>NC_036838.1:6486866-6504910 GCF_002910315.2 Salvelinus sp. IW2-2015 | reverse complement strand
ACACACACACACACACACACACACACACACAACACCCACACACACCACACACACACACACTCACAGGCACACGCACTCACAGACACACCCAGACACACACATCCCTCCTCCTCAGGTTACCACAACAGCCCCCCCCTCCCACTTCCTCCTCCTCCTTCTCTCATCCCTCCAGGATGGGGAGAAAGAAAAAGCAGTCCGAATTGGATGTTCAGAGGGAATTAGATGGAAGACAATTTGATTCTCCGTCTACCCTGGCTTCCTTCTTCTTCTCCTCCACGAGAATGGAGAACGAGAGAGAGGCAGGCAGGCAGGCATCGGTGTCAGCCGAGGAAGTTGCCAGCAGTGCGCTGCAGATCCCCCTCGCTGGGTTCCCAACACCCTTCGGCTATGGGACTTCCTGCAGGGGGTGCAATCTCTACCGCAGACCCCTGAGGTTGCCAGATCCTAGAAACTCTCCATCCAAAGGTTGCCAGATCCCAGTAACCCCTCATTGCGGTCCCTCACTGCTGCTCCACCAACCCTGCAGCTATGGGGCTGACTGCAGTAGTGCATGAGTTGCTATCCTCCTCAGCCTCGGGTTGCCAGATCTTCTCCCAGTAAGCCGATGCACGGCAGAGAGGAGGGAGGCGTAGCACTGGCTGTGGTCTGGTGCCACGCTGGGCCTGGTTATTATCTCCAGATGACATCAGCATGAGCAGCAGATGCCTTTTTGGCCACAGGGGCCGGAGAGAGAGAGAGAAAGAGAGCGAGAGAGAGGGCTGTTCACAGCTGGATTGGGCTATTTATTACCTCTACTTATCAGGCCATCTCTCACTCTGCAGGGAAACACTGCCTGGTTCCTCCCAGAATGGCCTCGCTAACTCAGGATAATAATGTCATCAAGATGAATGTGTATTTAGAAAAGATGTATACATTTACAGTATATGAGCAACTCTACATATAACAATATTTTTAGTAGTACATTTGTAGTAGTGGTATCTAGTGTTGCACATTTTGGGGAATATTCAGAGGTGGAAACTTTCCGTGGGAATTAACGGGAATATATGAGAATTAACTGGAATATATGGGAATGAATGTAAATATATGCAAATTAATATTAATACCATTTAAATGTAGATGTTTTTTGCATTAGATATATTTACCATATCATATGGACACAGAAATATCAACCTTTTACCTTATCATAAGTAGACATAATTGCAAATGATTAAATCCTTCCAATAGAAATAAAAAAAACTATTTAGTTACTAATTGAACTTTAATTAAATGAGTTGACTCTTCCACATAGGATGATTTCACTGAACAACAAAAGAAAGGGAATATTGAATGATCCCCAATGATCCATCGCATCTCCCAAAAACGTTTTCAACATACATCTGTAAAATGATCTGGAAACTAAAGCTTTGGTTGTCTTCCTCTAAGGCTTCCATGTCTTCTCCCTGGACCTCCTCAATGTCCATATCTTTAACATAAGACTAAGGCCTCATCTTCACTGTCACTTTCCAACCTTGAGGATGGCTCGTTGTCAGGCTCAAAAAGCCTCAAATTTGCCCGGATGGCCACCAATTTTTCAACCTTTGTATTGGTCAGCCTGTTGCGTGCTTTGGTGTGTGTGTTCCCAAACAAGGACCAGTTGCGCTCTGAGGCGGCTGATGTTGGTGGGATTTGGAGGATGATGGAGGCAACAGGGGAAAGAGCCTCAGATCCACAAATCCCTTCCACCAGGTGGCTGATGAGATATGTTGGCACGACTTGCATATTGCATCTCCATCCTAAAGCCCTTGCTTGGAAGTGTACTTCGCCAGACTGCCAAGAACCAGGCCAAGGTGGCGAGACACGGTAGTGATGACACCATAGGCCTTGTTGATCTCTGCACCAGACAGGATGCTCTTGCCAGCATACTTGGGGTCCAACAAGTACACTGCGGCATGTATGGGCTTCAGGCAGAAGTCTTCACRCTTTYTGATGTATTTCAGAATGGCAGTTTCCTCTGCTTGGAGCAACAGYGAAGTGGGCAGGGCAGTACRGATTTCTTCTCTTACATCTGCAAGCAGAGTCTGAAAATCAGACAGGATGGCATTGTCTCCCTCAATCTGTGCAATGGCTACTGATATAGGTTTCAGGAGTTTCAGGCTGCTTACCACTCTCTTCCAAAATACATCATCCAGGAGGATCCTCTTGATGGGGCTGTCCATATCGGGCATTTCTTGGAGAGACTCCTTCCTCTCCAGGAGACTGTCAAACATGATKACAACACCACCCCAACGGGTGTTGCTGGGCAGCTTCAATGTGGTGCTCTTATTCTTCTCACTTTGCTTGATGAGGTAGATTGCTGCTATAACTTGATGACCCTTCACATACCTAACCATTTCCTTGGCTCTCATGTAGATTGTATCCATTGTTTTCAGTGCCATGATGTCCTTGAGGAGCAGATTCAATGCATGAGCAGCACAGCCAATGGGTGTGATGTGAGGGTAGGACTCCTCCACTTCAGACCAAGCAGCCTTCATGTTCGCAGCATTGTCTGTCACCAGTGCAAAAACCTTCTGTGGTCCAAGGTCATTGATGACAGCCTTCAGCTCATCTGCAATGTAGAGACCGGTGTGTCTGTTGTCCCTTGTGTCTGTGCTCTTGTAGAATACTGGTTGAGGGGTGGAGATGATGTAGTTAATTATTCATTGCCCACGAACATTCTACCACACATCAGAGAAGATGACAATACGGTCTRCTTTCTYTATGATTTGCTTGACCTTCACTTGAACTCTGTTGAACTCTGCATCCAGAAAATGAGTAAATAAAGCATGTCTGGTTGGAGAGGTGTAGAACATTCAGAAATCTCTTCCAATACACATKGCCTGTGAGCATCAGAGGTGAACCAGTTGCATACACAGCTYGAGCTGTTCAATTTTGGAAATTGAACGTAAAGTTTCCGACCCTTTGCAACCCTAGTGGCACTAGCATGAATATTACTTTCAAATGCTATTACGACAAATTAATCATTATAATTATGCGGGCTGTTAAAAATAGTAATTAGTAATGCCAATAATGATGTAATATAACAGTTCATTACTATATGGATGTATAGGCCTGACAGCAGTGCTAGAATATTTTAAAGAAATGGCATTTATTTGAATATTAATATAAGACGCTTATGACTTTAATGAATAGTAATAATCCTGCTAATAGTAATGGTAGATAGTAGTAATAATAATGTATTAACTGACTGTTCAGTATGTAGGTCACTACCATAGCGTGTTCGTGTGCCGGGCTGGTCTCACAGTAAAGCAGCTCATTTATTTATGCCTGGGTTTTATTTGAGGGACAGAAGAGACCGGCGAGATTAAACTACCGCGGAAACAAATCTCAGCGGCGAGGGCAGAATTAGATTTAAGCGCCCTGTGCCACGTGCCCGCCATCAGGTTTTAGCTAGCGTTTTGTCAATGTGTGTGTGCGTGCTTGCGTGCGTGCTTGCGTGTGTGTGTGTGTGTGAGTGATTGATTGAGTGAGAATTCACTCTCTGTCTATCACCCCTCTGTTATTGTACACCCCTCTCCAGGTTATTATATATATCCCAGGCCTACATCGCCCAATTTAATGAGAAAAAAAGCAAGAGTCAGGAAATTATATTTCTAATCAGTCTCCTGCAAAGGCCTCTTTTATTAACGCAGAGATGCTGCTCTTTCGCTTCTTCTCCCTCTCCTCCCCTCTCTCTCGTTCTATCTCTCTCTCTCTCTCTGTTAATGGCCTAGCAGCCAGCTATACTACTTATCATATTAAAGCTCTCAGCACTGAAATACACACTCCTTCCACTCTCTCTCTCTCTCTGTTTCTCACCTTCTCTCTCTCTCTGTTTCTCACCTTCCCTTCCTTTCTCTCTCTCTGACCCACCTGCTCCACCTTTTCTACAATAATTAATGGTGGGCTGTTATTTAATTGAACGAAAAACCCCAGCATCTCGACGCTTCGAAAAATCGTAACGGATTTTATTTCGCTAACGTTTCATTCTCAATAGAAGTGCGCTGTTATGAAAAAGTGCCAATACGTTATAGTATTTCTATTTCAGGGAAATACTGTAGTAGACAGATCTGCACCACGACCGAGGTTTGCGTCAGAGCTCTAAAAGGCCTCATGAATTTGTATAACAATCACGTGAGCCTGAGCCCACAGCACGTACAGTAGATGATATCAGAGAGCAAACGATGTGCGCTAACCGCCAATTTGTATTACCGTTATGCAGATCAGTTCATCAGAATGTGATGGAGATGATATTACATCTTTTGTCATTTCCATTCAATTGAAGAGACAAGAACCTGCTAGTTTGACCTTGTTTGAAGCAATGAAAGGCAATTGAATTTCTATATTTACCTCCTAATGTATTTGTTTTACTCTATTTGAAAATGACAGTTAATCTCTGCGCCACAGTGTGTGTTGTGTGTGTGTGGTGTGTGTGTCGTGGTGTGTTGTGTGTGGTGTGTGTGTGTGTGTGTGGGTGTGTGGTGGTGTGTGAGTGTTGTGTGTGGTGTGTACACGTGTGTGTGTGTGTGTGTTGTGTCGTGTGTGTGTGTGTGTGTACACGTGTGTGTGTGGGCTGTGTGTTGTGTACAGCTGTGTTAGTACTGGGAACAAACACTCTCACCAACATTACACATACATACAGTTGCATAGAGTTGCCATCAGTTTGGGAGTCCCCCACCCTTTGGGAGGCCTGGCTCTGGCGAGTTGTGTGGTGTAGTATGGTGGTGTTGACCCGACAAGGGTGGATTCATCACCAAAGAAAAACACCACGGCTAATTAATCAGTTCATTTTCAAAATAGATAAAACAAATGGAGGGGAAAAAKTCAAGAAATACTTCAACAATAGGATCATAACCAATGTTTATTCTTCTTTTTCTATTGATGTCATATCATTCTTTAAAAGGGCAATCTGCAATTGCTACATGCATTTTTAGACTTTTAAATGAATGACTATATAGCCATTGATTCTAGAAGAAAACAACTTACAAATGCCTCATGTGCTTAGTTCAGCTGTCGTACCCAGGCAGAACCCAAATTACGAGCTTTTTTCACTCCATTGTCTGTAAACCAATGTAAGTGTAAACAAACAAAGCATAGCCTCAAACATGTTTAAAACTGTGATTTTGATATCATGGATGGTCAGTATTTGCATCCATAGCTCTTGTCTATGAATTTGAGAGTGGTTACGTACCCCCAGCACCATCCCTCAGCTGTGGTGGGGTGTCGTGTTTGTTATTGTTTGAACTGCAGATTGCCTCTTTACATCACTGTGTTAGGTTTTCATGAAAGTAAACTACTGAAAACAACCACCACCATCATTAACGTGGGCCCTCGACTTATCTCACCCATCGTTGAATTTGCATATTTTAAAGTGCCCACATCACTATATCAAGATATTGGGAATCTCCTAGATATCTGATTTTCACAATGGTCTAATGACAACTGTGACATAATGATGTCAATGACAACTGAGACATTTGAACATTTAAAAAAAAAATGCTACTGATTAATAACATAGTTTAACAGGAAATTACCATAATATAAATCTTAGCTAGTTACCCATGAAGTGCGTAGATACAACCTCCGCATAGAAGAAGGCCCTCTAGAAAAGCTCATACCATTCAATAACCCAATGGGTAACATCATCATGTTTCTCCCAAAAATGCATATGGCAGGAAGAAATACCTTTTTGGACGCCGTGTTGTGTTTTCAAACACTTGTCTACAGATCTTCCTTTTTGCGATGCTCCATCACCATTTTCTTCATGGTTGTGTCTGACTTGAGGTCAGTTCGTCTTAGAGGTTTCTTTGTTTTTGGGTCAGTCCTTTGCCTGTAGAAAGGTAAGAGTGTAGACCATTGTCATAAAAATGGGGTCGATGAATTCATTCATTTAGCTATTTAATTGCAATGTTTACAGACATAACAAACTACACAAGATTCTCCCAGTCCCGGCAAATCCTTGTTTATACTTCTTGATTGGAGAATTTTGAGAGAAAAAACTCAATCAGGCTTCATAGCCTTTAACTACGGACAACACATTATTGCATTGTTGCTGTCAATGTGTTGCTTCAGTTTTACAGTTCTGCACGTGAGGAATGACAATTGATTCAATTGATTCAAATTGATTCTGTCACAACTGAAGGACCATAGATTTACTTGTAATAATTTGAGTGCACTGTTAGTAGTAGTACATGCATGTATAATTCTAACCAATATTCAGAATCCAGCAACACACTTGCATTTWTAGATGTTTSTCAATGGCCTTTCKCTCATAAACCGTTCCATCCTGGGTTTTCACTGGATCAATGAACATCTTCTTGGTTAGCGGACAAATTAGATGTGAGGGTGTGAACCTCTTAGTCAACTCTTCACCCACCAATTTCTGTAAGTCAAAAATAAAGTATTATCTTACCATGTATGCTGTTAAACAAAAGTACTTGCTGTTCAAACAAACGTAGAATCTGACAAACCTGGAAACCAAGAAATGTTGCTATTTGTACACAGTAGTATACTGCATACAACAGTGATATGGTGTTTCAGCATTTTATTCTTATTGATAATGAGGATTAGTCTGATGCCTTGCTTCAAATCCTGTGCGTGTGCGTGTGCGTGTGTCGGGATRGCTTGGGTTAAAAGCAAAAAGTCACATTTCTGTGAACGCCGTTTACATGTTTTAAATGTTTACATTTCAAATTTAAGAGGTGATTTGGGCATTGAAACAGGGGAAATTGGTTTACAATTGCTAGTATATCAAAACCAAAGAGTGGATTGCTGTCACTCTTTGTCCCTAGACTGCTTTTAAGGTAAGGAAACACATCTAAATATGTAAAATCGATTAACACATTTTTTTTTTATTAAAAAGGGGGGTGTAACGTCCTGACCAGAGTTATTATGYGTTTTGCTTGTTTAGTGTTGGTCAGGACGTGAGCTGGGTGGGAATTCTATGTTGTGTGTCTAGTTTGTCTGTTTCTATGTCCAGCCTAATATGGTTCTCAATCAGAGGCAGATGGTAATCGTTGTCCCTGATTGAGAATCATATATAGGAGGCTTGTTTTGTGTTGGGATTTTGTGGGTGTTTGTTTCCTGTCTCTGTGGTTGTCTGCACCAGATAGGTCTGTCTCGGTTTTTGCACATTTTGTTATTTTGTATGTTTGTAGTGTTTCACTTGTTCTTTTATTAAAAATGTTGAACACTAGCCGCGCTGCACTTTGGTCCTCTCCTTCACCTATGGAAGAAAGCCGTTACAGAAACACCCACCTAACCCGGACCAAGCAGCGTGGCAACGGGCAGCAGCGACAGCAGCAGTGGTACAAGGAGGAATGGACATGGGAGGAGATTCTGGACGGAGAAGGACCCTGGGCAGAGCCAGAGGAGTGTCGCCGTCCCAAAGCGGAGCTGGAGGCATCAAAAGCGGAGAGGCGGCATTATGAGGCGCTTGCAAGGCAGAGTGGCTGGAAACCCGAGAGGCTCACCCAAACATTTCTTGGGGGGGGGAGCTAAAGGGGAGTGTGGCGAAGCCGGATTGGATACCTGAGCCAACTCCCCGGGCTTACCGTGGAGTGAGAGGGCGTCAAACTGGTCAGACAGTGTTATGCGGTAAAGCGCACGGTGTCCCCAGTACGCGTGCTTAGCCCAGTGCGGGCTATTCCACCTTGCCGCACTGGTAGGGCTAGGTTGGGCATCGAGCCGGGTGCCATGAAGCCGGCCCAACATATCTGGCCTCCAGTACGTCTCCTCGGGCCGGCGTACATGGCACCAGCCTTACAGGTGGTGTCCCCGGTTCGCCTGCATAGCCCAGTGCGGGCTATTCCACCTCGCCGCACTGGCAGGGCTACGGGGACCATTCAACCTGGTAAGGTTGGAGAGGCTCGGTGCTCCAAGAGCGCCGTGTCCTCCTTTTCCGCGGTCGGTATACCTCCGCGCAAACCTTCCCGCCAGCAGTACCACCCAGTGCCTACACCCCCATTACGCACTCAGGGCCGGTCTTCACGTGCATATACTAGAGCCCTGTTCCTCCTCCGCCTACGTTTCGCCCTGAGAGATGCTTGTGCCCGGGAGCTCCAGTTACCTTATCAGTGGTATTCACACGCAGGCGCGGACGTTCCGATTTGATCTGCGGCTTCTCAGTGCTTGCTCAGAGCCCTTGTTCTCATCTCCCGCACTCGCCCTGAGGTGGTGCCCTCATTGCCCGGTACACCCCATGGCTGGTTCGCTCCAGTTTCTGGCACTTTTCTGATACTGTGTACTGCATATAGCCTTTAGTGTGTTCTCAGCGGCGGACCAGAGTCCTTGCGGGCTGCCAGACTGGCAGCCGAAACTGCCACGTCTGCCACAGCGGCGACTGAACTGTGCCGCTTGATGCGCTCGCGCATGCCAGGCGCCTAGGGAGCTGCGTTATCACCAGGCGGCGCGCTGAACTGTCCGTCTCCCCAGCGCCATCGGAGCCGTCCGTCTCCCCGCCATCTGGATCGTCTCCCATCCGGCTTGCTTCGTCCAGCGCCATCTGGCATCCGTCTCCAGGCATTGCATGAGCTATCACGTCTCTCCCCAGGCGCCATTGACCATTTTCCGTGCCCAGCGCAGCTGACCGTTCCTCTCCGCTATTGGCATCGTCTCCTCAGCGCATCTGAGCATCCGTCTCCAGCGCCATCTGAGCCATACCGTCCACGTCATGTCCAACGCGCGTGCATGTCCCGCGTTAGAGCATCCGTCTGTCCGAGCCGTCATGAGCCGCCCCGTTGGCACGCAAGCGCAGCCGTTCGTCAGTTCAGGGGCCGCTTAGAGCCATTACGTCAATCAGGATCTGCTAGGGCCGCCAACCAGACAGGATCTGCCAGAGCCGGCAAGACGCAGAAGTGCTGCCAGAGCCGCACTTTCAGACAGGATCGTGCTGGAGCCGTCAGTCAGCCTGAGGCGTCAAGTAGCGTCAGCATGTCATGAGGCTGACCCTACGGTCTTAGCAGCTGCCTACGGTCCTGAGCTGCCTACGGTTGGCTGGACAGTCTTCACGGTCCTGACTCTAGTCATGGCCCCTTACGGTCCCTGAGCTGCCTACGGTCCCTGAGCTGCACTCTGTCCTGAGCGCAATGTTCCGACTCCTCTGTCTCTAGCTGCACTCTGTCCTGAGCTTCCTCTCTGTCTAGAGCTACCTCTCGTCCTGAGCTACTCCAAAATCATGTGGGGGCCTTGGGGGATGTTCTTAGGTAAGTGCGTGGGCGAGTGTCGCACTCAAAGAACGTCTAAGGAGGGGGAAAAAGAGACAGTGGTGGAGTGGTGTTCCTCGTCCACCGCGGACGAGCCGCCACGGGACAGATGCCCACCCAGACCCTCCTCTTGAGTTGTAGGGGTGCGTTCGGAGTCCGCACCTCAGGGAGGGGTACTGTAACGTCCTGACCAGAGTTATTATGTGTTGGCTTGTTATTTGTTGTCGGACGCTGAGCTGGGTGGGAATTCTATGTTGTGTGTCTAGTTTGTCTGTTTCTATGTCCAGCCTAATATGGTTCTCAATCAGAGGCAGATGGTAATCGTTGTCCCTGATTGAGAATCATATATAGGAGGCTTGTTTTGTGTTGGGATTTTGTGGGTGTTTGTTTCCTGTCTCTGTGGTTGTCTGCACCAGATAGGTCTGTCTCGGTTTTTGCACATTTTGTTATTTTGTATGTTTGTAGTGTTTCACTTGTTCTTTTATTAAACATGTTGAACACTAGCCACGCTGCACTTTGGTCCTCTCCTTCACCTATGGAAGAAAGCCGTTACAGGGGGGAATATGTGCATTCACCTGTTCCATGTAATACATTGAATCGCATGTATATTGCGCCGAGTGACTCTTGGCCTCTTGTTTATATATTTCRCTGCTGTTCAGGAATTCCTCTGCCGAAATACTTTCACAAAACATTTTCATTTAGATTATATTAATGCAGGCATGAATTAAACCTATTCAATATAATATATTCAATATACCATTTGGAAACTAAGATGGGTTTTAAACTAATTAGAATTACTCTTGTATATTGTCAAATAATTGTTCAAGTCAACCTGTCCAGTAGATCTTCAGGTTCAGGGACCATGAGCAGTCCATACACAGCATCCAAGATCTCTCTCGTGGTTGTGAGCCGAGTAGTTGCGATCAAATATGTTGTGGCAGATACGGCCCACACTGTTTACGTTGCAGTGGTACACCTTTGTCCACATGGAGGATTATTTCATAATGGTTCTTATGAAAGCATATAACAAACAGGATATTTCAGCCTGAAATCACACCAGAAACATAACAATAGAGATATATTTGTGGTCCATTTTAGTCAGATTTTTTTAGAGTGGCGACATTTCAAATCCAGGCATGTTTTTGTTATGGTGTTTTCATTTCCAAACCTTACCCTAACCACTCCCTAGCCTGCCTCAAATAAACCTCTTGCTAAAATCTCCACTGTATGCAGTGCATGTAAATCTTGGTGGGGCAAACTCCCCAACATTTTTTTAGATGCATGCCAGCAAAACCACAACACAACACAACACTAAACAATACATTAATTGCACTATAACGGTGACGAACGGTGCCCACAAACTGTTAGGGCCKACATAAAGCTGTCCCAACAGCAGAGCTTTCTTTTCAGCACCATGGAGTGAATCCTTACCACCGCTACACCTGACTATCAGTCTTGTCTGGCAACGAAACAGTTAATTCAGCCTCATTTACTGCCTTTTTAAAAACATAGCTGATATGACTGACTGACTTAAACAAATGTGGTTTCTACTGACAATTGAGATTAACAAACTATGGCATAACGGGACTACGAGCGGACAAGAGGCTACCCGTAATTTGAGTGAAGACATTAATGAGAGCTAGGACGGACATAGTCAATCATAGTCAATCAAACTATTTGTTCAGCACTTTTGAAATATACAGCGACAGAATTCAGAACATGGGCCATTCTTACAGTATTCTCCCTGTACACCAAGTCAGAACCGGGGAGAAAGGGACAAAATTATTAGGCTGAGGCACATGGGCTACTAACAGCTTACTACAAAACAGATGGCGCCGGAGAAGAAGGCAGCCGATTTCCGTGCCCCCAGTCGATTGTGTTTTTTTGTTTGTTTATTTATTTGCGTTGTTTGTAACTTATTTTTTACTTATTTTGTACATAATGTTGCTGCTACCGTCTCTTATGACTGAAAATAACTTCTAGATATCAGGACTGCGATTACTCACCACAGACTAGTATAATCCTTTTTTTCCTTTCACGACTCTGACGAGCCCGACGCGAAGGATATACTGCTTCCTCAGGAACAGGCCCCGATCCCCGTGATCTGCGTGAAGAGGAGGCGAAGAAAGAGGGGCCGAAGAGCGGGTTGCCTTCTGAGAATTCGTAGGCGATCGAATAAACCCCCACTTCCCTAGATTCTGCTAGCAAACATGCAATCCTTGGAGAATAAAATCGACGAGTTACGTGGAAGATTAAAATACCAACGGGACATTAAAAACTGTAACATCTTATGCTTCACGGAGTCGTGGCTAGATGACGACAATATCAACATACAGCTGGCTGGTTATACAACGTACCGGCAGGATAGAACAGTGGCAAGGCGCGGCGGACTATGTATTTTTGTAAATAACAGCTGGTGCACGATATCTAAGGAAGTCTCGAGCAATTGCTCGCCAGAGGTAGAGTATCTCATGATAAGCTGTAGACCACACTACCTACCGAGAGAGTTTTCATCTTTATTCTTCATAGCTGTTTACATACCACCACATACAGAGGCTGGCACTAAGACAGCATTGAATGAGCTGTATTCTGCCATAAGCAAACAAGAAAACGCTCACCCAGTGACGGCACTCCTAGTAGCCGGGGACWTTAATGCAGGGAAACTTAAATCCGTTTTACCAAATTTCTATCAGCATGTTACATGTGCAACCAGAGGAAAAAKAACTCTGGACCACCTATACTCCACACACAGAGATGCATACAAAGCTCTCCCTTGCCCTCCATTTGGCAAATCTGACCATAATTCTATCCTCCTGATTCCTGCTTACAAGCAAAAATGAAAGCAGGAAGCACCAGTGACTAGATCAATAAAAAAGTGTTCAGAGGAAGCAGATGCTAAACTACAGGTTTTGCTAGCACAGACTGGAAYATGTTCCGGGATTCCTCCGATGGCATTGAGGAGTACACCACATCAGTCATTGGCTTCATCAATAAGTGCATCGATGACGTCGTCCCCAAAGTGACTGTACGTACATACTCCAAGCAGAAGCCATAGATTACAGGCAACATCCGCACTGAGCTAAAGGATAGAGCTGCCGCTTTCAAGGAGTGGGACACTAACCCGGAAGCTTATAAGGAATTCCGCTATGCCCTCCGACGAACCATTAAACAGGCAAAGCATCAATACAGGACTAAGATGAAATCGTACTACACCGGCTCTGACGCTTGTCGGATGTGGCAGGGCTTGCAAACCATTAAAGACTACAAAGGGAAGCGCAGCCAAGAGCTGCCCAGTGACACAAGCTTACCAGACGAGCTAAACTACTTCTATGCTCGCTTTGAGGAAAATAACACTGAAACATGCATGAGAACACCAGCTGTTCCGGAAGACTGTGTGATCACGCTCTCCGCAGCCAATGTGAGTAAGAGCTTTAAACAGGTCAACATTCACAAGGCCGCAGGGCCAGACGGATTACCAGGACGTGTACTGCGAGCATGCGCTGACCAACTGGCAAGTGTCTTCATTGACATTTGAATGATCCAAGATGGCGTAGCAGTARGACGTGTTTGTCTTTGTCCCGTGTAAATATGATTTTTTCCCTCATTTTTTGTATACATTTCATTATATTTCAATCTCTTTTTTTACATTTTCAATTAAATATACCTTTCTGCAACCCGCCTCACCCAATGTGGTATGTATCTGCAATTTTTAGACCTTATAACTGGAACCTCCATCAGAAGCTTGCCATCAGAAGCTAGCCAGGTAATTAGCTACTAGTTATTTAGTCATTGCTAGCCACTGCTAGCGGTCTTTACCTTTAGCTCAGACACCAGCCGCTTTAGCCCGGATAGCCCGGATAATACCTGCCAGTCTGCACAGCGCGATATCAACCCTGAGTATATCAGACTACTTTTTTCCATTACATCACCGGATTCCTGCCGCAAGCTCTGGACCATCACACCGGATCATCACAGCTAGCTAGCTGCTACCGAGTGGCTATTGTGGCTAACGCCCTTGTTCAGAAGCAAGCACCAGTTCGCCTCCAGCTTGCCTCGAGCTAGGCCCATCTCCCGGCTAGCAAACGAAGTACACCAACTACAATACCTCTCTTGCCAATTGGTCTGGACCCTTTGTTGACACGGATCCCCCCCGATCCATCATGACTGGTCTGCTGGTCTGCTGACGTAATTCGGCTGATGTGCTCTCAACCGGCCTCTGCGTCGTGGTTGTTGGTGAATGACCCATCTGCTAGCCCCGGACTGCTAGCTTCCTGAACGCCGTGTCTCCCGCTCGCCTAGCGTAGTAATCAACTACCAAATGGCTCCCTGTTTCATCTATTGCTGCTCATTGGACCCTATGATCACTCAGCTACACAGCTAATGCCTGCTGGACTGTTCATTAACACGGTACTTAATTTTGTTTATCTGTCAACCCCAGCCTCGAACTCAGGCCCTGTGTGTAGCTAACTGACCCTCTTTGCCCATTCATTGCCATTTACCCGTTGTTGTTGTCTTAGCTGTTTACCCGTTGTTGTCTCACCCGTTGTTGTCTTCGCTCTCCCAATCAACACCTGTGATTGCTTTATGCCTCTCTCTAATGCCAATATGCCTTGTATACTGTTGTTTAGGGCAGCTCTCATTGTTTTATTTTACTGTGGAGCCCCTAGTCCCGCTCAACATGCCTCAGATAGCCCCTTTGTCCCACCCCCCACCCATGGGGAGACTGCACCTAGCTTAACTTGCGCATCCAGAGATGCAACCTCTCTCATCGTCACTCAAAGCCTAGGTTTACCTCCACTGTATTCGTACCCTACCTCTCATCTGTACACTATGCCCTGAATCTATCCTAGCACGCCCAGAAATCTGCTCCTTTTATTCTCTGTTCCTAAAGCACTAGATGACCAGTTCTTATAGCCTTTAGCCGTACCCTCATCCTACTCCTCCTCTGTGCCTCTGGTGATGTAGAGGTTAATCCAGGCCCTGTGTGTGCCCAGGCGCTCTCATTTGTTGACTTCTGTAACCGTAAAAYGTTAACATGCATGTTAACATCAGAAGCCTCCTCCCTAAGTTTGCTTTATTCACTACTTTAGCACACTCCACCAACCCTGATGTCCTAGCCGTGTCTGAATCCTGGCTAAGGAAGGCCACCAAAAGTTCTGACATTTCCATCCCCAATTACAACATTTTCTGTCAAGATAGAACTGCCAAAGGGGGTGGAGTTGCAATCTATTGCAGAGATAGTCTGCAGAGTTCTGTCATGCTATCCAGGTCAGTGCCCAAACAGTTCGAACTTCTACTTTTAAAGATCCATCTCTCCAGAATTAAGACCCTCACTGTTGCCGCTTGTTATAGACCACCCTCAGCTCCCAGCTGTGCCCTGGACACCATATGTGAATTGATTGCCCCCCATCTATCGTCAGAGTTCGTACTGTTAGGTGACCTAAACTGGGATATGCTTAACACCCCGGCTGTCCTACAATCTAAGCTAGATGCCCTCAATCTCACTCAAATTATCAAGGAACCTACCAGGTACAACCCCAAATCCGTAAAAATGGGCACCCTCATAGATATCATCCTGACCAACTTGCCCTCTAAATACACCTCTGCTGTTTTCAACCAGGATCTCAGCGATCACTGCCTGCGTCCGTAATGGGTCCACGGTCAAACGACCAGCCCTCATCACTGTCAAACGCTCCCTAAAACACTTCTGCGAGCAGGCCTTTCTAATCGACCTGGCCCGGGTACCCTGGAAGGATGTTGACCTCATCCCGTCAGTAGAGGATGTCTGGTTATTCTTTCAAAGTGCTTTCCTCACCATCTTAAATAAGCATGCCCCTTTCAAAAAAAAATTGAACTAAGAACAGATATAGCCCTTGGATCACTCCAGACTTGACTGCCCTTGACCAGCACAAAAACATCCTGTGGCGTACTGCACTAGCATCGAATAGTCCCCGTGAAAGGAAGTCAGGAACCAGGGAAGTCAGAAACCAATATACACAGTCAGTTCGGAAAGCAAAGGCTAGCTTTTTCAAACAGAAATCTACCACCTGCAACACTAATTCCAAAAAGTTTTGGGACACTGTAAAGTCCATGGAGAATAAGAGCACCTCCTCCCAGCTGCCCACTGCACTGACGCTAGGAAACACTGTCACCACGGATAAATCCACGATAATCAAGAATTTCAATAAGCATTTCTCTATGCTTTCCACCTGGCTACCCCAACCCCAGCCAACAGCTCTGCACCCCCCGCAGCAACTGACCCAAGCCCCCCCCCCCCATTTCTCCTTCACCCGAATCCAGACAGTTGATGTTCTGAAATAGCGGCAAAATCTGGATCCCTACAAATCAGCTGGGCTAGACAAGCTGGACCCTCTCTTCCTAAAATTATCCGCCACCATTGTTGCAAACTCTATTACTAGTCTGTTCAACCTCTCTCTTGTATCGTCTGAGATTACTAAAGATTGGAAAACGGCCGCGGACATCCCCCTCTTCAAAGGGGGAGACACTCTAGACCCAAACTGTTACAGACCTATATCCATCCTGCCCTGCCTTTCTAAAGTCTTCGAAAGCCAAGTGWACAAACAGATCACTGACCATTTCGAATCCCACCGTACCTTCTCCGCTATGCAATCCGGTTTCCGAGCTGGCCACGGGTGCACCTCAGCCACGCTCAATGTCCTAAACGATATGATATCATAACCGCCATCGATAAAAGACAGTACTTTGCAGCCGTCTAGATCGACCTGGCCAAGGCTTTCGACTCAATCATCGCATTCTTATCAGCAGACTCAACAGCCTTGGTTTCTCTAATGACTGACTCGCTTGGTTCACTAACTACTTCTCAGATAGAGTTCAGTGTGTCAAATCGGAGGGCCTGTTGTTCGGACCTCAGGCAGTCTTTATGGGGGTGCCACAGGGTTCAATTCTTGGGCCGACTCTTTTCTCTGTATATAGCAATGATGTTGCTCTTGCTGCGGGTGATTCTTTGATCCACCTCTACGCAGACGACAGCATTCTGTACACATCTAGCCCTTCTTTGGACACTGCTAACAAACCTCCAAACGAGCTTCAATGCCATACAACACTCCTTCCATGGCCTCCAACTGCTCTTAAATGCATAATCTTCAACCGATCGCTGCCCGCACCCTCCCACCCGACAAGCACCACTACTCTGGACGGTTCTGACTTAGAATATGTGGACAACTATAAATACCTAGGTGTCTGACCCTAACCCTAACCCTAACCCTAGACTGTAAACTCTTCTTCCAGATTCATACTAAGCATCTCCAATCCAAAATTAAATTTAGAATAGGCTTCCTATTTCGCAACAAAGCCTCCTTCACTCATGCTGCCAAACACACCCTCATAAAACTGACTATCCTACCGATCCTTGACTTCAGCGATGTCATTTACAAAATAGCCTCCAACACTCTACTCAGCAAATTGGATGCAGTCTATCACAGTGCCATCCGTTTTGTCACCAAAGTCCCATATACTACCCACCACTGCGGCCTGTATGCTCTCGTTGGCTGGTCCTCTCTACATATTCGTCGCCAAACCCACTGGCTCCAGGTCATCTATAAGTCTTTGCTAGGTAAAGCGCCGCCTTATCTCAGCTCACTGGTCACCATAGCAGCACCCACCTGTAAAACGCGCTCCAGCAGGTATATTTCACTGGTCATCCCCAAAGCCAACACCTCTTTCGGACGCTTCTCTGCTGCCAATGACTGGAACGAAGAAAAAAAATCACTGAAGTTGGAGACGTACATCTCCCTCATTAACTAACAGCGTCAGCTGTTCGAGCAGCTCACCGATCGATGCAGCTCTACACAGCCCATCTGTAAATAGCCCATCCAACCAACTACATACCTCATCCCCATATTTGTTTTTGTTTTTCTGCTCTTTTGCACACCAGTATTTCTACTTGCACATCCTCATCTGCACATCAATCACTCCAGTGTAAATTGCTAAATTGTAATTACTTCCCCACTATGGCCTATTTATTGCCTTACCTCCTTACTTAGTTTGCACACACTGTATATATACTTTCTGATAACATCGGATAAAACATAGTTCCGAATGTTGAGATAGGGAAAACAGAAAACGGTCATCCAACTTGGAACTTCCAACGTTGAGGATTTCCAGACTCTTTCAGCAGCCACACAAGGCACCAGCCACAACACCTCCTGTCAAGTGAGCACCGGCACAACAAGGATGAGCTCCAAAAATGTATTGTACGCTGCTGCATAAATGATTGTAATATGCAAGGGAGATATTGTAAAGGCTGTAGATAAATCAAATCAAAGTTGCATTAGTCACATGTGGCTTGAATATCAACAGTGTGTCCTATACAGTGAAATGTACAAAAACCCAAACAATGCAGTTAAAAAAAAATGATGGACAAGAATAAGAGGTAAAGTAACAAGTATTAAGACAGCATAAATAACAATAGCGAGACTATATACAGGGGGGTAAACCAATACACGAGTCAATGTGTGGGGGCACCAGTTAGTTGAGGTAGATGTACATGTAGGTAGAGTTATTAAAGTGACCATGCATAGATACTAACAGAGATGCAGTGGTTAAAGAGTGTGTGGGGGGGGGGGCAATCGCAAATAGTCTGGGTAGCATTTGACCTAGATAGTTATCACGGAGTCTATGACTTGGGGGATAAGAAGCTGTTTAGAAGCCTCTTGGCACCTAGACTTGGCGCTCCGGACGCGCTTGCGTCGCGGTAGCAGAGAGTACACGTCTAGACTAGGGTGGCACTGGAGTGCTTTGACATTTTAGGAGCCTTCCTCTGAGACATTGCACTGGTATACACAA
>NC_036838.1:6480913-6486625 GCF_002910315.2 Salvelinus sp. IW2-2015 | reverse complement strand
AGCAAACGCCGGCTTCGTTCCCACTGGATGCAGCAAGAGTGCGAAAACTCATTAGAGTAATCCGTTAGGGTCGATCACCTTGACATAGGGAAGCCAGGGCCCTGGAAGCCTCTTCCCAAAAACTGAACGATCAAAAACCCGTATCATCTCCTCTTTAAAGTTCTGATAAACGTTAGAACACTCAGCCCTTGCCTCCCAGATAGCTGTGCCCACTCCCGAGCCCGACCAGTAAGGAGTGATATGACGTAAGCGATCCGAGCTCTCTCTCTTGAGTATGTGTTGGGCTGGAGGAGAGAACACAATATCACACTGGGTGAGAAAGGAGCGACACTCAGTGGGCTGCCCTGAGTACATGGTGGGTTATAACCCTAGGTTCCGGAGACTCGGAAGACCAGGAAGTAGCTGGTGGCACGAGACGAAGACTCTGAAACTGTCCTGAGAGATCGGAGACCTGAGCGGACAGGGTCTCAACGGCATGACGAGCAGCAGACAATTCCTGCTCGTGTCTGCCGAGCATTGCTCCCTGGATCTCGACGGCAGTGTTGCGAGAATCGTAGTCGCTGGGTCCATTCTTGGTCGGATTCTTCTGTTTATGCTGATGAATGAGGACCCAAAAGCGACGTAATAGAAACAGAGTCTTTATTCCAGTATTAAACAATAATGATTCTCCTGGATATTATCAATGGTAAATCCAAAACAGGAACTGAAATCCTCTCGTCAATAGAGAGGAACGACTGGAGACGCGACCACAGACTGCAGGTCGCTTAGGAAGGCACAGGCCGTAGCTGACATAGACACCTGCTCACACGCAGCATCTGAAGAAGGCAAAAAACACGACAGGGCGGAACAAGGACACAGAACAGCAAACATCAAACAAGAATCCGACAAGGACAGAAGCGGAAAACAGAGGGAGAAATAGGGACTCTAATCAGAGGGCAAAATAGGGACAGGTGTGAAAGAGTAAATGAGGTCGTTAGGAGAATGAGAACAGCTGGGAGCAGGAACGGAACGATAGAGAGAGAGAGCGAGAGAGGGAAAGAGGAAGGGGAGAGAGAAGGATAGAAAGGGAAGAACCTAATAAGACCAGCAGAGGGAAGCACAGGGACAAGACATGATGATCAAAGACAAAACATGACAGTAAGAGAGGCTGGAAGCCCGAGAGGCTCACCCAAAAAATTCTTTGGGGGGGGGACTAAAGGGGAGTGGCGAAGCCGGGTTGGATACCTGAGCCAACTCCCCGGGCTTACCGTGGAGTGAGAGGGCGTCGTACTGGTCAGACACCGTGTTATGCGGTGGAGCGCACGGTGTCCCAGTACGCGTGCTTAGCCAGTGCGTGCTATTCCACCTTGCCGCACTGGGAGGGCTAGGTGGGCATCGAGCCGGGTGCACATGGGTGTACATGGCACCAGCCTTACAGGTGGTGTCCCCGGTTCGCCTGCATAGCCCAGTGCGGGTTATTCCACCTCGCCGCACTGGCAGGGCTACGGGGATCATTCAACCTGGTAAGGTTGGGGAGGCTCGGTGCTCAAGAGCACGGTGTCCTCCTTCACGGTCCGGTATATCCGGCGCCACCTTCCCACCCCAGCCCAGTCCATCAGTGCCGACACCACGCACAGGCTTCCAGTGCATTTCCAGAGCCCTGTTCCTCCTCCACGCACTCTCCCTGTGGTGCGTGTCTCCAGCCCAGTGCCTCCAGTTCCGGCACCACGCACCAGGCCTACTGTGCGCCTCAGCAGGTCAGAGTCGGCCGTCTGCCCAACGCCGCCTGCGCTGCTTGCTTCCCAGCGCTGTCTGAACTGCCTGCCTTCCCAGCGCTGTCTGAACTGCCGGCCTGCCCAGCGTGGTCTGAACTGTCTGCCTGCCCAGCGCTGCCCGTCTGTCCCGAGACTTCAGAGCCGTCCAGCCAGGACCTGCCAGAGCCGTCCAGCCAGGACCAGCCAGAGCGTCCAGCCAGGACCAGCCAGAGCCGTTCAGCCAGACCAGCCAGAGCCGTCCAGCCAGGACCAGCCAGAGCCGTCCAGCCAGGACCAGCCAGAGCCGTCCAGCCAGGACCAGCCAGAGCCGTCCAGCCAGGACCAGCCAGAGCCGTCCAGCCAGGATCAGCCAGAGCCGTCCAGCCAGGATCAGCCAGAGCCGTCCAGCCAGGATCAGCCAGAGCCGTCCAGCCAGGATCAGCCAGAGCCGTCCAGCAGAGCTGCCGTCCAGCCAGGAGCTGCCGGAGCCAGCCGGCCAGGATCCGCCAGAGCCAGCCGCCAGGATCCGCCAGAGCCGCCGCCAGGATCCGCCAGAGCCAGCCGGCCAGGATCCGCCAGAGCCAGCCAGCCAGGATCCGCCAGAGCCAGCCAGCCAGGATCCGCCAGAGCCAGCCAGCCAGGATCCGCCAGAGCCTTCCGCCAGCCAGGATCCGCCAGAGCCTTCCGCCAGCCAGGATCTGCCAGAGCCTTCCGCCAGCCAGGATCCGCCAGAGCCTTCCGCCAGCCAGGATCCGCCAGAGCCTTCCGCCAGCCAGGTCCACCAGAGCCACCAGCCAGGATCCGCCAGAGCCAGCCAGGCAGGATCCGCCTGAGCAGCCAGCCAGGATCCGCCTGAGCCAGCCAGCCAGGATCCGCCTGAGCCAGCCAGCCAGGATCCGCCCCTCAGTCCGGTGCTGCCCCTCAGTCCGGTGCTGCCCCTCAGTCGGTGCTGCCCTCAGTCTGTTACTGCTTTTGGAATAGTGGGATTGACATGGAGGTGGATATTGGAGGAGGCCACGGAAGCGGGGGTTGACTATGGTGGGGGGGACCACGACCAGCGCCAGAGCCGCCACGTGGACAGACGCCCACCCAGACCCTCCCCTAGACTTTGTGCTGGTGCACCCGGAGTTCGCACCTTAAGGGGGGGGTTCTGTCACGTCCTGACCTGTTTTCCTTTGTTTTGTATTTGTTTTAGTTGGTCAGGGCTGTGAGTTGGTGGTTGGTCTAGGTTTGATTTTCTATGTTGGGATTTTGAGTTCGGCCTGGTATGATTCTCAATCAGAGACAGCTGTCAATCGTTGTCCCTGATTGAGAAATCATACTAAGGCAGCCTGGGTTTCACTTTGTTTTGTGGGTGTTTCCTGGGTCAGGGTTTGGGCCACACAGGACTGTTTCAGGTTAGTCACGTTTGTTGGTTGTTGTATTTTGTAGTGTTTGTTGTTTCCATTAAAATATGAATACTTACCAATCCGCATCTTGGTCCGATCCATGCTCCTCCTCGTCTGAGGAGGAGACTACGACAGCCGTTACACAGTGCAACAAAAACAACACAGAGTTACACATGGGATAAAACAAACGTACAGTCACTAACACAATAGATCAGTTGTCTTGAACTCACTGAAGTCTGAGATTTCCCAGTTCCGAGTTTCCAGTTGTTTTGAATGCGGCAGAAGTCATGCTGGATTGACAGCATGGCCAATGTATTCAAACTCTTCTGGCCCATTCGTGATATTCAATCGGTAGTTATGATCTTGTCTCATCGCTGCAACTCCCCTACGGACTCGGCGAAGGTCGAGAGCCAAAACGCACTGCTTCTTGACACACTGCTCGCTTAACCCGGAAGCCAGCCGCACCAGTGTGTGAAAGGAAACACAGTACTGACGACCAAAGTCAGCTTGCAGGCGCCCGGCCCGCAGCAAGGAGTCATTAGAACACGATGAGACAAGGACATCCCGCTGGCCAAACCTTCCCCTAACCCGGACGATGCTGAGACAATTGTGCGCTGCCTCATGGAGCTCCAGGTCACAGCCGGCAGTGACACAGCCTGGGATCGAACTCGGGGCTACAGTGGCGCCTTAGCACTCATTGTTGAAATAGCGATTTACAACTTGTTGTGCAATGTTTATGTCCAATGGCTGATGAGCACGATACGTTTTATCTTTAATTTCTCTTCATATGACAAGGTTTGAAAAGGATTTGTCAGTAGATTGCCGACTTGATGCATGACGTTGACTGCTTGTTTAGCTTGCTAAGATTTGAAAAGTATTATGTTGACATAATATCAGTCCAATCAAAGCTACTGTAGATAGAAATGTCAAATCACATTATATCTGTGGCCAATGACCTTGAGCCTTTTTGGATGGGCACTTCTAATGTAAGTCTGTGGCAGCACCACTTACACATAGATTTTGCCGTGATGTAGTGTCCCCGTGAGTGAGAGAACACTGAGCCAAACATGCACAACTAGAGAACATTACCAACCCCTACTCTCCATATTTTCCCCTGGCTGCCTCACCACCACCACCACAGAAAGCACTGAGCTAGGCTGAAACACCTGCATTTTGGAGCTGCCTTACTGCCCTGAATGACACGTCGCTACTGCTTGCACGTAAAWATAGGTAATTTGTGAATCCGAAAGTGTAAATGTTGTAAATGTTTCCCGGCTGTTGCGATTTAGACAATGTTATAGTTTCTCGTGAGTTGGCATAACTATGTTGTGGAAACAAAACAATTACTTTCACATGCTGGTAAATTCCACTGCCTTTGATAATCTAGAAGTCCTGGGTAATCGGAAGAAATACATTGTAACAGCAATAAGCGGTCACAGAATACAAAATACACTGTCTTCATGTATTAATTTGTGTAAAAGGATACAGGCGTGACAAAGCGCACAAGGGGAGGTTTGACAGGGTACTCAGCACCAAACTGACAGTACAGCTCAAAGGCTCCTTTCTCATATGGTGTATCAGGTGGTGTCACGCTCGTTATAATGAGTGGACCAAGATGCAGCGTGGTATGGTTCCATCCTCTTTATTGGAAAGTTGAAACTCACAGAAAACAATAAAGCCGTCAAAACGAAACGTGACGCTAATGTAGTGCTCGCAGGGCAACATATCATCATAGACAGTATCCACAAAGCCCACTTAATGGAATGGCTGCCTAAATGTGGGAGACAACCGATAAAATCAGAGACAACGATCAATCAGAGACACGTAAAACAGCTGCCTTCTGATTGGGCATAGCCATACCAGGCCAACATAGATATAATCAGTCCCTAGATAGAACCCCCCTAATCACACCTCGGACCTATACAACATAGAGATAAAAGCTTCTCTATGGCCAGGACGGTGGCGGTGGGCCTTGCCATGAGAATCTTCAAAACGCTGAAGATTGGAATGAGAACATGGATGTAAATGTTGTTTGAGACAATAATAAGCGACAATATTATGGTTGGAGCATGCCTAAGGGGTCCTACTGCTAGAGTGAAGTAGCATACCCATAATAATGGGATGTGGTGACTACTTAGTAAACACTTTCTAGGAATTCCCATCATTAGCTTTATACGCCTGACTGTAATACTATTTGCAGTGCCACTGAACACACTTTTGTTTCATAAGGAACTATACCTGCTCATAGTGCGTTTATTAATGCGAGTTATTAATGTGTATGAGCGTTCATAAGTCTATAAACCATCATGTGCTGTTAATTATAAGGCCATGATGCTATGGCATTGAAGTGTATTCATTGAAATTTGTTACTTAAATCAATAATGACTAAAACAAATATGTCTAAGTACTGGCTCACTTACTGAGGTCTGACTCTAATTGCAACAATGTGCAGAATGATGGGGGTCTCAGTGCAGGCTCTTCAGCTCTTCCAGAAGTGCGTTTGTCCTTTCCCAAGACAGCGATGCTCTTGCGACTGCCGTTTTAGTTCTTTTGCAGAACTATTTTATGAGTTGATATTTGTTTTTGTAAAG
>NC_036838.1:6461327-6479500 GCF_002910315.2 Salvelinus sp. IW2-2015 | reverse complement strand
AATGGATGGCCCTCCCTTCAAAAAATATATTGACCTAAACCCTCCCTGAATGCAAAATAAATAAATAACAAAAAACCCCGCCTGCTAACCCCAAAAATGATACCAACAGGAAGTGAAGCAGAAACATGTCTACTGTTTACCCTCACTCTCTTTGGACAAACAGAGCCTTAATATGCCGTTTCCAGAAAGCTTTTCTGCTCTCGTCCTGAAAGCATTACAGCGGCACGCAGGAATCTTTATAGTGGCACGTAGGCGTGCGGCCATCAGCAGTGTGCCGGTTCCAAAAACCACCATGGACAAGAAGGGTGGAAAATCTGCTGTAATGCAATGTTTTAAACTATAAATCTTTCATCGTAACTTCATCGTCATCATAATATTCATCGTACACGCCCCTTGACGAAATTGAACATGCTGAGCCCTCCCAACAATTTCCTCCATACCCGTTCTATAAATCTATTCCATCTCTGATTTTTTTTCGACATCCAACCTGTTGCATTGCTGTCCATGCCAGCATGTGCTTGCCCACCCTTTCCAACAATGATGCATCAACTCACACAGTTAGACTTACAATTGGTTGTGACACATCTTTTTGTCTGTTACCTATAAAATACAATCATTAACAACATCTAATCCAAAAGAACACGCACGATCCTTTGCGTTATTGCATTGCATGTAAAACAATACAAATATAAAATATGGATATCCCATGCACAAACAGATTGTAATCACTGTTTTTCTCACTGAAAAAGAATTATGATTAAAACAATTTTTTTAACCCAAAATCATTCCCATCTGTGAGACATATGATGCGAAGTCTGCAGTCTGGAAATTGCTTTCCAACTTTTTCCAGTTCAGATATGTCATGATTCAAGGCATCATACAGCACAGTGCCTCTATTTGCCTTAAGATTGTGTATGTGTTCCTGTAAGTGCCAAAATTGTTAACATGTAAAAAGAGAGAGAAAGCCGCACACTGGGTATACTCCCAAAGATGTAATGGGGATAACCAACGTTCATTGTTTTACATGTCACGTTAGCTGATTTAATATGCACAGTTGAGATCTCAGTAAACCAAGGTCTGTATTGTATGGAACTCTCTCGCTATTTCGCATTCAGAAAATAGACAGGAGAAAATATATTTACCTTAAATGTAACTGATGAGTCAAATTTCACCAAGCCAATGACATGATGGAAATCATAAGCCATGCTTCTAGTTGTGACGTGATCAAACGGCTGTTTGACTGCATCCAACCGTGTCATTTTGTCATCGGAATCATAGCATGACATCATGGAAGAGCTTGAATCCACTAGCACCTTAAGAATGTTGGATGGAGAAAACAGCARAGGAGGAGGTAACTTCTATAAAGGAGGAGGTAACTGTTATATTGTATAATGTTGTTACACCAACATACTTATCATTCAAAGGTATCTGTAAGACCTTGGGCTGCTTGGTCTGTTGTCAACATCTCATCATTTGAGCCAAAGCAGTGGCTCAAACTTGCCAAGTGTCAAAATAAAACTGACCTTAGATGCAGAAATATATCAAGTGCATTCGGAAAGTATTCAGACCCCTTCACTTTTTTGACTTTTGGTACTTTTCAGCCGTATTCTAAAATGTATTAAATTGTTGTTTTTTCCCTCATAAGTTCCCCATAATGACCAAGCAAACATACATTTAGGTTGGAGTCATTAAAACTTGTTTTTCAACCACTCCACAAATGTCTTGTTAACAAACTATAGTTTTGGCAAGTCGGTTAGGACATCTACTTTGTGCATGACACAAGTCATTTTTCCAACAATTGTTTACAGACAGATTATTTCACTTAGAATTCACTGTATCACACTTCCAGTGGGTCAGAAGTGTACATACACTAAGTTGACTGTGCCTTAAAACAGCTTGGAAAATTCCAGAAAATTATGTCTTGGCTTTAGAAGCTTCTGATAGGCTAATTGACATAATTTGAGTCAATTGGAGGTGACCTGTGGATGTATTTCAAGGCCTACCTTCAAACTCAGTGCCTCTTTGCTTGACATCATGGAAAATCTAAAGAAATCAGCCGAGACCTCGAAAACAATTGTAGTCCTCCACAAGTAAAGAGATCTCACAAATTGCTCCTTGGGAGCAATTTCAAACCCTGAAGGTCTCGTTCATCTGTACAAACAATAGTACGCAAGTATATAACACCAAGGGACCACGCAGCCGTCATACGCTCAGGAAGGAGACGGTGCGAAAGTTTTGGTGCGAAAAGTGCAAATCAATCCCAGAACAACGCCAAAGGATCTTGTGAAGATGCTGGAGAAACAGTGCAAAAGTATCTATATCCACAGTAAAACGAGTCCATACTGACATAACCTGAAAGGCCGTTCAGCAAGGAAGAAGCCACTGCTCCAAAACCGCCAATAAAAAAGCCAGACTACGGTTTGCAACTGCACATGGGGAAAAAGTTTGTACTTTTGTGTAGAAATGTCCTCTGGTCTGATGAAACAAAAATAGAACTGTTTGGCCATAATTACCATCGTTTAGTTTGGAGGAAATGGGGAGGATTGCAAGCCGAAGAACACCATCCAACCGTGAACCACGGGGGTGGCAGCATCATGTTTGTGGATGCTTTGCTGCAGGAGGGACCGGTGCACTTCACAAAATGATGGCATCATGAGGCAGGGAAATTATGTGGATATATTGAAGCAACATCTCAAGACATCAGTCAGGAAGTTAAAGCTTGGTCGCAAATGGGTCTTCCAAATGGACAATGACCCCAAACATACTTCCAAAGTTGTGGCAAAATGACTTAAGGACAAAAAGTCAAGGTATTGGAGTGGCCATCACAAAGCCCTGCCTCAATCCTATAAAAAATTTGAGGGCAGAACTGAAAAAGCGTGTGTGAGCAAGGAGGCCTACAAACCTGACTCAGTTACACCAGCTCTGTCAGGAGGAATGGGCCAAAATAAAATTCACCCAACTTGTTGTGGGAAGCTTGTGGAGGGCTACCCAAAAGTTTTGACCCAAGTAAAACAATTTAAAGGCAATGCTACAAATAGTAATTGAGTGTATGTAAACTTCTGACCCACTGGGATGAGATGAAAGAAATAAAAGCTGAAAAATCATTCTCTCTACTATTATTCAGACATTTCACATTCTGAAAATAAAGTGGTCATCCTAACTGACTAAAGACAGGGAATTTTTACTGGGATTAAATGTCAGGAATTGTCAGTATTTGGCTAAGATGTATGTAAACTTCCGACTTCAACTGTAGTTATTCGACCTTTTACTCAATACTTTGTTGAAGGATTTTGGCAGGATTACAGCCTCGAGTCTTGGGTAAGATGCTACAGCTTGGCACAACTGTATTTGGAGAGTTCCTCCCATTCTTCTCTGCAGATGTTCTCAAGCTCTATCAGGTTGGATGGGGAGTATTGCTGCACAGCTATTTTCAGATCTCCAGAGATGGCTCTGGCTGGGCCACTCAAGAACATTCAGAGACTTGTCCCAAAGCCTCTCCTGTGTTGTCTTGGTGTGTGCTTAAGGTCGTTGTCCTGTTGGAAGGTGAACCATCACCCAGTCTGAGATCCTGCATGCTCTGAAGCAGGTTTTCATTAAGGATCTCTCTGTACTTTGCTCCATTCATCTTCCCTAGATCCTGACTAGTCTCCCAGTCCGTGCTGCTGAAAAACACCCCATAGCATGATGCTGCACCACCATGCTTCACCATAGGGATGGTTTGGCCAGGTGATAGTGGTGCAATCTCTCTCTCGCAAAGATTGTGTAACGCCATCCGCTTTCATACAAACAATATTTGAGGTAGACAACTAATTCAATATTAAATTGATCAACAACAAAAATAAAATCTGTAAAAAATTTAGTAATGACAGGATACCTTTGACACTTGACGTGCAGTAAAACTTTCAGTAACACTTTATTTTAAGGTACACATACAGTGGGGCAAAAAAGTATTTAGTCAGCCACCAATTGTGCAAGTTATCCCACTTAAAAGATGAGAGAGGCCTGTCATTTTTCATCATAGGTACACTTCAACTATGACAGACACAATGAGAAAAAAATCCAGAAAATCACATTGTAGGATTTTTAATGAATTTATTTGCAAATTATGGTGGAAAATAAGTATTTGGTCAATAACAAAAGTTTATCTCAATACTTTGTTATATCCCTTTGTTGGCAATGACAGAGGTCAAACGTTTTCTGTAAGTCTTACACGGTTTTCACACACTGTTGCTGGTATTTTGGCCCATTCCTCCATGCAGATCTCCTCTAGAGCAGTGATGTTTTGGGGCTGTTGCTGGGCAACACGGACTTTCAACTCCCTCCAAAGATTTTCTATGGGGTTGAGATCTGGAGACTGGCTAGGCCACTCCAGGACCTTGAAATGCTTCTTACGAAGCCACTCCTTCGTTGCCCGGGCGGTGTGTTTGGGATCATTGTCATGCTGAAAGACCCAGCCACGTTTCGTCTTCAATGCCCTTGCTGATGGAAGGAGGATTTCACTCAAAATCTCACGATACATGGCCCCATTCATTCTTTCCTTTACACGGATCAGTCGTCCTGGTCCTTTGCAGAAAAACAGCCCCAAAGCATGATGTTACACCCCCATGCTTCACAGTAGGTAGGTGTTCTTTGGATGCAACTCAGCATTCTTTGTCCTCCAAACACGACGAGTTGAGTTTTTACCAAAAAGTTCTATTTTGGTTTCATCTGACCATATGACATTCTCCCAATCTTCTTCTGGATCATCCAAATGCTCTCTAGCAAACTTAAGACGGGCCTGGACATGTACTGGCTTAAGCAGGGGACACGTCTGGCACTGCAGGATTTGAGTCCCTGGCGGCGTAGTGTGTTCCTGATGGTAGGCTTTGTTTACTTGGGTCCCAGCTCTCTGCAGGTCATTCACTAGGTCCCCCCGTGTGGTTCTGGAATTTGCTCACCGTTCTTGTGTCATTTTGAGGTCACATAGAAGAGAGGAGAGCATTTTATTCAAAGGGATTCTAAAACTGATATCAAAATCATTATATAACTAATCAATCATTACACTCCTCTTGGTGGCATGCTTCATGTTTGACTTTTTGTACAATTTTGAACGCAGAAATTGTTCCTGCTCAAAACACAGTTGAAGATCTGATGCTAAGTGTTTGTCACCAAGAGGGCATTGGGAATTAACTCTGTACCCATAACTCTGTAGCAGCTGATGTTTATAACTCTGTAGCAGCTGATGTTTATAACTCTGTAACAGCTGATGTTTATAACTCTGTAACAGCTGATGTTTATAACTCTGTAGCAGCTGATGTTTATAACTCTGTAACAGCTGATGTTTATAACTCTGTAGCAGCTGATTTTATAACTCTGTAACAGCTGATGTTTATAACTCTGTACAGCTGATGTTTATAACTTTGTAACAGCTGATGTTTATAACTCTGTAAGCTGATGTTTATAACTCTGTACAGCTGATGTAATAACTCTGTAACAGCTGATGTTTATAACTCTGTAACAGCTGATGTTTATAACTCTGTAACAGCTGATGTTTATAACTCTGTAACAGCTGATGTTTATAACTCTGTAACAGCTGATGTTTAAACTCTGTAACAGCTGATGTTTAACTCTGTAACAGCTGATTTTATAACTCTGTAGCAAGCTGATGTTTATAACTCTGTAGCAGCTGATTTTATGACTCTGTAACAGCTGATGTTTATAACTCTGTAGCAGCTGATGTTTATACTCTGTAACAGCTGATGTTTAAACTCTGTAACAGCTGATGTTTATAACTCTGTACAGCTGATGTTTATAACTCTGTAGCAGCTGATGTTTATAACTCTGTACAGCTGATGTTTATAACTCTGTACAGCTGATGTTTATGACTCTGTAACAGCTGATGTTTATGACTCTGTACAGCTGATGTTTATAACTCTGTAAGCTGATGTTTATACTCTGTAGCAGCTGATGTTTATAACTCTGTAACAGCTGATGTTTATAACTCTGTAGCAAACTGATGTTTTTAAACTCTGTAACAGCTGATGTTTATAAACTCTGTAGCAGCTGATGTTATACCCTGTAACGCTGATGTTTATAACTCTGTAACAGCTGATGTTTATGACTTTGTAACAGCTGATGTTTATAACTCTGTAGCAGCTGATGTTTATGACTCTGTAACAGCTGATGTTTTATAACTCTGTAACAGCTGATGTTTATAACTCTGTACAGCTGATGTTTATACTCTGTAACAGCTGATGTTTATAACTCTGTAACAAGCTGATGTTTATAACTCTGTAACAGTGATGTTTATACTCTGTAGACAGCTGATGTTTATAACATTGAAGATCTGATGCTAAGTGTTTGTACCAGAGGCATTGAATTAACTCTGTACCATAACTCTGTAGCAGCTGATGTTTATAATCTGTAGCAGCTGATGTTTATAACTCTGTAACAGCTGATGTTTATAACTCTGTAACACTGATGTTTATAAACTCTGTAGCCTGATGTTTATAACTCTGTAGCAGCTGATGTTTATGACTCTGTAACAGCTGATGTTTTATAACTCTGTAACAGCTGATGTTTATAACTCGTAGCAGCTGATGTTTATACTCTGTAACAGCTGATGTTTATAACTCTGTAACAGCTGATGTTTATAACTCTGTAACAGCTGATGTTATAACTCTGTAACAGCTGATGTTTATACTCTGTAAACAGCTGATGTTTATAACTCTGTAACAGCTGATGTTTATAACTCTGTACACAGCTGATGTTTATAACTCTGTAGCAGCTGATGTTTATAACTCTGTAGCAGCTGATGTTTTATAATCCTGTACAGCTGATGTTTATACTCTGTAAGCTGATGTTTATAACTCTGTAACAGCTGATGTTTATACTCTGTAACAGCTGATGTTTATAACTCTGTAACAGCTGATGTTTATAACTCTTCAGCTGATGTTTATAACTCTGTAACAGCTGATGTTTATAATCTGTAACAGCTGATGTTTATAACTCTGTAGCAGCTGATGTTTATAACTCTGTAAACAGCTGATGTAAACTCTGTACAGCTGATGTTTATAACTCTGTAACAGCTGATGTTTAAACTCGTACAGCTGATGTTTATAACTCTGTAACAGCTGATGTTTATAACTCTGTAGCAGCTGATGAGGTCGATGCTGTGTGATTCGGATTTAAGGGCCAGTTAGACATTTTCTCAGCTTCTGTGCCAAATGGTGTCTCCCTGTTGCAACTTGTAATAAAGCTCTCTTTTCTATCACCTGAAAATGTCTATGACACTTATTTTAGTAATTATTTGTAATTAAAGTAAAATATCCATCGATCCCATATTCATCTTGTATTTTTTGATGCACCCTTTACTACTAGTCTTTGGTATATCATATATTAATAATGTATGATATTATTGATTCGGTCTGTTGCAGCGATGCACCCGTAATGAAACCAAAACTGCAATATTCTAGTATGTTCCTCGTAAGACTTGTCATAGATTCATCTGATTTTCACTAGTAAATTAGTCAGMTTGATAGCAACTAGCCATTTCTAGGCTTACCACATCAACAGATATGCACAACAACAGGTTGAGACTGACTGTGTAAGCATTTTTGTCTATAACGATACGGGGTGGCATAAGAATAAATCACTCTTGGCTGTGATTTTAAATCAAAACTGACTCGATTCAAGGCTTATCTAACTAAGAACAGCACTGTGCCAATATCTTGTCAGTGAATCAGTTAAAAGTCTGTGGCCTTACCCATTTTGTCTAAATCTTCACCTTTTACACCATCAATTAAATCTCTCTCATCTTGGACACCCAATGTGAGGAATTTATTGTGGTAGGCCTCCAGTCTGTGCTGTGCGAGAATATTGAATATCTTATCCATCTAGACCAATAAAACAWGAATTAACTTATTATAGAGGCAGTGGCACTGGACTTTAATATCTGACAAATTTGAGAATAAACCTGTAAAATATGTTAGCAATTGACATCCCTTTGTTCCTTATTGGTTTTAACTCACTTCAAAAAAACTAAGTTAAGGGAATAGAATGTAGAATTTAAATATTTCAGCTGTAGCCTGTGTCTGAAATTCTGGAATTAAGTTTAAGTATTTATTCTCGTTCTACAACTTAACTTCTCTTTGGTTATTACAAATAATGAACAATTATACAATAACATATCGCTCTGATCTTAAATGTCTGTTTCTGTCTCTATTTTGCTTTAAAATGTGATACAGGTGATATACCGGCGTATCTCTTACTTCATGTGAAGAAGAACACGGTACCTTGATGGATGGATGTCGCTCCACTGGCACTGCTGAGTAGCTCGGACTTTTCTGATTCTCTTTACGCCTTTTTCATCTGTTGCACATTTCTTTTGAAAGGGTGCGGCTGGAAGGAAATGAAACCGATGTACCTGTGACGTATTACTAGAAACCTAAGGGATGCAAATGGGACAAAACGGAAAGGGACCTTCATTTGTACCTGTACCTGAACAACCCAATGTTCCCCGGTAGGCTGTCATTGTAAATAAGAATTTGTTTTTAACTGACTTGCCTAGTTAAATGAAGGTTCAATTACCAAGATAGATACAAATACCAAGATACATACAAAGAAAGATACAAGTACTGTAACGGCTGTCGTCGGTGGAAGAAGGTGAGGACCAAGGTGCAGYGTGGTAAGTKTTCATGATGTTTAATAATCATCAAAACAGAACACTGAATAACAAAATAACAAAGAAACAACCGAAAACAGTTCTGTCTGGTGCAGACACACAAAGACCACCCACAAAACCCAACAGAAAACAGGCTACCTAAATATGGTTCCCAATCAGRGACAAYRAYTRACASCTGCCTCTGATTGAGAACCATATCAGGCCAAACACAGAAATAGAAAATCATAGAAAAACTAACAYAGACAACCCACCCAACTCAYGCCCTGACCATACTAAAACAAAAGACAAAACAAAGGAACTAAGGTCARAACGTGACAAATACATGGTGAGGGCTACACATTTTATCTGCTTGTTAGAGGATATGTACTGTATAGAATTTACAGTACGTTCATTGGAAAGGAGTGACAGTTGTAATTTACTACAATATCATTTGAGGGAAAATGCCATGGAGGATCCCTTGTGTTGAAAAACATCTTGTATTTTCAACAATTTTAGGATCTTTGAAAGACAGGCACATTGAAAATGGAAGTGTGCTTGTAACACAAAGATTATTGGTGAATAGGGTAAGAGTCAACAAGGACTACGACTGGTCACAAGCCAATGGAAACAGATCACGCTAGACTAAATTACAAAAATATATACTTCATTACACGGTTATTACAAGTTCTAACGAAACAAGGGCATTAGCATGCAAGAATATGGTTGCACATCTTTGCCTCTTGCACCAGTTCAATAGATACTACAACAGTATCTTACTTAAAGAAGTTAAGATGCAGATTAAATAGGCACCAAAATATGTGAGACATCACAGCACTCCAATTGTTAACACCAAAATATTTTTGCGATATCTCTGCACTTTATACACAGCAAACAGTAAGGAGTCACAAAGAGCTGGGTTAATTACAATAMGAAAGCTACAAGTGAGGCTAYACGTTGACTGAGGCTCCAAGCAATATAGACCTTCAGCCTTCCCCTTTAACACAGATTCAAATACAAACAGTTCAATAAAAGGGTTGCACTTCACCTCGCTGGGCTCCAAGATGCCACTCCTAGAAACAAACAATACTTTACTTTAATATAGCTWACCTGTCACGCCCTGACCATAGAGAGCCGTTTGTTCTCTATGATGGTTATGTCGGGGTGTGATTAAGGGTGGGTTATCTAGGGGAATTATATATCTATGTTGGCCTGGTATGGTTCCCAATCAGAGGCAGCTGTTTATCGTTGTCTTGAGGATCATATTTAGGTAGCCATTTCCCCATTGTGCTTTGTGGGATCTCGTCTAGGTATGGTTGCCTGCGAGCACGATTTTGAGCGTCATGGTTTGTTTGTTCGCTTGATTTGTTTTGTTCTTTGACGAATGTGACATTACCAATGGTCATCAACAGTACACACACACACACACAAAATACCTTATGGCAATGGCATGGTTGGAGTCCAGCAGTTACTTCTCCTCTCCCTGATCTGGTTTGCGCCGGTACGAACTCTAACAGTAACGGAATATCCACCCGGTTACAAGTTTTATGCCATATTGACACCCAAGGAGAACGTGTAACAAGCCAAATGCCACAGCGAGAGTTGTGTTGGTGAAAAAGTGGAGGAACAAGTGGTTTCTGTATTTTAAAATACAATTAAAATACAATATATTTGTAGGTAATGGGATTTTGTAGTTTATTTTGATCATTTTGTTTGGGATGTATTTTGTAACAAGATCATTTTTTAATGTATCTTTGCCCATCTCTGGCGCTTTGTCAAACAGTTGATACAAACTCAGAAAATGTTGCTGTGTTGAATATACTTTTTGAAGGTGTTCATTTCAGGTTTCAAACATGGCTGCTTTGAACTTGCATGAGGCCATGACTTTATACTGTATGTTCAGGCWATGTTAAGTCTTGGTCCCTTGTCCTATCAAGCTTGTTGACCTTACCTCACGTCATACTGATCTGCATCACTTAATTTAATCAAGTAAGTTGATAGTTATTCATCCTGGCCTAAAGTTTGTCAGACCATGAAACAAATATAAAGGAAGTATGACATTACGTGTTTATTTTTCTTTCGGTCTTTGTCCCTCTGTCAGGTATATCGGCTGCAATGGACTCCGGCCTACATTCACATGACCCAGCAATAGAAGCTCGGTCTGAATCTGTATCCCACCACAGTGCTTGGAGAGGGGGCTAGATTTCACCCAGAGGCTGTTGACTACACTGGTGCAATACCGGGAACCACTTATACTGTCATCACCAAACCACAATTTACAGTTATAGCTCAAGGTAAACACACAGGCACCCCCACACACACACGTACGCACAAAAACATACCCACACAAACGTACACACACACACAAACACAAGTAAATATGCACGAGGACACAAAGCAGACACAGCCACTCCCGCGATAAAAACACACGTAAGCCTACTGCACAAACACGGCTAATTATATGCGGAATACCTAAGCTGTCTATGTCTACTTGTCACTGTCTAGCTTGTTATGGCACCAGTATTTATAACAGGAGTAAACCATACAAAAAGTCTATGCCCAGCTTTACATGTATTTCTGAGAGTGGCACACCCTCGATACTCTCTCTGTGTGGCCAGTCTACCTGTCTATTTGTTTGTCTGTTTGTCTGCCTGCCTAGCCTACCTGTCTGTCCTTCATACACCTTGCAGGGGGTTAATGCCAGTCCCCCGCTCCTCTTGTTTAACTCATCATTTCAATAGTTATTCATTGAGTTTCATTACAACATTAGGCTGCTTAGAAAGCCATAAAAGACAATGGCCTCTCCCCTAGCCCCAGCTCAGACGGCCATTTTAATTGGTATTGACGCATCAGGTTTTAAGGGGAGCTTTTCCACCACGCTTAAAAGCCCATGTTCTACTGATTACCTAATTAAAACCCTGAGCGAGCGCTATCGATCGCAGCCAGAGAGAGAAAGACGGAGAGTGAGAGAGAGGAATGGACAGTGAGGGAGAGAGAGAGAGAGAGAGAGAGAGGTGGGGTGAGTAAGAGTCATCTGTCCCTCAGCTTGAGTTGGCCTACACACAAACACACACACACTCCGCCAGGCCTAAAAGTGTGAACAAGCCCTCTCTCTCTCGTCACCAGGCCAGGTGAATACATCCCTTCAACTCCAACACGTTATCCCTCTCCCATGTTTGACAGAATTCTGGCTTTGTTTGTGATTAGCGGCCGTGAGGCCAAGGATCCGGGGCACTCGTCAGGGAGAACCGTTGAGACCTCCACTTCGATCTCCTCCTCTACCTCTGCCAGTAATGGCTAGGTATATATAGTATATGTTCCAAATGGCACCCTATTCCCTATGCAGTGCACTACTTTTGACCAKGGTCTGTGCATGAGTAGTGCACTATATAGACAATAGGATGCCATTTGGGATGCAGGGTAGGTGTATATATAGGCAAGACCCATTAGGACCAGAGACGCTGGATCGGCTGATGGATGTTGATTATAGCCTTGGAGCTGGCTGGAGGCAGACAGGTAGCCATAGAGGTGTCAGATGTTGACGTTTACAGCACCAAGATTCTTTCGTTTTTTATATCACCACCACTTTTCTGTAATGGCACGTTATGATATCATTGGGCCACACTGTCAGTCAGGGTTTGGTGTAAATGTCTAAAGGTATATGGACATATCATTTTCCATATGGTACATTTGCAAGAAATAAAATGCACATTTTAATCAAGGTAATGTGCAGTGTTTAGATGAATTTTGGACGTCGCATTTATTGAAGCAGCTATTGGACCAGGGGTGTCAAACATCCCATTCAATGGGGCCCGCGGGGGGGTTGAGTAAAATATATATACAGTGCATTCAGAAATTATTCAGACACCTTGACTTTTTCCACATTTTGTTTTGTATTAAATGTATTAACATTAAAAACAGAAATGCCTTATTTGCATAAGTATTCAGACCCTTTCCGAGACTTGAAATTGAGCTCAGGTGCATCCTGTCAAGGTGTATGAATACTTTCCAAATGCACTGTATACAGGGCCTTGCAAAAGTATTCAGACCTCTTCACATTTTATTGTGTTACAAAGTGGGATTAAAATGTATTTTTTTTGTCAGCAATCTACTCAGAATACTCTGGAATGTAAAGTGGAGGGAAAATTCTAACATTTTAAAGATTAATAAACATTTGATAACTAAAATATTGTTGTTGTGTTCAGGACCTTTGTTTAGGCAAGCCTAATTTAATTCAGGAATCAGATTTGGCTTAACAAATCACATAATAAGTTACATGGACTAACTCTGTGTGAAATAATAGCGATTGACATGATTTTTGAATGACTAACCCTTCCTCTGTCCCCCATACATTCAACATCTATAAGGTCCCTCAGTCAAGTATTGAATATCAAGCACAGATTCAACTACAAAGACCTTTTCGATTGCCTCATAAAGAAGGGCAGTGATTGGTAGATGGGTAACAATAACAAATCAGACATTTTAATATCTCTTTAAGCATGGTCAAGTTAATAATTATGCTGTGGATTGTGTATTAAATCACCAAGACACATCATAGATACAGCTGTCCTTTTAAACTGACCTGCTGGATAGGAATGAAACTGCTCAGGGATGTTACCATGAGGCCATTGGTGATTTTAAAACAGCTACAGAGTTCAACGGCTGTGATGGGAGAAAACAGAGGATGAATCAACAACATTGTAGTGACTCCACAATAATGACCTAAATGACAGTGAAAAGAAAAATATAAATATACAGAATACAAATATTCAAAAACTTGCATTTTCTATTTAACAAGGCACTAATACTGTGGGAAAAACAAGACAAAGAAATACACTTTTTGGTCTAAATGCAAAGCTTTATGTTTGGGGTAAATCCAACACAACCCATCACTGAGTAATTGCTTCCTTATTTTCTAGCATGGTGGGAGCTGCATCTACTTGACATCGGCAAATACTGGGGAGTTTTTTAGGATAAAGAGAAATGGGATGAGGCTAAGCTCAGGCAAAATCCTAGAGGAAAACCTGCTTCAGTCTGCTTTACACCAGACACTGGAGAGGAATTCCCCTGTCAGCAAGACAATAATCTACAACACAAGGCCAAATCTACCATAGAGTTGCTTACCAAGAAGACAGTGAATGTTCCTGAGTGGCCAATTCACAGTTTTGACTTAAATCTGTTTGAAAATCTATTGCAAGACTTGAAAATTGCTGTCTAGCCATGATCCCCGACATCTTGACAGAGCTCGAAGAAATGAAATCAATATTTCTSCCACTTTGTAACACAGTAAAATGTGAAGAAATCCAAGGGGTATGAATACTTTTGCAAGCCACTGTATAGATATATATATATATTTTAGAAATCTTTTTTTTCTGGAAAAACGATCTCATTTGACATTGAAATGACTGAAACCCAATCAAAACTGTGTAAAAATGATAATGGACCTACATTTATAGTCTCTTCACTCTGCCCAGCTTGCTAACAGCCATCACATACTAGACAGTCAGGGGGCATCAGAAACTCCAACAGCAATGGATATGGGAATCTTTCTTGCTCATTTTAACAGCGMGGATATATAACACATTTTCAGTGCGGACCTCCGGACCTCGGTGAAGACCGAGGTGTATGCCATGCTGTTCTTCGCCTTTGTCAAACACCTGTCTTGTGTTTCACCCTTTGTGTAATTGGGAATGTTTGATAACAGTTTGGTAACATGTTTAGTAACTATATACATCAGGTCAGTAAATCGACACTCCTCTGTCCGTCAGAGAGTAACTACAGAGAGAGAAARGATATACATCTGACAATTTACAATCTGTTTTTGAGAGAGGATCTGTTCTGAACTCAACACAACAGGCCTTGATAAGTGATACCATGTTGTCATTCAAATAAGGTAGTAGAATATGCTGCTTGCTCCAGTGTGTAATGGCAAGTGCTATGTTGAGGTAAATAGACAGTGCATATTTAAATGACATGGTTACTTAAAAGTACATACACAGACACACACTAACTGAGTTCCATAACCCCAGTCTTTCATAATGTGATTCATCTAACCTTTTGATAGGGTGCATTTTGTGTGTGTGCCCTGTGTTGTGTGTGTGTGTGTGTGCTGTGTGTGTGTTTGTGTGATGTGTAGTGTGATGTGTGTTGTGTGTGTTGTGTGTGTTGTGTTGTGTGTGTGTGTGTGTGTGTGTGTGTGGTGTGTTGTGTGTTGTGTGTGTGTGTGTGTGTGTGTTGTCTGCTGTGGGGGAGGGTCGCATGCTTTTCTGGAGCTCGTTTATCCCCCTCACACCGGAAGGAAAAAGCAGAGGAGGCACTTTATACTCTTGACCAACAATTAAACAATAAAGACTGAGCTGCCATGATGAATCTGAAGCATGCAGGGGAAACGGGATATCGCGGGGAACAGTAACCTACAGAACACTGGTTCAGTGAATCAAATTTTGTATTCAGTAGCTCTCTATGGGGATCTCAAGGGAATTGGGGATCAGCAAGAAAAGGAAATTAATGCATTTCCGTTCACAGCCAGCTAGCTCCCTGCCTGTAGCAGGAGGCACATTGACGGCCTATCAAATGGCACCCTATACCCTATATAATGCACTAAATAGGGAATAGGGTGCCATTTAGGACTCACCCCTTGTGTTCTCACATATGTCCTCACAGCAAACGAGACATTGGATATAGGAAGGTCTGGTAGAATTGACAGCCTGACTAAAATAGGTTGAGTACCCTTTCAGCAGATGTAGCGGAGGAAGCTGTACCACAGTGTGGTGGAGAACAGGAAGTAGCAGGATATAGCAGGGCGGTCAAAGTGAAACTGCTGCAGTTGGTGCTGCTCTACCTGAAGTGGACGGTGTATTCGCGATAACACTGACGATGTATGCTCCTGATAACTGAAAGGTTCATGCATAAATGCAAAGCGTTTTTCCGTCATTTACTGTTATTATCCTTCATTATTGAGTGATTGTGTAACATGGGGATACAGTATTGATTTTTAGACCATTTTCGTTAAGATCCACTGTCCTTGACAAAACAGTGTCTCTCTAGCAATTTTGCAGTGACATTTTATCTGACAGTAGAGGACGCAACATCCTTTGGCCGCTCCTCCTCTGATGCAGTCCAGAGAAGACACCATGAAAATCCATCTGGGGATTTTAAAGGATTTTAACTAGCAGTTAATTACTTTCCCTTTCCTATTAAAAAGCAGAATGAGAAAGGGAGAAAGAAGAGAGATTAGAGGGAGAGGGAGAGAGAGCGAGAGCGAAAGAGCGAGAAAGAGAGCGGGCGGGGAGGGGGGGTATGGAGAGGCAGGGCATGGCAGCACACATTACCCAGCAAGATCAAATCAATCTGTGCGCACCAAGCCCCCATTTCCCCCCAAGATCAGGATCCATACAGGGAAAAGACAATTTTCTAAATCCGTAGTCTCGGGGGCCTGTTTCAGTGCCACTCTAGAGGAGGAAGTATGTGGGGGATGCTAAATATCCCCAAATTGCAGCTAAAATGTAACCTAAGCCCCTGTCTAATAATGTGCCACGTCTCTAAATTACCTCCATTACCCAACAAGCTCTTGCAGCTCCATTATAAGTAGTCGGGTGCGTCCCAAATGGCACCCTATTCCCTATGTAGTGCACTACTTTCCCCATGGGGCTCTGGCCAAAAGTAGTGCACTACATAGGGAATAGGGTGCCATTTACCTGAGAAATACAGAAGACTGGCTCAATCCGTGATTGACAGAATTGACAGAATAAGATAAAGCCAGGGGATACATTTGAAGCGAGGAGTGGGCACGGTGTGGCTCGAGGGCTGATATTAGCGGACGTATGCTAACAACTCCTGCTTTCTATTTTGCAAGGGATGTCTTCGTATGGGGGGGATTAAGGAATGTGTGTAAGTGTGTATGAGTGTCTCTATTTTGGACTGAAAGAGTATGTGTGTTTGCGAGCAGGCATGTGTGTGTGGTGTGTGTGTGTGTGTGTGTGTGTGTGTGTGTGTTGTGTGTGTGTGTGTGTGTGTGTGTGTGTGGTGTGTGTGTGTGTGTGTGTGTGTGTGTGTGTTGTGTGTGTGTGTGTGTGGTGTGTGGTTGTGTGTGTTGTGGATGGAACATGTCCCTGTGTGTGTCTGTACAGATGTAGAATCTAATTTGATCAACCCTGTTGCAGGAGTGATCCAACTAAAACTTGTAGTGTATTTGAGATTTAAAAAGGCTTCTGAAGTTGGACATTTCAGACTTGATTTTCCCTTATGAAAAATGTATCAACCCCGACAAAATGCCCCTTAATTATAATCCACATAATAATTCACATTTCCTCTTGCTGCAGGATTATATTTCTGTTGTAGCAAACTGGCTCAAGTTAAGATCCTACATATGTACATGCGCTATATAGATCCCAGCTCTCTCTCTCTCTGTTCAATGTGTTCCTGTCTTTGTTCCTCTACCCCAGTGGTTCTTAATTGGTTTTGCCTCAGGACCCAAATTGAACCAGGTTGTCTCAATTGCGACTCAATATTCACATAAGAACCGCCAAAATGCAATCTGTAAAACTATTTGTAATGCTATAATGATAGTAGATGTAGCAAGAACATTCCCACCTCTTTCATTGTCAATAATTACATTTTCTTGATGAAGAATGTTATAACACTCACTGGTTTGACACCACAAAATCAACCAACATAGTGCTGCTAATAGCACTATATTGAAAATACTGTGATTGAAGAAAACATTTTCAGAGATTAAATAAAAAATCTATTTAAAAAAACATGATAATTTCTAGAGAATTTCTACCTGGTTCCATTTGTTTACTCCAGTTGAGAGTCGCTACTCTACACCACTGTAGTGCAGACAGTCTGATAGTGACACTGGAGTGAGCCTTTACACCTCCATCACCATGAGACCCACAGCATCTCTCTCTCTCTCTTTCTTCTTTCCCTCTCTCTCTCCAACCATCCACACAGATCATCAACATATGACACTAGCTCCAGAGTTGCTTCTTCCTGGCACAAAGAAAACCCTTCCGACTCTGCTTCTCCTCCCCGTCGTCTTGCTTGATTTGCTGCCGTGCTTTATGATAAAGCCCACTCAATGCATCATAATCAAATTATCACATTACACACATCTCACTGCCTCCCAGCCAGTCAGGAGGCAGGGAGGGCAGGTCTTAGGTAGTGGAGTTTGGTGTGTGTGTGTGTGTGTGTGTGTGTGTGTGTGTGTGTGTGTGTGTGTGTGTGTGGGAGAGAGATCATAGCAGGTACAGGGGCCCATATCCTCCCTCGCTTACCTCATGAGCCGTAACCACCACCTCAGAGCTGTGTGGGATGGGGCCACTTGATGTACATAAAAAACATCTCTCGCTCTCTTCCCCTCCATCACCCCTCTCCCTGCGGAGTGTGTGCTATGGTAACACACACATCAATTCAACCTTTGTCCGCAAACCACAATCCCCTAAATCCTGAGCACATAATATGACTTCACACACACAACCAACACACACACACACACACACGCACACACACCACACACACAACACACACACAC
>NC_036838.1:6455564-6459446 GCF_002910315.2 Salvelinus sp. IW2-2015 | reverse complement strand
AGACAGACAGACAGACAGACAGACAGACAGACAGACAGACAAGACAGACAGACAGACAGACAGACAGACAGACAGACAGACAGACAGACAGACAGACAGACATCAAAGTCTTATAGACAATTGCTCCTAATTAGGTCTTTATCACATAGCATTTATGTAGATAGGAAAAATTAATACATTTCACAAATTCTCCAACTGTTTCTCATGAACCCATTGCATAGAATCTGTGAACAAATTTCTTATATTTCCTGAGGCGATCAATCCAATCAACAACAATAGCATTGGCTAAAACACAATGCATGTGTTCCTGGGATGTGTGAGCCTTCTGTATGCTTTGAGAATAATCACGCTATCATATAGTGTACTAGAGACCAATTCTAGCACGAAGAGCTACCAAGATAGAAGGAAAGACAGGGAACATATTGCCTGTATTTGTGAGAGCAAATCTCTCTTCACCTCTCCCTCGCTCTCCGTCTGCTCTTGAAACGCTTAGCGTGGATATGAGGAATCAATCTGCCGTTTGATTCGGGACGCGGATGTAATTACAGAAGGTAAAAAGGAGCAGAGCTTCCCCTGATTAAGAGAGAGAGAGAGAGAGAGGAGATAGAAGAAAATACAGACAGAGTAAAGAAGAAAATAGATAAAGGTATGGGAAAGAAAGGGAGTGTGTGTGTGTGTGTGTTTGTGTGTGTGTGTGTGTGTGTGTGTGTGTGTGTGTGTGTGTGTGTGTTGTGTGTGTGGTGTGTGTGTGTGTGTGTGTGTGTGTGTGTGTGTGTGTGGTGTGTGTGTGTGTGTGTGTGTGTGTGTGTGTGTGTGTGTGAGAGAGAGAGATCCATATGCTAGGAATTGGCAGGTCTGGCTCACTCGAAGGGGGAAAGAAAAGATGAGACACACGCCAGCATCACTGTGTATCAGTCCTGCACAGCCAGCCTGATCACAGATGTAGATGAAACCTGACATACGGTAGCCTGGTAACGTCCCTCCAATATCTCGACTGTCTCTGTAGCTACTAGTGTCTCATCTGCAGAGAGACCAGTATTGACTGACTGGCAGCATACAGGGTTTAATGGGCTATTCATTTCTCCTTGAGGGAGAACAAAGCAAGAGCGGCAGTGGATTCACTTCACCACCGATAGGATGACCTAAAAAACACATCAGTCATTTTGACACTCGCTTTCTTGTATCTGAACATGTGTGAGCAAGACAGGCACACGGCACATCAAACACTCCTACTTAAATACATGCACACAGAGGCAAAGCACTGTCTCTCACATACAAACACACACACACACCGACACCGACACACACACCGACACACCACACACCGACACCGACACACGACCACACACACACACACACACACAACACACACAACACACACACCAACACACACACACACACACACACAACACCAACACACACACACACACACACACACACACACACACACACACACACACACACACACACACAGCTCTGTAGTCCATTCCCAGGGGAACCCAGGCAGTGAAGGGTATAAACAAGCCAGGTACAGGGCCCATATCCTCCCTCGCTTACCTCATGAAGCCGTAACCACCACCTCAGAGCGTGTGGGATGGGGCCACTTGATGTACTTAAAAACATCCTCGCTCTCTTCCCCTCCATCACCCCTCTCCCTGCGAGTGTGTGCTATGGTAACACAACACATCAATTCAACCTTTGTCCGCAAACCACAATCCCCTAAATCCTGAGCACATAATATGACTTCACACCACACCACACACCACACACACACCACACACACACACACACAACACACACACACACACACACACACACACACACAACCACACACCACACACCACACACACACACACACACACACACACCACACACACCAACACACACACACAAACACACACCAAACCCATTACCTAAGGTCTGCCCTCCCTGCCTCCTGACTCGACTGGGAGGCAATGAGATGTGTGTAATGTGATAATTTGATTATGATGCATTGAGTGGGCTTTATCATAAAGCACGGCAGCAATCAAGCAAGACGACGGGGAGGAGAAGCAGAGTCGGAAGGTTTCTTTGTGCCAGGAAGAAGCAACTCTGGAGCTAGTGTCATATGTTGATGATCTGTGTGGATGGTTGGAGAGAGAGAGGGAAAGAAGAAAGAGAGAAGAGAGATGCTGTGGGTCTCATGGTGATGGAGGTGTAAAGGCTCCACTCCAGTTTCACTATCAGACTGTCTGCACTACAGTGGTGTTAGAGTAGCGACTCTCAACTGGAGTAAACAAATGGAACCAGTAGAAATTCTCTAGAAATTATCATGTTTTTTAAATAGATTTTTTATTAATCTCTGAAAATGTTTTCTTCAATCACAGTATTTTCAATATAGTGCTATTAGCAGCACTATGTTGTTGATTTTTGTGTGTCAAACCAGTGAATGTTTATAACATTCTTCATCAAGAAAATGTAATATTGACAATGAAGAGGGGGAATGTTCTTGCTACATCTACTATCATTATAGCATATCTCTCTCCTTTGCTGTCTGTCTGTCTGTCTGTCTGTCTGTCTGTCTGTCCCTAACTAGTGATCCCATGTGTGTGTGTGTATGTGCAAGTGCACGTGCCTGCTTGTGTCTGCCTGCCTGTCTACACATTTTACAGGATCGTTAGGCTAATGTTTGTACCCGTTTTATATACAGTTGAAGTCGGAAGTTTACATACACCTTAGCCAAATACATTTAAACTCAGTTTTTCACAATTCCTGACATTTAATCCTAGTCAAAATTCCCTGTCTTCACAGTCAGTTAGGATCACCACTTTATTTTAAGAATGTGAAATGCCAGAATAATAGTAAAGAGATTTATTTATTTCAGCTTTTATTTCCTTCATCACATCCCCAGTGGGTCAGAAGTTTACATACACTCAATTAGTATTTGGTAGCATTGCCTTTAAATTGTTTAACTTGGGTCAAATGTTTCGGGTAGCCTTCCACAAGCTTCCCACAATAAGCTGGGTGAATTTTGGCCCATTCCTCCTGACAAAGCTGGTGTAACTGAGTCAGGTTTGTAGGCCTCCTTGCTCACACACGCTTTTTCAGTTCTGCCCACAAATTTTCTATGGGTTTGAGGTCAGGACTTTGTGATGGCCAATCCAATACCTTGACTTTGTTGTCCTTAAGCCATTTTGCCACAACTCTGGAAGTATGCTTGGGCCATTGTCCATTTGGAAGACCCATTTGCGACCAAACTGACTGATGTCTTGAGATGTTGCTTCAATATATCCACAACATTTCCCTGCCTCATGATGCCATCTATTTTGTGAAGTGCACCAGTCCCTCCTGCAGGAAAGTACCTCCTTAACATGATGCTGCCACCCCCGTGCTTCACAGTTGGGATGGTGTTCTTCAGCTTGCAAGCATCCCCCTATTTCCTCCAAACATAACAATGGTCATTATGGCCAAACAGTTCAATTTTTGTTTCATCAGCCCAGAGGACATTTCTCCAAAAAGTACAATCTTTGTCTCCATGTGCAGTTGCAAACTGTAGTCTGGCTTTTTTTAACGGCGGTTTTGGAGCAGTGGCTTCTTCCTTGCTGAGCGGCCTTTCGGGTTATGTCGATATAAGACTCGTTTTACTGTGGATATAGATACTTTTGTACCTGTTTCCTCCAGCATCTTCACAAGATCCTTTGCTGTTGTTCTGGGATCGATTTGCACTTTTCGCATCAAAGTACGTTCATCTCTAGGAGACAGAACGTGTCGCCTTCCTGAACAGTATGATGTCTGCGTGGTCACATGGTGTTTATACTTGCGTACTATTGTTTGTACAGATGAACGTGATACCTTCAGGCGTTTGGAAATTGCTCCCAAGGATGAACCCGACTTGTGGAGATC
>NC_036838.1:6431389-6454179 GCF_002910315.2 Salvelinus sp. IW2-2015 | reverse complement strand
TCTACAATCCTTTTTTTTTTCTGAGGTCTAGGCTATTTCATTTTTGATTTTCCATGATGTCAAGCAACAGAGGAACTGAGTTTGAGGTAGGCCACACACACACACACACACACACACACACACACACACACACACACACACACACACACACACCCTGATGCCCCTCTCTCCTTTTGCTCTTTCCTTGGGGGACCAGAGGTTTAACGTTAATTACAGGAGTTGCTGCAGTCACTCAACCCTGTCACTCATAATCATAGTATCATGGACTGTCTGGAGAAATATGATTCATTTAGATTTTAGGGAAAGGGCTTGTGATGGCTTTAAATTAGGTTGAGAATGTTTAAGCTGATTGTATACAATGAGCGTTCCTATATATATGGTATGCTATGTAGATGTTGGGCCAGTATACACCATACACTATTGATGAAGTGTTGCAAGACATGCAAAATTTAAAAAAAATGTATCTACAAAACCATCATGGCAAATCAACATCAATGAGCTTGTTTGGTGTTTGAAATAAAACCTTCATGTGCCATTCAATTCTGCACACGTGCGCGCCCTAAAACAACAAGCGTTTCATAAATCTCCGCAGGCTAAATGTTTCCACTTCATTCTGTAGACGTTTACAGAGAGTTCTACCAATGATATTATGGGAACAGTGCTCACATGGAAATCGCATGTTTAATTTAGATGATGCAATAAGGCAGCAAACGTCATCTCTCATAACAGCGGTTGTAGCCCGACAGTGTGCAGGAATAAAACGGAGAGTGATGGATTGTGCGACGGTCCTTTGTCTTTTCAGGGTTTTCGGTTACAAATGTTAATATCAACGGCTTTGCTGGTCTGTTTCACACGTCTTATTTCTGTTCATTGAAATGTTGAAACAATAATAGCCTACACCCTCCATCTCAAGAGTTGGAAAGAAGATGGAAGGGAATTGATTTATAAGCAACCGTTTTTCTGCCTCGTTACACACCCACCCAAATGAATAAATTACACACGACCTAAAAAGGCAATACATGTCACATGATACCGTCAAATGACTTATTCATGAATTTGTGGAGGCTACCCATCTAAATAGCCTATTCATTCGCATGCTTCTCTCAGCTCCGCTTTACGTAAAAATAGCCAATGCAACCTAATCATAAAATGTAGTTTAGTGTGAATGTGTTATATTTCAATAGCCTCCATAGGCCTATTGGTGAATTAATATATATTTTACATCATAGCTAAGTCATGGCACGTTTATTGGGAAAGCTAAACAACAAACGTGTCTCTGAATCCTCTCCCGATTTATCACACCTGCCGCTAATGGCTGAGACGCCTCGCGACTCGCTGCTTTGTCATATGCTGTCAACCTGACGCATTGCCAACCCGGACTCAGTCTAGGTGATCTCGGGTTATTACCAATTACTACCATGTACAGTCTGTCCACCAAATGACGATCATACAATCTTACAGTACAGAATGTCCCACTTTAAACCAATAGACAAAATTGAGTCAAAATGTAGGGAGACTTTTTTTTTTTAAGTGTCTGGAAAATAATCTGGAATTGGCTCAGTTTKGCTTGATGAAGACCCGAGTGGCGCAGCCGTCTAAGGCACTGCATCTCGGCGCCTGAGGCGTCACTACAGACAACCTGGTTCGAATCCAGGCTGTATCACAACCGGCCGTGATTGGCCCAGCGTCATCCGACCATCATTGTAAATAAGAATTTGTTCTTAACTGCCTTGCCTAGTTAAATAAATAAAAAATATATAGGCATTATTCAGGATTTATTATCCTAGGCTTATTCACACATTTTCCAGAAATGTTTCACTTAATTTTTTGTTAAGGATTTATTCATTTAGCAGGTGTAATTATGGCACGTGGCTGATTGCATCTTCATTTGAATTGAACTGGAAGCTATTTCATTTCAAGCAGTAGATTCCGAAATAAATATTAGCATTATACTGTAGGCCTACATTTGATTTAACAATCATTCCGTGGTCTATCCAAGATGGCGCCGTCAGATATGGCAGCTCTGCGTTTAGCTCCTAAGCATTTTTACAAGCATTTCCCTACAACCGCAATAACATCTGCTAAATATGTGTATGCGACCAATAACATTTGATTTGATTTGGAATCTATAAGGTTGGGCAACATGCTGAAATGCACTCGTTTAAAATCTAGCGTGAGTGCATATATTTTGCTATTTCTAACGCCTCTCTTGGTTTATGATAGGATAGATACAAATAAATAAATAATGTAACAGTGATGTTTTCTGTCCTGAAATGTTCATTGATTGGGTTAGGAACTAATTAGCCTACGGTTGGAGTTGATCAATATTAGCAACGCTTTATCCGTTTCAATGGAATTGTGGAGTGTTGTGGCTTTAAACATTCCTGTACGTGTGTGTGTGTGTTCCAACGAAAGAGGCGACTCGTGTAGGCTATCTTTAAGCTAAAACAAACGGACATATGACTACCAAACAGTCTAGGGTTGGAGTTGGTCAACTTTTGCAATTAAAGCTTTAGTTACTGGAATTGATAAGTAGGCTGTCGTGAGAGATTCCCGGTTGTGTGTCTAGCTTCCGTTCCAAAGAAACTGGTGACGCAAGTGCAGGCCTATCGATCGCAGCGGTTCATTGAAAATTAATGTAATTCTGCATACCAAAAATGCAATGACGCTGGCGGTGTGTTCGAAGCGATGTGTATCTAGAGCACCAACAGACAAACAAAAGGGATTGCGCTTGTCCTTGGCGGGAGCAGAGGAGTGCTTGAGGGAAACAGGTGATTCAGCCTGCTTTACATTCCAGGGGAAATTGTTTCCTCTCAACAACAGTATTCAAAGCATTCAAACTAACCTGCCTTTGCCCTTTGTGTAAATTATTCTTTACATGTTTAACCTTCATGATGAAAAATTATATTTCAGTGTCCATCTGTTTAAAACGAAATCATTATGCCTAGGCGGTAGCGTATATTTTAAAATCAGCTATCATGATATTTAGATGTCAAAATGTTAGACTGTCCATTTCTAAACGAATTATTAAACAATGGCCATTTTTCTAACCCTTAACATTTTCTGTCCATATTATGAACGGTGAGGTGATTCTCTGTGACCTTTCCACATAGATTTACAAACTCCTGCCAGTTCCTGAGGGCATGGAAGTAAAGTCAAGTGGTAATTACACCAGCGCTGAAGTGAGTCAACTCTGCAGTGGAAAGAGAGTGTCTATAATCTCTTCCTCACTTCACAGCATTCATAACCCACTGGTTGCTCATCGCTAGTTCCTTACCGGGTCATAGTTAGTAGACATGGATCACATTTACTTGGTGGGCCATCAATAACACTCCCTGAGCATTAAAAGGGTCACCTCACAATGAAGCTGTGATGAGAGAGAGAGAGAGAGAACACGTTACCTCAGACGTCTACCTATGATCTTCCAAGGATGTGGAGGAGGAAGGGTGGGTGGGGGTACTCTGGTGAGCCCATAGCCAGACACGGTGAGGGCCAGCTAGGCTTGTCTGAGTGGAAACAACTCATTAAGCCTTAATCTAACCCTGAGACAGACAGACATCCAACAGAGCAGATCTCACACTGCAATACCGTGCACCACACTGCCCTCATCCAGATGAGGCCTTCTCCCCTCCCCCTCAGCCCCACCTGAATGTCTGGTGAATTTCATGGCAATTCCAGTTCAAGGAACTCTAATTTGGCAATTGAATTAGACTTTGGATTTGAATTGGAAATCCGGCTATGTTAAGTGCAGAATAGCAATTTTTTTACAAGGTCTGTCGGAGTGTCTGTTGAATGTCCTGTGCGGTCCTGGGAGGTGTGTGTTTGTGTCTGTGTCTGTGTGTATGTGTGTTGGGAAGGTATCTTCCTTTTTATGGGTCTTAGGCTCTGGAGCAAGAGGAAACAGCAGGGGGAGTCTGCTCCATGATGGTCCACGCTCACCCCCTTTCTTCTGTGGCTTTGGAGGGGAAGATCCCCCAGGGAACGGTTAGCATAGTCAGGGACCCTGACCGACCTCACAGGGATCGAGCAGGCAGTCTCTCCCCTACGAAGTCCCAGACACAGCCGGGCATGGAAGAAGAGAGCGAGAGAGGGAGAGAGAGTATGAATATGCTTGTATATGCTTTCTTTCGCAATGTATGTGGTTAAACTATCCATACCAATAAAGTGTTTTGATTTTAATTGAGAGAGAGGGAGAGAAATAGGAGAGAGAGAGACCAGGACATAAAGACGTGTCTGCAGCCCCACTGCCAACCCTGGCCAGCTGTTTAGGGATGAGCAGAGGAGAATCTTTACCCTCCCTCTACCCACCCCCCACCAGCCCGATTCCCTCTTTTTATGTCTCTCTCACTCTTTCTCTCGCTCTCTCTCTCTCTCTTCCCATCTTTTCTTCCTCACTCCCACTACAGTTCCTCTTCACCTTCCTCCCCCTTTCTATCTTCAATCCCTCACTCCCTCGCTCGTCCTCCCCCTCTCCACTAGCAGACAAAAACCTCTCCCCACAACAACACGCTGGATGTGCGATGTCTGCCAGAAAGCCTGGTGAGATTGGCGGGGATTTTGACAAAGCACTCCATGCAGTAATAGCCTAGCGGTGGAAGGAGAAAAAACATCCCCAATTTGATCCATGTGTCTTGTTTCAGGAAATTGCATTTAAAGTGCAGCAGGTCCTTTTTGTGCTCAACTACGGGGTGAGAATCCCTCGCGCAGTGTGTGTGTGGGCGTGTGCATGGATACACGTACGTATGTGTGTGTGTGTGTGTGTGTGTGGATCGTGCACGAACAGCCTCACAAGTCAATTGTTCTGTTTGTCTGCGTCTTCATACCCAGTGGCTCTTATTAGATACGTATTGCAAACCATGATAGCACCACACACTTGGCAAATATCCTCTCCTGATGTCACTGTCTGTATCTTCTAATCCTGCCCCGTGGATGTTTTGGAACGACAGATTGTTTCAGTTAGATTGTCTACGTCCCGAATGGCTCCCTCTACATTAATTTTGACCAGGGTTTATAGGGCTCTGGTCAAAAGTAGTGCACTACTGTATATAGGGAGACATTTGGGACACAGCCATTATGTTCTTCAGATAATGGCCTCCATTTGGTTGTGTACGCTAGCTGTCCCCCTCCAAATCGGCACAATGTGTACTTGTGCTGTTGTGACGAACTCTGAAGGCGGAGAGAGAGAAAGAAGGATTACCTCTCATTGGGAAGGAAACAACATTGTGTTGTTTCTGTTGTGCCATTGTTCCTTGCCGCCGGTGCCTGTTTTCAAGACACATAAAGGCGTAATTCCCCTAATGTGAGGTATTTGTAACAGCGGCTTTGGTGACAACAAACCTAACAAATGAGCACCCACCCACAAATGCCAGCGATGCCACAAGACTGAGGGGGGATGCCAGCCCTGTACCTGCAACCCACTACCCCGCGTGATGCCAGGCGTGGGCACATGTGCCTCAGCACTCAGCTGAAGGGAGTTTATCCTGCCAGACGCCAAAGCGCCTTTAGTCTAGCGGAGGAGTGTGTGTGTGGTGTGTGTGTGTGTGTGTGTGTGTGTGTGTGTGTGTGTGTGTGTTGTGTGTGTGTGTTGTGTGTGTGGTGGTTGGTGTGTGTGTGTGTGTGTGTGTGGTGGCTGTGTGTTGAGATGGTGGTGGGTCGTGTGTGGTGTGAGATGGTGTTGGGTACGATGTGTGGTGTGCGTGTATTTGTAGCTCAGTCTAATGGTCTGTCCATTGTCACTTGTCACAAGACAGAACTAGTCTTTGTATTGTGGCAGACGACAGGGGGAGGTGAGGGGAGATATCTGCAGCCCGTTCGGCTCCACCCTGGGGGCTTATGGGACTTCCTCCCAACGAGTCAAGGTTGTGGGTCGTTAAGCCAGGAATGCTTGGGGAAAAGGAGGAAGCAGCCTGCCAAAGGGGCAGAGTAGGAGAGAAAAGAGTGTATGAAGAGAGACTACTAGCTGTGGCGATTACCGGTGTGATGGCTGTCGGGACTGAGACCGCCATTGTTGACTTACTGTGACGATGTGCTGAGGCCCGAAGTCAGAGAATTCACCCGAAAAGGGAACGGACAACGAGAACGGCCTGTGGACTGTGAGTGATTGGTGAATTGCCCATCTTCCCAGTGTACAAACCCCTAATAAAACTCCCATGCATTTCTGATTGTGGCTACTGGTACAGTTTGCTTATGAACTTGGTGAGTGAAACCCCACACCCTTCGAGCCTGCTACAGTATGATTCCCTACGCTACTACGTGATCTCTAGCCTTGACAAAGCCCACACACTAACAACACCACACACACACACACACACACACACACACACACACACACACACACACACACACACACACACACACACACAGTCTACTGCCAGAGTAAAGGAGCTTGTGGCACACATACACACACACACATTTAAAATTGTACATTTACATTTCGGTAAATTAGGAGAAGCTCTTATCCAGAGTTGATTACAACACACACAGCGAATGCTCCTATATCCTCCGGTACGGCAGAGACGGGGTTAACCAAGCGCTCAGCATCTGAAACACTGGGTCTGTTGACAGCAGCCAAACAATCCTGTGGTTGTTGGGGCTTTGTTTCTGTCAGCGCTAGCTGCCTTTAGCCTTTTGTCTGTTTGCCTCTGAGAGGACGAGATGAAACCATGTGTAAACCTGCTGTCACGACCAGGGGAGACCTTCACTCTCTCTCATGGCCAAGTAAACACCCACTTAGCACACACACATTTCTACAGGTATACACACACAGAGATACACAGTGCACACACACAAACCGATCCATCACACAGCTGTGTTTGTGTGTGCGTGTGCGTGCGAGTCTGTGTGCTCGCGGGTGCGTTTTTGTGCGAGGGTGCTACTAATGTGTGTGTTATTTATCATGTCAACACTGGCTTGTTTTGTGTTGGCCTTTAAATACCTGCGGTGACACAGTGAATGCTAATGGCCTGGAATTCACACAGTAGTGGCCTGGCCTCAGTATTTCCCATGTTCATATACAGTACAGTTGAAGTCAGAAGTCTACATACACCTTAGCCAAATACATTTAAACTCAGTTTTTCACAATTCCTGACATTTAATCCTAGTAAGAATTACCTGTCTTAGGTCATTAGGATCACCACTTTATTTTAAGAATGTGAAATGTCAGAATAATAGAGAGATTTATTTATTTCAGCTTTTATTTCCATCACATTACCAGTGGGTCAGAAGTTTACATACACTCATACACTATTTGGTAGCATTGCCTTTAAATTGTTTAACTTGGGTCAAATGTTTCGGGTAGCCTTCCGCAAGCTTCCCACAATAAGTTGGGTGAATTTTGGCCCATTCCTCCTGACAGAGCTGGTGTAACTGAGTCAGGTTTGTAGGCCTCCTTGCTCACACACGCTTTTTCAGTTCTGCCCACAAACTTTCTATAGGATTGAGGTCAGGGCTTTCTGAACGCTGTGTCCCCTGTTCGCCTAGCGTAGTAGTGACTACCGAACGGCACCCTGACTCACCTATTGCTGCTCTTTTGACCCTATGATCACTCGGCTACACAGCTGATGCCCCCTGGACTGTTTCAATAACACTGTACCTCATTTTGTTTACCTGTCAGCCCCAGCCTCGAACTCAGGTCCTGTATGTACCTAACCGACCCACTCTGCCCATTCATCGCCACTTACCCGTTGTTGTCGTAGCTCTCCTGATCAACACTTGTGATTGATTTATGCCTCTCTAATGTCAATATGCCTTGTCTACTGCTGTCTTGGCTAGTTCTTATTGTTTTATTTCACTGTAGAGCCCACAGTCCCACTCAACATGTCTTAGATAGCTCTTTTGTCCCACCCCACACACATGCGGAGACCTCACCTGGCTTAACTGGTGCCTCCAGAGATGAAACCTCTCTCATCGTCACTCAACGCCTACGTTTAACTCCACTGTACTCACATCCTACCACACCCTTGTCTGTACATTATGCCCTGAATCTATTCTACTACGCCCAGAAATCTGCTCCTTTTATTTTCTGTTCCCAACGCACTAGACGACCAGTTCTTATAGCCTTTAGCCGTACCCTTATCCTACTCCTCCTCTGTTCCTCTGGCGATGTAGAGGTTAACCCAGGCCCTGTAGCCCCCAGTTCCACTCCTATTCCCCAGGCTCTATCATTTGTTGACTTCTCTAACTGTAAAAGCCTTGGTTTCATGCATGTTAACATCAGAAGCCTCCTCCCTAAGTTTGTTTTATTCACTGCTATAGCACACTCCGCCAACCCTGATGTCCTAGCGTGTCTGAATCCTGGCTTAGGAATGCCACCAAAAATTCTAACATTTCCATCCCCAACTACAACATTTTCCGCCAAGATAGAACTGCCAAAGGGGGTGGAGTTGCAATCTACTGCAGAGATAGTCTGCAGAGTTCTGTCATGCTATCCAGGTCAGTGCCCAAACAGTTGGAGCTTCTACTTTTAAAAATCCACCTTTCCAGAAATAAGTCTCTCACTGTTGCCGCTTGTTATAGACCACCCTCAGCCCCCAGCTGTGCCCTGGACACCATATGTGAATTAATTGCCCCCCATTTATCTTCAGAGTTTGTACTGTTAGGTGACCTAAACTGGGATAAGCTTAACACCCTGGCCGTCCTACAATCTAAGCCCTCAATCTCATACAAATGATCAAGGAACCTACCAGGTACAACCCTAAATCCATAAACACAGGCACCCTCATAGATATCATCCTGACCAACCTGCCCTCTAAATACACCTCTACTGTCTTCCACCAGGATCTCAGCAATCACTGCCTCATTGCCTGCGTCCATAATGGGTCCGCGGTCAAACAACCACCCCTCATCACTGTCAAACGCTCCCTAAAACACTTCTGCTAGCAGGCCTTTCTAATCGACCTGGCCCGGGTATCTTGGAAGGATATTGACCTCATTCCGTCAGTAGAGGATGCCTGGTTATTCTTTAAAAGTGCTTTCCTCACCATCTTAAATAAGCATGCCCCATTCAATTTAAACAAACTAAGAACAGATATAGCCCTTGGTTCACTCCAGACTTGACTGCCCTTGACCAGCACAAAAACATCCTGTGGCGTACTGCATTAGCATCAAATAGCCCCCGCGATATGCAACTTTTTAGGGAAATTAGGAACCAAGATTCACAGGCAGTTAGGAAAGCAAAGGCTAGCTTTTTCTGGGACACTGTAAAGTCCATGGAGAATAAGAGCACCTCCTCCCAGCTGCCCACTGCACAGAGGCTAGGAAACACTGTCACCACCGATAAATCTACGATAATCGAGAATTTCAAAAATTATTTTTCTACGGTTGGCCATGCTTTCCACCTGGCTACCCCTACCACGGCCAACAGCTCTGCACCCCCTACATAAACTGGCCCAAGCCTCCCCCACTTCTCCTTCACCCAAATCCAGATAGCTGATGTTCTGAAAGAGCTGCAAAATCTGGACCCCTACAAATCAGCTGGGCTAGACAATCTGGACCCTCCCTTGTTGCAAACCCTATTACTAGCCTGTTCAACCTCTCTTTCGTATTGTCTGAGATCCCTAATGATTGGAAAGCTGCCGCGGTCATCCCCCTCTTCAAAGGGGGAGACACTCTAGACCCAAACTGTTACAGACCTATATCTATCCTGCCCTGCCTTTCTAAAGTCTTTGAAAGCCAAGTGAACAAACAGATCACCGACCATTTCGAATCCCAATGTACCTTCTCCACTATGCAATTTGGTTTCCGAGCTGGTCATGGGTGCACCTCAGCCACGATCAAGGTCCTTAACCATATCATAACCGCCATCAATAAAAGATAATACTGTGCAGCGTCTTCATCGACCAGGCCAAGGCTTTCGACTCTGTCAATCACCGCATTCTTATCGGCAGACTCAACATCCTTGGTTTCTTTAATGACTGCCTCGCCTGGTTCACCAACTACTTCTCAGATAGAGTTCAGTGTGTCAAATCGGAGGGCCTGTTGTCCGGACMTCTGGGGGTGCCACAGGGTTCAATTCCCGGGCCGACTCTTTTCTCTGTATACATCAATGATGTCGTTCTTGCTGCTGGTGATTCTCTGATCCACCTCTACGCAGACAACACCATTCAGTATACTTCTGGCCCTTCTTTGGACACTGTGTTAACAAACCTCCAGATGAGCTTCAATGCCATACAACACTCCTTCTGTGGCCTCCAACTGCTCTTAAATGCAAGTAAAACTAAATGCATGCTCTTCAACCATTCGCTGCCCACACCCGCCTGCCCGTCTAGCGTCACTACTCTGGACGGTTCTGACTTAGAATATGTGGACAACTACAAATCCCTTGGTGTCTGGTTAGACTGTAAACTCTCCTTCCAGACTCACATTAAGCATCTCCAATCCAAAATGAAATCTAGAATCGGCTTCCTATTTCGCAACAAAGCCTCCTTCACTCATGCTGCCAAACATACTCTCGTAAAACTGACAATCCTACCGATCCTTGACTTTGGCTATGTCATTTACAAAATAGCTTTCCAACACTACTCAGCAAATTGGATGTAGTCTATCACACTGCCATCTGTTTTGTCACCAAAGACCCCATATACTACCCACCACTGCGACCTGTATGCTCTCGTTGGCTGGCCCTCGCTTCATATTCATCGCCAAACCCACTGGCTCCAGGTCATCTATAAGTTTTTGCTAGGTAAAGCTCCACCTTATCTCAGCTCACTGATCACCATAGCAGCACCCACCCGTAGCACGCGCTCCAGCAGGTATTTCATTGGTCATCCCCAAAGCCAACTCCTGCTTTGGTCGCCTTTCCTTCCAGTTCTCTACTGCCAATGTCTGGAACGAATTGCAAAAATCATTGAAGCTGGAGTCTTATATCTCCCTCACTAACTTTAAGCATCAGCTGTCAGAGCAGCTTACCAATCATTGCACCTGTACACAGCCCATCTGTAAATAGCCTACCCAATTACCTCATCCCCATATTGTTATTTATTTTTGCACCCCAGTATCTCTACTTGCACATTCATCATCTGCACATCTATCACTCCAGCGTTAATGCTAAATTGTAATTATTTCGCCACTATGGACTATTTATTGCCTTACCTCCCTAATCTTACTACATTTGCACACACTGTATATATATTTTTCTATTGTGTTATTGACTGTACGTTTGTTAATCCCATGTGTAACTCTGTGTTGTTTGTGTGGCACTGCTTTGCTTTACCTTGGCCAGGTCGCAGTTGGCCTACCTGGTTCAATAAAGGTGAAATATATATTTTTTAAGTAACCAAAAAAGTGTTAAACAAATCAGAATATTTTATATTCTACATTCTTCTGGTAGCCACTCAACCGGCTTCATGAGGTAGTCACCTGGAATGCATTTAAATTAACAGGTGTGCCTTGTAAAAAGTTAATTTGTGGAATTTCTTTCCTTAATGCGTTTGAGCCAATCAGTTGTGTTGTGACAAGGTAGGGTGGTATACAGAATATAGCACTATTTGGTAAAAGACTAAGTCCATATTATAGCAAGAAAAGATCAAATACATTTACATTTACATTTAAGTCATTTAGCAGACGCTCTTATCCAGAGCGACTTACAAATTGGTGCATTCACCTTATGACATGCCAGTGGAACGGCCACTTTACAATAGTGCATCAAATCTTTTAAGGGGGGGGTGAGAAGGATTACTTTATCCTATCCTAGGTATTCCTTAAAGAGGTGGGGTTTCAGTTGTCCGGAAGGTGGTGATTGACTCCGCTGTCCTGGCGTCGTGAGGGTTTGTCCACCATTGGGGGGCCAGAGCAGCGAACAGTTTTGACTGGCTGAGCGGGAACTGTACTTCCCAGTGGTAGGAGGCGAGCAGGCCAGAGGTGGATGAACGCAGTGCCCTTGTTTGGGTGTAGGCCTGATCAGAGCCTGGAGGTACTGAGGTGCCGTTCCCTCACAGCTCCGTAGGCAAGCACCATGGTCTTGTAGCGGATGCGAGCTTCAACTGGAAGCCAGTGGAGAGAGCGGAGGAGCGGGGTGACGTGAGAGAACTTGGAAGGTTGAACACCAGACGGCTGCGGCGTTCTGGATGAGTTGTAGGTTTAATGCACAGGCAGGGAGCCCAGCCAACAGCGAGTTGCAGTATCCAGACGGGAGATGACAAGTGCCTGTATTAGGACCTGCGCCGCTTCCTGTGTGAGGCAGGGTCGTACTCTGCGGATGTTGTAGAGCATGAACCTACAGGAACGGGCCACCGCCTTGATGTTAGTTGAGAACGACAGGGTGTTGTCCAGGATCACGCCAAGTTCTTAGCGCTCTGGGAGGAGGACACAATGGAGTTGTCAACGTGATGGCGAGATCATGGAACGGGCAGTCCTTCCCGGGAGGAAGGCAGCTCCGTCTTGCCGAGTTCAGCTTGAGGTGGTGATCCGTCATCCACACTGATATGTCTGCCAGACATGCAGAGATGCGATTCGCCACCTGTCATCAGAAAGGGGAAAGAGAAGATTAGTTGTGTGTCGTCTGCATAGCAATGATAGGAGAGACCATGTGAGGTTATTGACAGAGCCAAGTGACTTGGTGATAAGCGAGAATAGGAGAGGGCAGAAAGGCCCTGGGGACACCAGTGGTGAGACACGTGGTGAGGAGACAGATTCTCGCCACGCCACCTGGTAGGAGCGACCTGTCAGGTAGGACGCAATCCAAGCGGGCCGCGCCGGAGATGCCCAACTCGGAGAGGGTGGAGAGGAGGATCTGATGGTTCACAGTATCGAAGGCAGCCTAGGTCTAGAAGGATGAGAAGCAAGGAGAGAGAGTTAGCTTTAGCAGTGGAGCGCCTCCGTGATACAGAGAAGAGCAGTCTCAGTTGAATGACTAGTCTTGAAACCTGACTATTTGGATCAAGAAGGTCATTCTGAGAGAGATAGCGGGAGAGCTGGCCAAGGACGGCACGTTCAAGATTTTGGAGAGAAAAGAAAGAAGGATACTGGTCTGTAGTTGTTGACATCGGAGGAATCGAGTGTAGGTTTTCAGAAGGGTGCAACCTCGCTCTCTTGAGACGGAAGGACGTAGCCAGCGGTCAGGGATGAGTTGATGAGCGAGGTGAGGTAAGGAAGAAGGTCTCCGGAATGGTCTGGGAGAAGAGAGGAGGGATAGGTCAAAGCGGGCAGTTGTTGGCGGCCGGCCGTCCACAAGACGCGAGATTTCATCTGGAGAGAGAGGGAGAGAAATAGTCAGAGCACAAGGGTAGGGCAGTGTGAGCAGAACCAGCGTGGTCGTTTGACTTAGCAAACGAGGATCGGATGTCGTCGACCTTCTTTTCAAAATGGTTGACGAAGTCATCTGCAGAGAGGAGGAGGGGGAAGGGGGAGGAGATTCAGAGGAGGAGAAGGTGGCAAAGAGCTTCCTGGGGTTAGAGGCAGATGCTTGGAATTTAGAGTGGTAGAAAGTGGCTTTAGCAGCAGAGACAGAAGAGGAAAAGTAGAGAGGAGGAGTGAAAGGATGCCAGGTCCGCAGGGAGGCGAGTTTCTCCATTTCCGCCGGCTGCCCGGACCCTGTTCTGTAGAGCTCGCAATGAGTCGTCGAGCCACGGAGCGGGAGGGAGGACCGAGCCGGCCTGGAGGATAGGGGACATAGAGAGTCAAAAGGATGCAGAAGAGGAGGAGAGGAGGGTGAGGAGCAGAATCAGGAGATAGGTTGGAGAAGGTTTGAGCAGAGGGAAGAGATGATAGGATGGAAGAGGAGAGGGTAAGCGGGGAGAGAGAGCAAGGTTGGGACGGCGCGATACCATCCGAGTAGGGCAATGTGGGAATGTGGATGAGGCGAGAGGGAAAAGGATACAAAGGTAGTGGTCGGAGACTTGAGGGGAGTTGCAATGAGGTTAGTGGAAGAACAGCATCTAGTAAAATGAGCGAGCGAATTGCCTGCCTTGTGAGTAGGGGGGAAGGTGAGAGGGTGAGGTCAAAAGAGGGAGAGGAGTGGAAAGAAGGAGGCAGAGAGGAATGAGTCAAAGGTAGACGTGGGGAGGTTAAAGTCCGCCAGAACTGTGAGAGGTGAGCCGTCCTCAGGAAAGGAGCTAACAAGGCATCGAGCTCATTGATGAACTCTCCGAGGGAAACCTGAGGCGATAAATGATAGGATGTTAAGCTTGAAAGGCTCGTAACTGTGACAGCATGGCATTAAAGGAGGCGATAGACAGATGGGTAAGGAGAAAGAGAGAATGACCACTTGGGAAGAGATGAGGATCCCGGTGCCACCACCCCGCGACCAGAAGCTCTCGGGGTGTGCGAAACACGTGGGCGGACGAAGAGAGAGCAGTAGGAGTAGCAGTGTTATCTGTGGTGATCCAGTTTCCGTCAGTGCAGGAAGTCGAGGGCACTGAGGTAGGCATAGGCTGAGATGAACTCTGCCTTGTTGCCGCAGATCGGCAGTTCCAAGAGCGACCGGAGAACCTGGAACTCCACGTGGGTCGTGCGCCTGGACCACAGATTAGTCGTGGCCGATGCCACGCGTGTGGAGCGTTTGTATGGTCTGTGCAGAGAGGAGAGAACAGGATAGACAGACACATAGTTGACAGGCTACAGAAGAGACTACGCTAATGCAAAGGAGATTGGAGTGGCAAGTGGACTACGCGTCTCGAATGTTCAGAAAGTTAAGCTTACGTAGCAAGAATCTTATTGACTAAAATGATTAAGATGATACAGTACTGCTGAAGTAGGCTAGCTGCAGTGGCTGCGTTGTTGACTTTGTAGGCTAGCTGGCAGTGTGTTGACTTTGTAGGCTAGCTGGCAGTGGCTGCGTTGTTGACACTACACTAATCAAGTCGTCCGTTGAGTGTAATAGTATCTACAGTGCTGCTATTCGGGGCTAGCTGGCTAGCAGCAGTGTTGATTACGTTACGTTGCGTTAAAAGAACGACAATAGCTGGCTAGCTAACCTAGAAAATCGCTCTAGACTACACAATTATTTTGATACAAGACGGCTATGTAGCTAGCTATGTAGCTAGCTACGATCAAACAAAATCAAAACCGTTGTACTGTAATGAAATGAAATGAAAATGTGATACTACCTGTGGAGCGAAGCGGAATGCGACCGGGTGTTTGAGTGCGGAAGTTCTAATCGGTAACGACGTGGCTAGCTGTTGGCTAGCTAGCAGTGTCTCCTACGTTAAGGACGACAGAATAGCTGGCTAGCTAACCTCGTAAATTAAGATAATCACTCTAAAACTACACACTCTAAACTACACAATTATCTTGGATACGAAGACAGCAAACAACTATTGTAGCTAGCTAAACACTACACTAATCAAGTCGTTCAGTTGGGTTAATAGTTGCTACAGTGCTGCTATTCGGTAGACGGTGGACGTTTGCTAGCTGGCTAGCTGCTGGGCAGATAGCAGATAGCAGTGTAGACTGCGTTAGGACGACGAAATACGATAATTACGCAATTATCTTTGATACAAAGACGGCTATGTAGCTAGCTAAGAAGAAATTGCTAAGATTAGACAAATCAAACCGTTGTACTATAATGAAATGTAATGAAATGTAATGAAAAGTTATACTACCTGCGGACCAAAGTGCGAAGTGCGAAGCAAAGAGAAACAACAGTCCATCATTACTTTAAGACATAGAGGTCAGTCAATGCGGAAAATGTCAAGAACTATGATGAAACTGGCTCTCATGAGGACCGCCACAGAAAAGGAAGACCCAGAGTTACTTCTGCTGCAGATGATAAGTTACCAGTCTCAGAAATTGCAGCCCAAATAAATGCTTCACAGAGTTCCTGTAACAGACACATCTCAACATCAACTGTTCAGAGGAGACTAAAAAGAAACCACTACTAAAGGACACCAATAATAAGAAGAGACTTGTTTGGGCCAAGAAACACGAGCAATGGACATTAGACACGTGGATATCTGTCCTTTGGTCTGACGAATCCAAATTTGAGATATTTGGTTCCAACCACCGTGTCTTTGTGAGACGCAAAGTAGGTGAACAGATGATCTCCACATGTGTGATTCCCACAATGAAGCATGGAGGAGGAGGTGTGATGGTGTGGGGATGCTTTGCTGGTGACACTGTCTGTGATTTATTTAGAATTCAAGGCACACTTAACCAGCATGGCTACCACAGTGTTTGCAGCGATACGGCATCCCATCTGGTTTGCGCTTGGTGGGACTATCATTTATATTTCAACAGGACAACGACCCAAAACACATCTCCAGGCTGTGTAAGGGATATTTGATCAAAAAGGAGAATGATGGAGTGCTGCATCAGATGACCTGGCCATGACAATCACCCAACCTCAACCCAATTGAGATGGTTTGGGATGAGTTGGACCGCAGAGTGAAGGAAATTAGCCAACAAGTGCCTAGCATATGTGGGAACTCCTTCAAGATTGTTGGAAAAGCATTCCAGGTGAAGCTGGTTGAGAGAATTCCAAGATTTTGAAAAGCTGTCATCAAGGCAAATGGTGGCTACTTTGAATAATATATAATCTAAAATATTTTTTGAGTTGTTTAACACCCTACTACATGATTCCATATGTGTTATTTCATAGTTTTGATGTTTTACCTATTATTCTACAATGTAGAAAATAGTATAAAATAATAAAGAAAAACCCTTAAATTAGTAGGTGTTCTAAAACTTTTGACCGGTAGTGTATATATAGATATCTCTTTTTGTGGCTCTGGTATTTCCCACCTTTGTGTCAAAAATGGAGGGATAGCCAGAATTCATTCTCTCTTCTTCAATATATATATATATATCTGTGTTATTTTCTTCTCCTAAACTGTACACACAGGCTACCCTGGTGCAGTGAGAAAAAAAAGTTATAATATAAATGAATAGTTCCTGAGTATATTATTTTGAATCTATGACCAATTCATTTTTCTTTTTTTTTTTCTTTTTTTCTCACCAACTAGAAGAGAGTCGACCAACAAAGTAGCGAGAACAGGAATTTTAAAGACCATTCATCTCAAAAATTAATCACACCCTTTTCACTTTACAGAGCCCTATGGACCCTGGTCAAACGTAGTGCACTCTATAGGGAATAGGGTGCCATTTGGGACACAGCCTATCTCTCCTGTACACACATCAGCCGTGTCATAAGCAGTCATGCAGGAAGTGCATTACTTACTGCAGTCAGCCTCCCCAAAGCCTGTGGGAGTATAAATTAGCCTGTTTATACTCCCCACTGACTGACAGCTGTTCCTCCCAAACACTGTCTTCCTATATCACACACACACACACACACACACACCCTCCTTACCTCCACCCCCTGCTCTGAGTCTCAGGCCCCCTAGAGAATACATCTGCAATCAACTGGGCTTAAAAATAGCGCTGGCACACTCCACTGCTGCCAATGCACCCTGCCCTTCCCACTGAGCCACTGAAATACACACACACACTCTCTGCCCACCAGTTTGCCTCTGAGTCTACACACCCATACCCAGCAGTACTCTTCTCAGCCCATCCCTAGTAGGCTAGCAACTGTAGCACCAGACCAAATTAGTGCTAGCCTCATGCTAACATTTCTATTGTGGAAATCAATGTAAGCGTTAGCTAAATGAACTGTAAAGTGGGCTACATCTCAGCTGAACCAGCCACTAGACTGGGTAATTAATGTGGACTACGTGTTAACCGTGTTAGCGAAATTAGCTGCTCCATCTAAATCCTTGTGTCAGATCCATTGAAACCGACTGGGAATGCTACGCTAAGCTAACACTCCATCTTTTATTGGTTCTGATGTCACAGTCGGCCTAATAAGCTCATTAGTCACTCTGCTTAATGAGGTGTGGTATTTAAAGAGATATCCGCTGGGGAGGGGGTGGACCTGTTCTTCTGGGAAACAAACGCAACAGACACTGATGCAATACGTTTTGGTGAGGGAGGGTTCTTGAAGTCCACAGATGAAAAGAAATGTATAGACAGCATTCCAGAAATATAAGAAAAGACCATAAAGAGGTGTAACTTGGTGGTCCGGCATGAGATTTTAAGCCTTCGTCACTCCCTCTATCACACCCTAATACATTCTATATTACTGATTATTTACATGTAATATGATTCAAAATGATTCATTTATAGTAACTGATGAATAGGCCTAGAGTGCTTTTCATTCACAGACAAATCTTCAAATGTATGAGTCTAGCATGAACTGCAGTGCAATATAGCTAGCTACATCACAGTACAGAAAAGCCTCTATCAAAGTCCAAAACGTCTACGCGTACACACAGCAGTGTTCTAGAATATTGGGCCCGTTGGCGAAGCTCAAGCTGTTTCTCCAACTGTCAACACAGTCGAATGAATAGAGGACACGTACCGGAGCTGCGTCGGTTGGGACGTTAGGGCTGTGCGTCCCCCGTGGATGATGGTCTCGGAGCCGCGTGGCTATGTCACCGTGGGACACCGGACTATTGTGTCTCAGCGACTATGGACTATGAATTACGCTTAACACCCTATGTCAGGGGTACTCAACTCTTACCCGACAAGGTCCGGAGCTTGCTGGTTTCCTGTTCTACCTGATAATTAATTGCATACACCTGGTCTAAACCAGTCCCTAATTTGAGGCGAACAATACAAGAATACAGTGGATCTGGCTTGGAGGTCCAGATTTTCCATCTCTAGGTGATGGATATGCAACCCCCCTCAGCCATCCTGGCCTTTTTCCCTTCTGCTATGGAGCTTCCACACTGGCCAGGACAGCCTCTGATTCGTCCATGCTAAATCCTCGCTAGTCAGAGATCAGGGGTAGCTGATAAAGGGATTTACACCATTAAAGCTACATTCTGGGATTTGAAGGTGAAAAAATACGTCAAGAATTGAAATGACCATTGAACAGCTTCCCAAATCCCAGACTTTAGCTTTAAAGAGGTTTCCACTCTTTCATTGGACAATTTAACTCCTAGAATTGAACACTTATCCCCTTTTTTATCCCCCAGATTGTTTTTTAGGTTTGATCCTTTTCACAGTGTTGTACCTTTTTGGAATCAGGACCTTTGTCCAAAAAATAAGTCAATGCTACTAACCTGTATTTAAAAAAGAAAAGAAGATAATTAATCAAATGAAAATGAAAAGTATATGCGGTCTATATTTACAAATCTATGTGAAATCAACAATAGTCAAATTGTTAATCTTTAGGTCGTGTCGTGTGATGATAGGCTTGGTGCGCTGTTTTCCACTAACAAATTGTTAAAGTGGCTGTCGTGAAAAAGGTCACATTAATTTATTGATGAGCCAGGCTGTTACCACACTATTTGTGGGGGGAGAATTGATCTGTTTTTAATGGATCGATTGAAGCAAAACGCTAACAGGTCACAAGATCTTTGTCCCACCAGGTGACTTGGCCTTGTATGTGTATGTGTGTGCGTGTGTGTGTGTAATTAAGTGTGTCTGTGGTTACCGTGGTGCTCCTGGACCCCTGACCTTTCCATGTCCTGATAGCCTCCCTTGGGATGGGGGGAGTAGAGGAGGTGGGACTTTGTTTTTCTACAGGAGCTGGAGTAGATGTCACCAGTTCACCAGCTGAGAGAGAGGCTTGATGAGGGGGAAAGGACATGCTTCTCACCTCTGTTTCAAAATGGCCGCTATTTTGACAGTTGCTATTGTCATAGACTCAGCAGCGAAACTGAACGTTTTTCTGTTTTTACATGGATCTAAATTCAGTTCATTTTATGGCTTTCGGAGTCGTTAGGTGACATCAAATTGTCATTGTTACCTTATTTGGGGATTTTATTTKATTTTGTGGAAATTCAGTATTACAGTCGCAATATACAAAGCTTCACCTTTTCAGAAGAACAATACAATTTCACAGAAACAGGCACTTGCCCACACTGGCACACACACACATGTGTGCAGACCTACACGCACACACTGTGTGTATTTTCTCCCTCTGAAAGCAGACCAGTGTTGATGGCAGATTTAATTGTCCGGGCCAAAGGGCAATGTAAACTGCACGCCTCACAGACAATAACTGCTAGTGTTACCAGGCAGCACAATGTGTTAATGGAGAGAGGGGGAGAGGGGGAAAGAGAGGGAAAGAGAAAGGGGATGAGATAGAGAGAGACCGAGAGAGACCTAGATAGAGAGAGGAGCGGTGACTCTGTCGCTTCCGACCTGCAAATCGCATCGCCTTTCCTCTGCCCCCTCTTCTCTCCATCACGCGCCCACCATTTACTCATCCATCACTATCACCCCTCGCTCTCCTCTCCCTCCATCTTCCATTTCTGCCTAGCCAATTTACTCGCCTCTCATTTTTCTCTCCTCCTCCTCCTTCTCCTCCTCCACTGCCATTTTGCTTTTGTCCTCCTCCATCCCCCTCACACTCTCTCTCTCTCTCTCTTTTCTCTCTCTCTTTTCTCTCTCTCTCTCTCTTTTCGCTCTCTCTTTTTGTCTCTGCCCATTTATTCTACCCATCTTTATTCTGAGCGGGTTTATAACAACGAATGGCAACTGTGTTTGTGATGGAGTGTGTGTGTGTGTGTGTGTGTGTGTGTGTGTGTTTGTGTTATGGTGTGCGCCTGTGCATGTGTACGTACCTGTGTGTGCGTGTGTGTGGACATGTATACCCCTGGTAATAAGAACTGAAAGCTACAAAAAAACAAATACAGAACCCAGCCTGGTGCCATCTGTCCCCCCAAACCTGATACACACACACACACCAAAACGACACAAGCCAAAGAGAACATGGTGCATATAGATAGCACTGTAAGGCCTTTTCCGAATGGCTTCATATGCAAGCCAGAGCCCGCATACACACACAGACACACACGCAAACACTAACACTATTTAAGAGTATTAGTTACGACTGACTGTATGGTATAACATCGTGCCCCCAGTCCCCCTCCAGTATTCCCACCTCCACACACACATATACACACACATACACACACACCCCTCCTCATCCATGGTCCCCAGGCTCGCTTTGCCACTCATTAACCCTGTCACGTTTACGGTTATGAATTAAATGATTCCAGCGATGCATCTCCACGCATGTGGGCAAAAAGAGAGAGATTTATACTATGCATAAAAATGAACAATTGCAAAAGCATGCTGAGTGTTATTCTAATGCGCTCCGCCCGAAGAAAAGGCCAATAATACCAGTGTGCATTGGGTATGTTCCTTTTCACAATATAATTTACATTTGGTCATTTAGCAGACAGTCTTATCCAGAACGGACTTGCTCACACTAAGGTAGAGAAACAACACCATACCACAGTCATAGCAAGTAAAACATTTTTGTAACTGGTTACTTGAGAATGTTGTTTTGCTGTTCGGGCCGGCTACTTGCAAATGTGCTTTCCAGCTAATACGTTACAAAATAGATGTGTTTTTGTTGGTTTTTTGAAACACATGGATCTTTATGGTATTTTGTATCTGTATATTCTTATTTGTATTTTGACAATTTTTGCCCATCCGCTGCGCACACACACACACACACACACACACACACACACCAACCCACCTTACCGCCAATTCCAACCGATTTCCCCACCCACACATTCTACTATACACACTCCCCCATGTGTTTCCATATTCCTTGAGCGAAGAGATAGATACACAGGTACCAGGGTAGTTATCAGTCAGATAATGAGAGTGGAATAAGCCACACCTAAACGCTATAAAGAGGGAGCAGGCAGATAGCCGGATTCAGTTACGTCCCCTAGATAAGACAGGCTTGACTGTTGCAGAAAAACCACATCACCTGACACGTATTACAAGACTCTCTTTTCTCTCTCACACAAACGCTCTATCTTTCCCTCTTTCCCTCTCACACGCACATACTCCTCGCCTCCCTCTCTTTTTTTATGTAACACTGCTGCTGAGGGTGGGTGATGTCGAATTTGTGAGCGTATTAGAGCCATTACCTAACACGTGTTGGAAAGCACAAATTTACTAACCTGCGGAGGTCACATTTGACTGAGGATCGCACAGCTTGCCGCACGCGCACGCGCGAACTAGACACACACACACAGCACACACACACACACACACAGCACACACACACCAACAACAGCACACACACACACACACACACACACACACACACACAACACACACACACACACACACACACACACACCACACAGCACACACACACACACACCAACATCACACACACAGTGGCTCTTGGCAAAATAGAGGGAGATTTAAAATATGATCTGGGTTTTCTTGAAATGTGGGGCTTGGATTGTCTTTATAACTAAAAATAAAAAATCCTGATCGTGACCCGCCTCTCCGAGGGTGTTCTCAGGGGAATGAGATATGCAAAACACATTTCCATTTCACACCAAAACCTTGTGGTGAAACAGGAACGGTACCAGAGCACCCCCTATTTGAACCTTTTTGAAAACAGACAACTTGGCTCTATTGTAGCACTGTTGTACTTTTCAGAGTAATCGCGTTGTAGGACAATACTTAACCGTGTTACATTATATTAAACACGGAGATTTAAATGTATACAGGGGCGTAAACTATAGCCACCCTACCCTTCTAATTCTTACCACCTAGGTGTTTATTTTTTATTATTTTACAATGCTTCCAATACGCTGCACAAATATGCAACATACTTATGTTAATTTGCAGTTTTTCGACCACATTTAAACAGAGCACCTGCCAAGAGACCCCTGTGAGACCGATGTGATCACCTTGGCATTGGCCCTCGTGTTCCGTTCTAAAACACACGCGGGCGGATAGGGACCACCGGTGCTGTAATGACAGGAGGGCTACAGGGGTAGACGACCTCTGTCTGTCCCAGGCTAGGGAGGTTGTGGTGGTGGAGGGGAGGGGGTGGTCCGGGGGGGGGGGGTGGACTGGTCGCG
>NC_036838.1:6427835-6431364 GCF_002910315.2 Salvelinus sp. IW2-2015 | reverse complement strand
GTTACAAGACTCTCTCTTACTCTCTCACACAACGCTCTATCGTTTCCCTCTTTCCCCCTCTCACTACGCACATACTCTCCTCGCCTCCCTCTCTTTTTTTATGTAACACTGCTGCTGAGGGTGGGGTGATGTCGATTTGTGAGCGTATTAGAGCCATTACCTAACACGTGTTGGAAAGACACAAAATTTACTAACTGAGCCGGAGGGGTCACATTTGCTGAGGATCGCACAGCTGCCGCACGCGCACGCGCGAACACACACACACACACACACACACACACACAACACACACACACACCACACACACACAACACACCCAACACACACACGACCACACACACAGCACACCACACAACACCACACACACACACACACACACACACACAGCCACACACACACACACACAACACACACACACAGTGGCTCTTGCAAAATAGAGGGAAGATTTAAAATAATGATTCTGGGTTTTCTTGAAAATGTAGGGGCTTGGATTGTCTTCTGATCAAATAAAAAAAATAAAAAATCAACCCGCAAACGCTGATCCAGCTACACACCACAGCGAGACACAACACACACGCTCACCACTACCCACACACAACAACACACGCAAGACGGATCGCTTACCACTCATGCGGACGATGAGGACTCAGATGGGGCAAAAAAACACAGAAACAGATCTTTCCATGGTATCACCACAAACCAACAACTGGCACCTGTGAAGACACAGGAACAAAGAGTACAAGCAAGCCCCTATTGACCTTTTTTTGATAAACAGAACTGGAAGTCTTGCAAGAGACTTGTAATACGTGTCAGGTGATGTGGTTGTCTGCCAACAGTCAAGCCTGTCTTATCTAGGGGACGTAACTGAATCGGCCTATCTGCCTGTCCCTCTTTATAGCGTTTAGGTGTGCTTTATTCCACTCTCATTATCTGACTGATAACTACCCTGGTACCTGTGTGATCTATCTCTCGCTCAAGGATATGGAAACACATGGGGGAGTGTGTATGTGAATGTGGGTGGGGGAAATCGGTTGGAATTGGCGGTAAGGTGGGGTTGGTGTGTGTGTGTGTGTGTGTGTGTGTGTGTGTGCGCAGGGATGGGCAAAAATGTCAAAATACAATAAGAATATACAGATACAAAATACCATAAAGATCCATGTTTCAAAATAACCAACAAAACACATCTATTTTGTAACGTATTTAGCTGAAGCACATTTGCAAGTAGCCGGCCCGAACAGCAACAACATTCTCAGTAACAGTTACAAAAATGTTTTACTTGCTATGACTGTGGTATGTTGTTGTTTCTCTACCTTAGTTGAGCAAGTCCGTCTGGATAAGACTGTCTGCTAAATGACCAAATTGTAAATATATATGTGAAAAGGAACATACCAATGCACACTGGGTATTATTGGCCTTCTTTCGGGGCGGAGCGCATTAGAATAACACTCAGCATGCTTTGCAATTGTTCATTTTTATGCATAGGTATATTTAGTTCATTCACTCTCTTATCACAGATGTCTGATACCAATGCAGGGTGAAAGGGGGACCACACAAGGTGAACAGCTATTATTTTTTTTAAATAGTATAGAAAAGTATTTGTATTTTGAAAATAAGAAATATATTGGAGTGTAGTTCATCCCAGTGTGTAGTTCATCCCATTCAAATGACAAAATACATATTTCAAATACATGTAATAGAAATACTGCCCATCTCTAAGTGCGTGTCTGTGTGTGTGGGAGTGTGTGTTTGTGATTTGGTTTTAATATCCTTGAGGGGAACAGAAACAAGGAAACTTGGTGGATACATTTCGCTGGTACACACAAGAAAAATAGCTTTTTTAAGCTCGGGGTTAGGGTTACAATTAGGGTTGGGTTTAGGGTTAGGAGTTAGGTTTAGTTTTAGGGTTAGGGTTAGGCTTAGTTTTAGGGATTTGGGGTTAAGGTTAGGTTAGGTTAAGGGTTAGGGAAAATAGGATTTTGAATGAGAATTAGAAGAAGACAAAAATATATGTTACCAATTGAACGACATCTATTGTAGGATAAATCAATGTTAAAGTTTACATAGCTGGCCATATATGGATGTAAAATGTTGCTTTATGGGTTGGTTATGTAGGCTTCTTCTAACCCACCGCTKTCTACTACATATAATAATACGGTTAAACGATGTCTTTACATTTAAGAAAAACAAAGTCTATCAGAATTCCAGTCATTCCAATAAATGTTATATCCCTTGATCTTCTAGAATAGGATTTGGAAATATGGAAGWATAGATTAGACAAATTGTTTTACCTGAGCATRACCCCAAAACGAAGGACTTATTAGCCAGCCYTTCTCTGTTGTTTATGATTTTGTTGTCATGGGGGACTGATTGTTGCYCATTGATTCGAGTTGAAAAACAAATGCTGCGCTCATGGAATGGCATGCTTTGAGCACTACTGAAAAGTGCTATTTACATGTGAAAAATGAATGCCATAGGCTGCATTTGCTATAGGCCTATTGTTGACTTTTTTGTTGGTGACACTTTGATATATTGATAATAAGCAGCTATTTAAAGGGCAAATCCACAGATGAAACAACAACAAAACGGCTACCCCGCCTCTGTTTTGGTAAAAAGCTGAGGGATGGGCCTGGAGAAATCTAACCACTCTCAGATGAATAGACAGAGCTATGGATGCAAGGACTGACCAGCCATGATATCAACATGAGTGTTTTAACCATGTTTTGAGGCTATACAGTGTTTGTTTACATTTACAATGTTTACAAACATTGGAGGGAAAACAAGCTTATATTTTGGGTTCTCAAGGAGTGTGACAGTTGAACTAAGCTCGTGAGGGATTTCTAAGTTATATTCTTCAAGAATGATTGGATATATATATTAGTTTGAGCATGTGGACATTAGGCCTATGGATTTATTTATATTTTTATCAGCATAAATTAGATTAGGTTCAAATACACATTTAGATATATGAACAGCCATCCACAACAAGCACAATCCGTAAGGAGCAAATAGCTTAATGACAGAGCAGCAGTGCGATTCACGTCAATGCACTATGTAGATATACAAAATAAGTGATATCCGTATCGCCGTAGACTACACCACTACTGTCCTCCTTATCTCCAAGCGTTTATTCAAGTTGGATAATCTTTGGATGCCGACAGCAGTCGCACCATTGGAAGACATAGTTTGGACTGTAGTTTACAAAAGYMTATTSCTGCTCTTTTCCCGCGATCCATCAAACACATTTGGTGTGTCATCATTGTGGTCAGACTCGCTCAGGTGGAACAAACTTAAACTTGAGCCTTTTTTCAATGCTGATTTGAATCTCATTGAGAAAACAGAGAAGTGTCAAAGATTTTTTTTCTCGCAAACATCCTTTCTGAATTGAAAAGTAATCCTTGAAGTAATCACCTAGTTTTTAAAAGTATCTAATCTGATTGCAATATTTTTTCTTTTTTGCAATCCCTTACATGTAGCAGATTACATGTAATCCATTACTCCCCAACCCTGCGTGCGTGCGTGCGTGCGTGCG
>NC_036838.1:6425799-6427240 GCF_002910315.2 Salvelinus sp. IW2-2015 | reverse complement strand
AAACACACACACATACACCCTCTTATTTTGCAGTCTCAGCTGCAAAATAACCCTAACCTTTTGAGGGCTAGTGAAAGATGCTCTGAGCACAAGAAGAGGCCATTGCAATAGATTGCTAAAAGCCCTGTACTTGACCACAGGACTGAAATAAGACACCACAAACAATGATAAGCAGCTCCTCTTGAGACAGGCAATGCACTTTTAGAAAAAAGGTGCTATCTAGAACCTAAAATGGAGAACCCTTTGAAGAACCATGTTTGGTTCCATGTAGAAGCCTTTTGGTTCCAAATTGTACTGTTTTGGGTTCCATGTAGAACCCTTTCCACAGAGGGCTCTACATGGAACCCAAAATGGTTTTACCTGGAACCGAAAAGGGTTTTAGCTGGAACCAAAAAGGGTTCTCCTATGGGGACAGCCAAAGAACCCATTTGGAACCCTTTTTTCTAAGAGTGTGGTGTCCATACTCAACATGTTCAGCACATAAACACGGTTGTCTTTGATGGGTCACGTGTGAAGTGGTCTGTGTATACCACAACCATTTGTTTCCCTTTCCGTACTTTTTTGTGAGAGTGTATTTTTATGGATCTTAGAAAAAAGGGTTCTTCGGCTGTCCCCATAGGATAACTTTTTTTGGTTCCAAGTTGAACCATTTTTTGGTTCAAAAAGCCCAAAAGGGTTCTACGTGAAACCAAAAACGGTTCTTCAAAGGGCTCTCCTATGGGTACAGCCGAAGAACCATTTTAGGTTCTAGATAGCAACTTGTCTATATCTGTATCTAGACAATATATTTCTATCCATGTGAAACCACAATAAATGTCAAGTCTTGAAATAAGGTCTCATCGACTGAAGCGTTTACGAAATCAACATTTCAGAGGTGAACGACACGTCAGGCTTATATATATATATAGATGAGGAAGTAAACTATGGGKTTTTTATTCCCGGCAACACAAGGAAATACAGTGTTGTTTACACTGAAGTGGCTCTCTACATCTAACAGAAAACATCCCTGTACATGTGATACATGTGTTCGTTTAAAAATCGTTCATGTTTAATATACAGTGGTTGTCCTTCACAGTCAAGAAGTGGTTTCTCTGTTAGCACTATACAGTTCATATCCATTTCAAAYCTTCCACATGTTTTATAATATAGACAGTGTTGCAGTCAAGAAGGGGTTTCTGTGTTTAGTATATAACGGGTTGTGGTCAACCATGTGCAGTCCAAGGTTGAGCTGCATTATGCAGCCTGTGGCAGCTGGCCCTCTCCTCCTGCTTCTCCTCTCCCTCTCTCTTCTCTCCGCTCCCAACTTTAATTAACTACACACATGACCCCAGAGAGAGGAGGGCAGACGGAGAGAGGGAAAGAAAACAAAAATATTTTGCTCTGACTGAAAAAGGAACCTGGTTCCAGTAACAGGAAGTGTGTGTGTGTGTGTGTGTGTGTG
>NC_036838.1:6423522-6424376 GCF_002910315.2 Salvelinus sp. IW2-2015 | reverse complement strand
CCATTCATTTCAGGGCTCTATAGTCTTTACTGCTGTGAGTATTGAGGTAACAATAATTCAGTGGGTGGATGGTGGGGAGGAGGGGAGCTGACTTTCCGCATGCCAAGGTGTCATAAGCTTGGGGATGATGACTCACATGTTCCCCTGCATGGGTGGCACCTGAGTGGGAACTTCCAATAACTGTTTGTCCTATGACTGTGTGTACCAGTAACACAGTGACATGTTTACATTTTGGACATGTTCTCTCTGTGCATACATCTCTCAATTGTGTTTGCTCTATTCATTATATTTCTATCCGCAAAGTTACTGAACGTTTAGATAGAAATATMTTACCTAGAACAGAAATACATTTCTGTCCTAGAGAAAAGGGAATTGTGTTCACTCTATTCATTATATTTCTTTTCGCAAACTTACTGAACGTCCAGATAGAAATGTATTACCTGGAGCAGTTGATGGCCTCAGGTTTGACACTTAGGTGGAAGTTAGTAAGCAATACCTCAGTGGAGTCRCATCTGTGAATTGACAGTTTCCTACTTAGCCACTCATTTAAAAAATTTAAAAAAATCCCCCACCTTTATTTAACCAGGTAAGCTAGTTGAGAACAAGCAAGACACAAAAGTGCTCTTTAAGTGTGAATCTACGAGTTGAATGCCCTTCACACATGGTAAAGCACTRTGGCATCCTCAGATRAAAAGCGTTAATTTTAWGCATTATTTCCATTAACTACATCTAATTAGTTCATTATATATTTGATAGCTTTTAAACACATCCCTCCCCAGCACTGATTGTAATCATTTGAGCTAAACAACAAGGTGAGTGTGAGTGTGAGTGTGAGTGTGCGTGTGTGTGTGTGT
>NC_036838.1:6306682-6422955 GCF_002910315.2 Salvelinus sp. IW2-2015 | reverse complement strand
CTCTAAGCACAGACAAACAAAATTCAGAAAGTTAACTTGTTCACTGCACCAAATTTCGCCTCTTTCATTTAGATACATATTCAAATCTAAGTATCTGCTTTTCAGAATGCAATGTTCACTTTACTTTTGATATGTTTTTCTTGTCATTTGTTAACAATACAATTAACTATCACTTAATCAAAATGCTCAATGTGCCGTTTTTTTKTATCAATTTGGTGCAATTTTCACAAATATGTGGTACATTTTCCTAACTCTAAGCACAAAAATCTAAACATATCATAAAAATGGCTCGTGTTCCAAAACTCTAAGCATATTTTCAATTAACTGAGTACAACAAACAAATTCACAAAGTCACTTGTTCACTGCACCAAGCCACTCTTTCAATCAGTAGCGTAGACAGAAATGTGTTGGTGGGTGGGTCTGCAGAAATCTTGGTGGGCCCCGCCTAATAGTTTTGCTAACTTCCTGCAATTCTACACATTTTGCCATGGGGCAAAGAGACAAATGTGCAGTTTTATAGCTAATCTCATGCTCTTCTACATATTTTGCCATGAGACTGAGAGAACATTTTGCATTTTTAAAGCTAATTAAAGCTCAAATATAGGTGTGTTGACTCTAATAAAGGCACTGGATTATGAGCTGTGTTAATTTGCTAAATGAACAAATAAAGTAGGCAATGGCATGAAGCATATAGCCATAGAAGCACAGTGACATATGCCTCAAGGTGGTCATGTTCGGGGCATATTGGGGGTGTGGCTTTTAGTTAGTTCTTTTTGACCACCCATCCCATGAGAATGGACAAATAATGTCCTGGTTGGAGCACTAATTGGGTGGGCCTGGCTCCCCAGTAGCTGGGCCCAGGCCCAGGCCCACCCAACCTGTGGCTGCTTTCAATTTGGATACATATTCAATCTAAGTATCTGGTTTTCAAAATGCAATATTCACCATTTTTATTCGATTTTCTTGTCATTTGTTAACAATACAATTAACTATAACTTAATCAAAATGCTCAAAACGAATAACTGTTGAACCAAAATGATGTKGTGCCTAGTTAACATATATAGTTTGATAGCTTCTTCCGAGTCCCCAATAACCGGATGTTCAGGTTTTCAAGGGAAATGGAAAGAGAGACTGTTACGCAACTTTCGATTTTTTGGGACATTAACAACACTCATTTTAACTCCCCCACATTTATTGGATTGTTTGAACAGTGTGGAAAATAAACTCCCACGACCAATTTATTTTCTTCTTCTTGTCAAGACCAGTATGTAGGGGATCTAGTTTCAGGCATTTTGTTTACGCCTGATACGTTAGGTTCATGGTTTGGCAACATCTGAACACGGTGCATTTTCATATTTATACCTCCTAAATGTATCCATTTGACATCAATAGGTCAAAGTGGAAAGAGTCACTCTATGTGCAACAATTTGGAATTACAGTGCCTTCAGAAAGTATTCACACCCCTTGACGTTTTCAACATTTTGTTGTGTTACAGCCTGAATTTMAAATGGAWTAAACTGAGATTGTYCATTAATTACAAATGAAAAGCTGAAATGTCTTGAGTCAATAAATGTTGGACCTCTTTGTTATGGCGAGCCTAAATAAGTCAACATTTGCTTAACAAGTAACATAATAAGTTGCATGGGCTCACTCTGTGTGCATAATAGTGTTTAACATTCTTTTTTTATGACTACCTCATCTCTGTATCCCACACATACAATTATCTGAAAGGTCCCTCAGTCGAGCAGTGAATTTCAAAACAAGATTCAAACCACAAAGACAAGGCTTTCCAATGCCTCGCAAAGAAGGGCACCTATTGGAAGATAGGTAAAAAAAAAAAATTAAAAACTGACAAATCCCTTTGAGCATGGTGAAGTTGTTAATTACACTTTGGATAGTGTATCAATACACCAGTCACTACAAAGATACAGGCGTCCTTCTTTAACTCAGTTGCCGGAGAGGAAGGAACCGCCAGGGATTTCACCATGAGGCAATGGTGATCTTAAAACAGTTAACAGAGTTTAATGGTTGTGACAGGAGAAAAGTGAGGATGGATCAATAACATTTGTAGTTACTCCACAGTACTAACCTTAATTGACAGAGTGAAAAGAAGGAAGCCTGTAGAATAAAATGTTCCAAACGTGCATCCTGTCACGTGCATCTGTCACAAGTCACTAAAGTAATACTGAAAATAATGTGGCAAAGCAATTAACTTCTTGTCCTGAATACAAAGTGTTATGTTTGTGGCAAATGCAATATAACACATTACTGAGTACCACTCTCCAAATGTTCAAGCTTAGTGGTGGCTGATCATGTTGGTGGGTATGCTTGTAATCGTTAAGGACTGAGGAGTTTTTCAGGATAAAAAAGAAACTGAATGGAGCTAAGCAAGGCAATCCTAGAGGAAAATCTGGTTTAGTCTGCTTTCCACCAGACGCTGGGAGATTCACCTTTCAGCAGGACAATAACCTAAAACACCAAGGCTAAATCTACACTGGATTTGCTTGCGAAGAATACAGTGAATTCACACCCCTTGACATTTTCGACATGTTGTTGTGTTACAGCCTGAATTTAAAATGGAATAAATTGAGAGTGGCCGAGTTACAGTTTTGACTTAAATCTACTTGAAAATCTATGCCAAGACCTGAAAATGGTTGTCTAGCGATGATCAACAACCAATTTRACAGAGCTTGAAGAATTTTCTAAAAGAATAATGGGCAAATATTGCACAATCCAGGTGTGGAAATCTCTAAGAGACTTTCACGGAAAGACTCACAGCTGTAATCGCTGCTAATGGTGCTTCTACAAAGTATTGACTCAKGGGTTTGAATACTATTTCATTTTCAATAAATGTCCTAAAAATATGTTTTCACTTTGTCATTTTGGGGTATTGTGTGTGGGTGCGGGAAAAAATATATTCAATCAATATTGTGTTCAGGTTGTAACACAACAAAATGTGGAGTAAGACAAGGGGTATGAATACTTTCTGAAATCACTGTATAGTGTAGTGTACAATGCACTGCTGAAATACCTGGGTTGTATATAACAACATATTCAACTCATTATCCGAATTTCATTGATACGCTGTAAGATGACAAATTCCAATCAGAGAGACAGGCGATTCTGTATCAGTTGACGAGTCACGTAGAAAAAGTGATCTTGTACAATGTTGCATGGGGCATAAATTGAATAATGGCTGCTTTACAATAGGCTACCCCTATTGCTGATGAATTGTCCTATGTATGTACTGTATAAGGATAATGAAACTGTAAGACTGACATATTTGTCAGTATGCTCACAACCTGCCATTGGATACAAATACTGCATGGATAAATACAGTAAAATAGTGTATGGAAAATTATATTTACCATCTATGATTCTTTCTATTCAACACTTCAAGAATAAGTTTTAAAATGTGTGTCTTGTATTTTTTGCTATTAGAGTAAATGGTCATTAAAATGACAAAATKATGTATTGGTGACTAAATGAAATGTGCTCATGTTATTTCACTAAAAACTTTGATTTTGCTTAACTGACCTTTTCCTGCAGTGGGCTAAATCAGCGTCCCACTGTGTTTCTTGGTGGTCTTAAACAAATATACTTTGAAACAAAAGTATACACCTCACACACATGGTTATGGGCTTAAAAAAATAAGACATATGTACCATGTCCGATATAGAGTTGAAATGTCATACATTTTGAGTTTGCATCCCAATATTACACTTTATATACATCACAGAAGACTGAAATATAACAAAACCGTTTGACATAGAAACACTGGATTTTCAGGTTATTTTTTATCATGAAATTATGAAAAATATTCAAAAAATTTCACCCATGAGACCACTAGGTCATTTGACTGCTAGAAAGGGCTACATGAATCAGTAGTTAAAGATGAGTAAAACCCAGATGAATACACACTCAAAGGATCTGAACATAAGCTAGGGTGCATCACAAATGTTATCAGTTTAAAATGTTGCACTTTGAGTTTAGAAAATTCACCAAAATACTTGTGAAAATAGCACCAAAGTTATTGAAAGAAAACGGTAATATGCAAGATCCCTTCGGCTCAAGACACCTTCTTTTCTAGTGTTAGTGTGCTTTAACTAGTGTACACTATGCACCAACCTGATAACCAGTGCAATCTGAAATATTCTCCATGATCTTTAGTTGTATATTTATTTACCCAGGTTAGTCTCATTGAGATCAAATGTATYTTGCAAGAGAGACGTAATCTAGAACAGATAGCAGCAAGTGTTAGTGTGTGTGTTCATGTGTGTATTACAGCCCGCGGCAGTTCAGCTATCTAACCATGTGTTTATTGGCCTCTTAAAACCTCCAAGATAACTGTGTTTTGAGAACGTGGCCTACGTGGTTCAGCATTCACATTCACCACCTGACCGAGGCAGCTTGTTTCCAGCGCCTTCCAGAGAAAAGGCAGAAAGTCAAAATTACTGGAAAAAGAGGTGTGTGGAATTGGTCAGCCAAGCCTTCTCCCTCCCTCCCTCCCTCCCTCCCTCCCTCTCTCTCTCTCTCTCTCTCTCTCACACTCGTTCGCAAGGGGACATTTTTCTTTTGAATTTTGTTCTTTTTTTGGAACCTGTACAAACTTTCCTCTCTAACCCCCCCCCCTCTCCATCCGAACATCCGCAGTCCAGCAACAATGGTAAATCTTTCAAAATCCATAATTCAAGCTCCAGCGCTCGTCTCCCCTCGTCTCCCCCTCCCCCACTCCTGGCTCTCTCTGCCTGGGTAGGGAAAACCTCACACTGCCTGAGCTGGAGGAGAGGGAGAGCGAGAGAATGAGAGGGAGAGAGAGGGGGGAAAGGGAAAGATCAAAAAGCGCGAGAGAGAGAGAGGGAGAGAGAACAAACCGAGACAAAAGGGCGAGGGTAGATAGGGAGGGAGCGATGAGAGAGAGTAAAAAAGAGAGACAGAGAGATAGAGACTTAATACTGATTCAAACCCCACATTGAAAAACACAAACAAACATATGGCTGTGCTGCCACAGAAACAACACCTTTGCAAATATCACTCAGCTAGGTGCTACTGTTGCAAACAATGTTTTCATTCATACACACATTCACATTCACAGCATACAATTAGGAACCCAGGTTTGACCAAACACACACACACACATGCACACACTCTCACTCACACACACTCATTCATTCACTGACCCACTTTTATTGGTTGAGAAAGATGAGCAAAGGAGTGTCTAAAAGTCTGGCTGCACAGCTGATTGGCCACTTACTGTAAGTTGACAAATTATGTGACTGAACTGAACAAAAAGAGAATAAGCTATTATGAAACTAGAGGCTGAAGAAATCTGTCTTGGCCCCCAAGACCCTTACAAACTTTTACAGATGTACAATTGAGAGCATCCTGTTGGGCTGTATCACTSCCTGGTACRGCAACTGSACCGCCCATAAACATAGGGCTCTCCAGAGGGKGGTGYGGTCTGCCCARCRCATCACTGGGRCCMCACTGCCTGYCCTCCAGGACACCTAAWGCATCCCATGTCACAGGAARGCCAAAGATATAATGAAGGACATCAACCACCCGAGCCACGGCCTGTTCACCCTGCTATCATCCATAAGGTGAGGTCAGTACAGGTGCATCAAAGCTGGGACCGAGAGACTGAAAACAGCTTCTGTCTCAAGGCCATCAGACTGTTAARTAGMCATCACTAGCCGGCTACCACCYGGTTACTCAACCCTGCACCTTAGAGGCTGCTGCCYTAWATACATAGACATGGAATCACTGGTCACTTTAATAMTGTTTACATACTGCTTTACTCATTTCATATGTATATACTGTATTCTACTGTGTTTTAGTCAATGCCACTCTGGCATTGCTCGTCTTAATATTTATATATTTCTTAAATCAATTATTTTACTTTTAGAATTTTGTTGTGAATTGTTAGATACTTCTGCACTGTTGGAGCTAGSAACACAAGCATTTCGCTACACCCGCAATAACATCTGCTAAATATGTGTATGTGACCAATCAAATTTGATTTGATTTGAAAACAAATGATATAAAGTACTATGGAAAAAAGCTTTGGAATACATTAAATGAAATGATGGACAGAAAGACTAATTCAACTCCATCTTTCATTGAAACAGAAGGCTCATTCATCAATTATTTTTTATTGCTAATTATTTTAATGACTATTTCATCGGTAAAGTGGGCAAACTCAGGCATGAAATTCCAACAACAAACTGTGAGCCATCACATTCATACATAAAAGACCTAATAATGAAAGAAAAACTGTCATTTTTAATTCTGTAAAGTTAGTGTGGGAGAGGTGGGGAAATTATTGCTGTCCATCAATAACGAGAAACCATCTGGTATTTACAACTTAGATGGAAAACTACTGAAGATGGTGGCAGACTATATTGCAACTCYTGTTTGTCATATCTTAATCTGAGTCTGGAGAAAAGTGTTTGTCCTCAGATCTGGAGGGAAGCTAAAGTCATGCCGCTACCCAAGAATGGTAAAGAGCCCTTTACTGGTTCTAACAGCCGACCAATCAGCTTGCTGCCGGCTCTTAGCAAACTTTTGAAAAAATKGTGTTTGACCAGATACAATGCTATTTCTCTCTGAACAAATTTACTTTCATCATGCGTATAAAGAAGGGCACTCAACATGTACTGCACTGACACAAATTACTGATGATTGGCTAAAAGAAATTGATAGTAAGAMGATTGTGGGAGCTGTTTTGTTAGACTTTAGTGTGTCACCAGCATTTGATATTAACCATAATATGTTATTGGAAAAACGTATGTGTTATGGCTTTACATCCTCTAATGTATCATGGGTTGAGAGCTATTTATCCAATAGAACACAGAGGGTTTAATTTAATGGAAGCTTCTCTAATGTAAAACATGCAAAGTGTGGTATTCCGCAAGGTAGCTGTCTTGGCCCTTTACTGTTCTCTATTTTTACTAATGATCTACCACTAGCATTAGTGGAACTGACAGCATTTCAGCAACATGAAATCTTATCATAATCTGGTCATATACAGGAAGATTGACATTTATTTAATTTTTTTTACATTTTCTGACATTTTCATAGATTMTTAGAATATTTGCAATATAGAGTGGGATAGTGGCTGTGCGTTTGGACAATTAATAGATACTGCAGTAAATAAAACCTAATACAAACATCTGTCTCGTCCAGGACTGGAGTCTACACAGACGCCATAGCCAATCAGAGGCACAGTAGGCCTATATGGGAAAGGGAAAGGAAATGGAAAGGGGGATACCTAGTCAATTGTACAACTGAATGCATTCAACTGAAATGTGTCTTCCGCATTTAACCCAAACAATCCATTTACCACAAGGGCCTGCCATCATTCACCTTGAACTGGACTGTGTGTTTACAGGCAGTTGCATCAGCGCTACATTAGATCATTAGAACGCATTCGGCAAAAGCCACAAAATACACTTGAATGGATTTCTGCAAATATGTAGCTAAATACAACGGGAGTCCTCTTACATTTTGGAACTTTACAGTCCTATTGATCAAACAACCATAAAAGGGTAGGCTATCTTTCCCTATATGCACATCAACAACAACAAGATGRACAACTAATTCTAGCCAGAGCAAGATGAGCTAAAATCTAATTAAGGAACATTAGATAAACCCTCTCAAACTTTTTTCAGCTAGTTGGCTGTCAAAATTGCACTAATAGACRATGGGGAATAGCCTATTCATTCTTCTGCAGCTTGCATGCCAATGCATGTGTTGTACCAACCAAGCACCCAAGCTAACTGGCTAAAGTTGGCTAGCTTGCTAACTAGCTACTTCSAGACACAAATGAGAACACACCTCACTGATCACCGGACATATTCAGCGGGTCTTGCGGTTTCGTAAATTCATCAGTTATTCTGCGCTCTGGCACACTCAGACAAGAGTGCTCTGAAATCAGAGTAGATAGCTAGCCAGAGTGAATTTGCGAACGCAAGAGATACAGTGCATTCTGAAAATATTCAGACCCCTTCCCTTTTTCCAMATTTTGTTATGTTACAGCCTTATTCTAAAATGGACATTTTCCTCGTCAATCTATACCCCATAATGAAAAGTGAAAACTGTTTTTTAGAAATGTTTGCAAATGTATTAAAAAWAAWTAAAACCAGAAATACATTATTTACATAAGTATTCAGACCCTTTGCTAGGAGACTCKAAATTGAGCTCAAGTGCATTCTGTTCCCATTGATAATAGGACATGATTTGGAAAGGCACACACCTGTCTATATGGGTCCCACAGTTGACTTTGTCAGGGCTCCAGAGTTCCTCTGTGGAGATGGGAGAATCTTCAAGGACAACCATCTCTGCAGCACTCCACCAATCAGGCCTTTATGGTAGAGTGGCCAAATGGAAGCCACTTCTCAGTAAAAGGCACAGCCCGCTTGAAGTTTGCCAAAAGGCACCTAAAGGACTCTGACCACAAGAAACAGGATTCACTGGTCTGATGAAACCAAGATTGAACTCTTTGGCCTGAATGCCAAGCGTCACATCTGGAGGAAACCTGGCACAATCCCTACGTTGAAGAAAGGTGGTGGCAGCATCATGCTGTGGGGATGTTTTTCAGTGGCAGGGACCGGGAGACTAGTCAGGATCGAGGAAGAGATTAACAAAGCAAAGTACAGAGAGATCATCGATGAAAACCTGCTGCAGCGCGCTCAGGACCTCAGACTGAGGGCGAAGGTTCACCTTCCAACAGGACAACGACCCTAAGCACACAACCAAGATAACGCAGGAGTTGCTTCAGGACAAGTTTCTGAATGTCCTTGAGTGACCCAGCCAGAGACCAGACTTGAACCCGATCGAACATCTCTGGAGAGACCTAAAAATAACTGTGCAGAGACGCTCCCCATCCAACCTGACAGAGCTTGAGCGGATCTGCAGAAAACAATCGGAGAAACTCCCCAAATACAGGGGTGCCAACCTTGTAGCGTCATACCCAAGAAGACTCAAGGTTGTAATCGTTGCCAAAGGTGCTTCAACAATGTACTGAGTAAAGGGTCTGAATACTTATGTAAATGTGATATTTCAGTTTTTTTCTTTTAATACATTTTCGAAAATGTCTGAAAGCCTATTTTTGCTTTGTCATTATGGGGTATTGTGTGTAAATTGATGAGGGGGAAAAACGATGTAATACATTTTAGAATAAGGCTGTAATGTAACAAAATGTGGAAAAAGTCAAGGATTCTGAATACTTTCCGAATGCACTGTATGTGCAACTGATAGATGCAAACACACACACACACACACACTCTCTCTCTAACACACACTCAATACACACCCACACACCCTTGACTTTTTCCACATTTTGTTGTGTTACAGTTTGAATTTAAAAGAGATTAARTTGAGATTATTTGTCAATGACCTACCATACCCAATAATSTCAAAGTGGAATGATATTTTATACATTTTATGTTTAAAAATTATTGACTCAATAAGTTTTCAACCCCTTTGTTATGGCAAGCCTAAATATGTTCAAGAGTAACAATTTGCGTAAAAGGTCACATAAGAAGTTACACTCTGTGTGCAAAAATAGTGTTTACCATGATTTTTTTATGACTACCTCATCTCTGTACCCAACACATACAATTATCTGTAAAGTCCCTCAGTCGACCAGTGAATTTCAAACACAGATTCCACCACAAGGACCAGGGAAGTTTTCCAATGCCTCGCAAAGAAAGGCACCTATTGGTATCTGGGTAAAAAGAAAGCAGACATTGAATATCCCTTTGAGCATGGTGAAGTTGTTAACTACACTTTGGATGGTGTATCAATACACCCAGTCACTACAAAGATACAGGCATCCTTCCTAACTCAGTTACCAGAGAGRAAGGAAACCGCTCAGGGATTTCACCATGAGGCCAATGGTGACTTTAAAACAGTTACAGTTTAATGGTTGTGACAGGAGAAAACTGAGGATGGATCAATAACATTGTAGTTACTCCACGATACTAACCTAAATGACAGAGTGAAAAGAAGGAAGCCTGTACAGAATAAAAATGTTCCAAAATGTGCATCCTGTTTACAACAAGGCACTAAAGTAATATTGAATGTGGCAAAGCAATTCACTTTTTGTCCTGAATACAAAATGTTATGTTGGGGAAAATTCAATACAACACATTACTGAGTACCACTCTCCATATTTTCAAGCATAGTGGTGGCTGCATCATGTTATGGGTATGCTTGTAATCGTTAAGGACTAGGGAGTTTTTCAGGATAAAAAATAAATGCAATGCACAGCACAGGCAAAATCATAGCGATAAACCTTGTTCAGTCTGCTTTCCACCAGACACTGGGAGATTAATTTACCTTTCAAATCAAATCTAAATTTATTGTTCACATACACATATTTAGCAGATGTTATTGCGGGTGTAGCGAAATTCTTGTTTATTTTTTATGTCTTTCAGCTGTATGTAATATCACAAAAAACATTCTGGGCTAATAATGCAAAAAAAAACAAAATACTGCAAAGTTGCTAGAGCTGCCATATCAGTCGGTGCCATCTTGACAGGACAATAACCTAAAACACAAGGCCAAATCTGCACTGTAGTTGCTTCGAAGAAGACAGAGAATGTTCCTGAGTGACCTAGTTACAGTTTTGACTTAAATCTACAAAGAAAATCTATGGCAAGATCTTAAATGGTTCTAACAATGACCCACAACCAATTAGAATTTTGACAAGAATTATGAGCAAATGTTGCAAAATCCAGGTTTGGAAAAACTCACWACCTAGAAAGACTCACAGCTGTAATCACTGCCAATGGTGCTTCTACAAAGTATTACCTGAGGGGTGTGAATACTTACGTAAAGGACATATTTCTGCCTTTTCAATAGATTTGCAAAAAAAAAATGTAAAACATGTTTTCACATGGTATTRTGTGTAATGGATGAGAAAACAATATATTTAATTAATTTTGAATTCTGGCTGTAACACAACAAAATGTGAAATAAATCAAGGGATATGAATACTTTCGGGAGGCACTGGAATATTTAAGTCTGGAATGTCTACATGTTCATGTTTTTAAATGTATATAAATTGTAAAGTATTTTTGTCTGTAATTATGTGTCAGATTACAGTAAGACTAACTGTCGCCATTGGCGTCAGCTAATGGGGATCCTAAATAAAATCTGAATTTCTCGTACACACACACACACACACTAGAACSCCCACACACACACTCTCCCAGACGGTGGCGTGGGACCAGCGGCCCTCCCTGGCTGTGTCTGTCTGCTCCACGTGTCTGAGCTGTCCTTGGGTTTCCGGCCCTCTTTGAGAGGCCTCTGATTTATGGGACAGATCTCGCTGTGTGTGTGTGTGTGTGTGTCTATGTGTGTGTGTGTGTGTGTGTCTACGTGTGTGTCTACGTGTGTATCTATGTGTTTGTGTCGTCAATGTGTGTGTCTGTACGCGAGTGTGCACGGTGCGGCCCTGTGTGTGCATATGTGCGTGTGTGTGAGCTGTGAATGCGCGCTGTCTGTCCATGCCAAATTTGTCTCGTGTTACTCTCCCAGGCCGCACAGCTTTGCACAAGCCCCCAAGTTATAATTCTGCAGACAGCCCTCAACTGGCCCCAGACCAACAGCTCTACCACTGGCTTTTGTATAGGGCTCGCATTGAGAGATGGGTGTTAGGGACAGTGTGTGTGTACRTRTGTGTGCGTGCATRTATATTCGTCTGCTCGTGTGTGCACCTACGTRTTGTGTTAATGTGTTTTTCTCCATGTCTGCTTACGTTTATGCGTGTTTCACTCATCTGGGCCCTTTCGCTGTCCACCCGCTGTCCTCTCTCTCCAGTCTCTTCCTCTCTCCCCACTCTCTCTCAATCTCCAACGTCGTAACAAGCCAGCCGTCTCATAACGAATTTGACCCTCACTAATGACCACCTGTTTGTTGTCGGGGAAACGTGCTGGGGCCAGCGCCTGTGTTGGTTAACGTGATTACCGGACAAACAATGGGGGCAGACGGGGTCAGGAGACAACAGACGAGCCATCAAAGGAACCCATTGGTTTAATGATGTTTCGTGGTCCCTCCATCCCCTTCATCCTACTAWCTCTGGCAGGGAGCGAGGGGGCATTGAAGGCATTGAAATGGAACACCAGCAGAACCAGCAACACCAACTGTCTGTCTCTTTTGTCTGTGAGAGAAGGCAGGACTTGGTTATTTATAGAGATTTTAACAGACTGGACTGGACTGGGCAGAAAGAGAGGGACTGGACAGGCTGGATGGGACCCATGGAGAGGAATACAGGGAAGGGAGGGATACAGGGACAGTTCTCTGGCATAGAGTGGTGTAGTGTCCCATGGGATGGTTCATTCAGCAATCCACAGAGCTCGATCGCTGTTTGTCTCTCGCTGTCTTTTTCTTTCTCTCCCTTGCTCTCTCCATCATTCTGTCGCTCACTCTCTTTTGCTCTCGCTCTCATATACAGCACATGGGTGAAATCCATCTTCCATTTATATTTCTCTCTCTCTCTCACTCTCTCTGTCTCTCTCTCTCGCTCTCTATCTCTCTCTCTCTCTCTCTCTCTCTCTGTGTAACCCAGGGTGAGAGATGTACAGTGGAGAAAATGTGGCCACCATGTCAAAAGCCCAGAGCTGGAGAGCCAAGCAGGCAGGCAAAGTCAAGAGAAGAATAAGGTCAAGATGAATACCAAGGCTGTATCCTAAATGGCACCCTATTCCATAGATAGTGCACTACTTTTGATCAGAGCCCTAGGCTGGGATGAGTGCAGATTCACGTAGGAAGTCCTATTAAAATCAATGAGAAAAACCCAGGATAATGGCCAAAGGAAGTGGGCTATTCAGGACCTAGCCCTAATCCACTGGTGCTCTATAATTCAGTTACATTTTTTATGACCAAAAAAGATATGATAAAAAGAACATGTATTGTCATTATGTAATAAATGCAATATAATCCACATATATGAATTTTATGAGAAAGAGCCAGGATAAAGGCCAAACGTTAATGCACTAGTGGGCTATAATTCAGTTCCACTCTGATATATAGTGTTATATGATATAAAATATAATACAAATAAAATGATAGAGCTTCCATTTCCCATTTATGGCAATAGATAATAGTCTTATAGCCAATAGAGCATTTTATTGGTCAGAATATATTGTGTATAACAAATACAGCCTATTGTCCTATTTAAACCAGGCATTGTGTAGACAACTTCTTATTTCTTTGTTTGAAAATTGGCCAAACCGCTTCCCTCCATTTTAAAACAACTCTGCCAAATCGAATGATAATGATCCTTTTTTCCATAAAACATCATTTTCATGAATCCACTCCCTTGCCGCAGAGGAGGAGGCAGCCGCCGTTTGCGCTGGATAAATGAAAAGCCCCATTACTCCCTCCCTCTCTCACTGCACCACCTCCGGAAAATTAAAATTCAATCAAAATAGGCAAATTTGCTCCCCCACAGGACACCATTGAGAGGAGCGTGCGCCGCGGCGTAAGGTACTCCAATCAATGGCACTTAGTGCGCCTTCCTCAGACGGACGCTACAGGAAGCATTCACTATCATTTGCATGACAGACGGAGGTGTTTTTGTTCGGCTGCAATACCCCACACAGCAGCAGCAGCCAGGATAAACGCGCAGCACATACAGACAGCACACGGAGGGAATTAATCTGGGGACCTGCCCAGGAAAGGGAAAGCGAATCAGCGGGTACATAAAAGTTTCATTGGTAGCGCTTTTAAAGCCATAACTGTGAGGAGGGGCCCGTGAGAGTGTGGGTCTGGTCAAATTGCAGTGGGCGATAATGGGCATTTTGAATGCGTAGTGTGTGGGGATGTGTGTAGTGGCGTGGGTAACATGGGCGGAGTAGGCGATGGGGCTCATGCGCTAGGGCGGACAACTGAGGCAGAGACGCGCATGTTTTTATGCTGGGCTCTGCTCGCTCTCTTTTGTCTTCTGCTTGCGCTCTTGGCTGGGCAGACTCGCTGCACGGGCATTCATGGGGGCGGTAGGCCAAGTGCTCAAGTCGCGGCACGAGTTAAGGCATAGGGTCAGCCGATGGAACCGTGCGAATGGTCGGCGCGGAATGGCACAGACGCTCGATGCAGCCTGTACTTACGTGAAGAGATGAAGCCCACCGCCCACGGCATAGCAGGGGTGCAGCGTAGTCGGCTTCGGTCTTCTGCTATGTCGGATAAATGTCGACAGAAGCGCGCGCGCCGAAGAAGGGGGGAGGAAGAGGGAGCGGTGTGGGAGCGATGACGTGGGGCTTCTGCTTTGGGAAAGCAAAAAAAGAGAGAGAGAGAGGAGAGAGAGAGGGAGGGAACAGGGAGAGAGCTGAGAAAGAGAGAGATCGCTCTCACCAGGCAGTAAGACGGGAATAGGAGCTAGGAGAGCCATTTCGAGAGCAGATGAGCCAGAAAACGCAGCCCGCACTGCTGCGGCTATCATTCTGCTAAGCGGTTCAGCACCTCACGTACAGTCTGATTGGCAGCCCCATAAGGATTAATCTATCAAATAGATTAATATACAGAATACAAACACCTGAAGATGAGATCATATGATAAAAAGGAAGTGTATTGACGTGGTAGCATAAGCGTGAGTGTGAAGTCGTAATTGAGGACAGGACAAGCAAGTCAGCACACTATAGTGTAAGTAGAGCTCGGGGTACAGAGTAGAAGATCTAAGCGAAAGGTTACTAAGAAACCGAAAGAAAATGGAAAAAGAAACAAAAAGGAAAAAAACAGAAAAAAGACTGATTGTAATATTACATTGAATATTCGTTTAGCACAGCTGCGCTACTGGTTTGGCCCCCGCCCGCCACAAGAGAAAAAATTACTAAATGTTAAGCATGTCAAAGTGAAGGTGGAATATTAAAAGCAAAGTTCTAAGTGCAAATACTGATTAAGTTCACATTAATAGTCATATCCAGTAGTAATTACGTAAAAAGAGCATGTAACAGGTACTTGATACTTTGCTTACCACCATAGTAATTAACGTTAGCCAGCTAGCTATGCTGCTATCGCGCATGTAGGCTTCCCTATACAAGCTGAAAAGGATATTTTACCTTATTCTCCTAATGAGGCGCCAAGGTCTCCATATTGGAGATGAGTTTGCACGACCCCGTTGTAAATGAGAAGGCATGGCGTTAAGACGGTTGCTATCATTGGTTGGGCATAACTAACTCAAACTCCTTCCCTCATTTGGTTGCGTCGGGCAGCAAAGCGCACCCACCCATCCAACGCCCCTCGACCCCCGACATACGCGCCCCCCACGCCTTCCACACCCTCACACCCGCAGCCAATGGCTGGGGCATGGCTGGAACAGCAGATGGTGATGGTCATAACTAATCATGTCCATCAGGGCTCCTGTGAGGGTGGCTGCACGACGCTGCGTCTTAGCAGGTATATCAGAACCAATCACACTCAACAGGCTCACAACAGAATAAAAGCTCAAATAGAAAACCACACTAATCCTACCTGCGTCGGTTAAGTTTCCGGCCCCCCCCTGCGCCGCCTGCTTCGTTCCTCTTCTCATGTCTCTCTCGCTCAAATGACTACTGTGCGGGTGGCTAGGGTCTCTTCCTTTATAGAAATCTTCTCTCCTCTTATAAATTCATCTCTGTCGTCTCTGTCACTTCTGGATTCACTAGGATGCCATCATGGCTAGAGGGATGTTGGGGGATCTCCAGTGGTGGATCTTGAAACTCTCAGTCCAGCCTAGGCGACAGGTTAGAGCGTTGGGCCAGTAACCGAAAGGTTGCTGGATCAAATCCCCGAGCTGACAAGGTAGAAATGTGTCGTTCTGCCCCTGAACAAGGCAGTTAACCCACTGTTCCCCGGTAGGCCGTCATTGTAAATAGGAATTTGTTATTAACTGACTTGCCTAGTTAAATAAAGGTTCAATAAAATGTTAAAAAGCCTATATATATGTCCAGACTGGTGTATACTAATGTAGTACTCACTTCCAGTTGTTTGTTCTCATATTTTGGACAGGGTGGCGACCATACAGTAGTGACAGGGGAATGAGGATTATAGAGCTCTGTGGAGGTTTCTAAAATTCCCTTCAGAGGTTTTTAAAGCTCTGCAAGATCCATATGGCAGTAGGTCATCTTGGCCCAGGTAGAACCTTTTTAGAAAAGGGTTCTTAAAGAGGTCTTTGGGGGTTCTTCGCTAGGTGAAATGGTTCTTCTTGGAACCAAATGGCTTCTACCTGGAACCAAAAAAGGGTTATCATACAAGGTCTGCCGATGAACCCCTTTTGAACCCTTTTTTTCTAACTGTGCCTGCCTTCCTGGTCTGTCTGTTTGCCTGCTCACTCGACATGTCTATCTGCCTACCCAGCCTGTCTGCCCATCCTTGCCCAGTCTGTCTGTCTTCCCAGCCATGGCCAGTCTGTTCTTCTCACCCCGTCTGGCCCTCCATCACCAGCACCACTCTCTCACTGGGCCTCTTCCAGACCCCGACAGGCAACACAAATGGCGTCTGTGGCGCTCCCTGCCAGACACATGATTAGGGGCGGTTAACATTTGCCATCAGAGGTGCGATATTATAGTGGACCAAGACCAGGGACTCACTCCCTTTCTGCCAACTAACCCCACCTGGCTGCCAGTGAACCGATACATCACACCAACGACCACAAACGTCCACACAACCAACAGGAGCTTTTTATAGTCTTCTTTTTACTCTAATAGTTGACGTTCACAATATTTCCTGCTTTTATTGTTCTGGTGCTTAAAGGATCCGARCTACCATGGAAGCAGAAGAAGCCGTTTGAACGTCACGAAGAGCGAGGGWGGTSGYAAAACCGCGAAAGGCGCGGTCAATATTCCGATTGATGAACTGGTTTAATCTGGTGTGGCCGTGTGGAGTCAGAGAGGGAGAGAGAGTAGAGAGGGATGAGAGAGGTAGGCGGAGAGAGAGAGAGAAAGACAGACAGACGCAGAGAGAGGAGAGAGAGGGASGGAGAGAGAGAGTACGTCACTAGTCCCTGTCAGAACCGAAGCAGAGGGGAGAGAAAAAGAAGAAAAAACATGAATAGAACATTCTCAACTGTGAGTCAGCTGACTGTTCAAAAGTCATGACTGTTACCTGCCTCTGACGTCCTGAGCTGCTCCGTAGACTCCCAACCAATTACTCTGCCTGTTCTAAGGAGAGTGTTGAGTCATAGTGACATCGTGGCTCTCTCCCCTGATGTGTGGAGAGACGTAAACAACTTGCGTCGTGACTGGTGAAGGCTGCTGGGAAGGCTGCTGTTTGACGTTACTAAAATGGCCCTCTGGCATAAAGGCCATTACGAATGAGTCATATATGTGTTTATTCATTTTAGAGCTTTGTGATGGTCCTTATTATGMATGACTGAATATCAGAGCCGATATTTCTTGAATAACCGGAATATTGAAGGTCAATAGAGATATTCATCACTCACAGTGGCACATTTGATTCTTTWTTCCCATAAGAATGTKCCCCAAMCWGGAAATKATTAATTTCGYAATTGAAAGTAAGGATTACTATGTGGGTGGAGGACTTAAATGATTGATTTGAATAAAAGTCACCGATCCTATTGACGAAGACCTCCATTGRCAGCCACTTGTTTGGTCTTCCAAATCGTGATAGTTTATAATAGTTTAACAGGTGTCATTAATTCCACCTAATTAGCATATACATGGTGTAAATATTATGTTAATWCCATGCTGTAGTATCCAGTTGAGTTAGTCAATGMCGAAGCCWAGACTTTGTTCTCCTRCTTCAACTMTCAAACCTTTCYTCATCCCTTCCCCCATCTGTCACATCCACCTGAGACTCTTCCTGATTTACCTGCCTGTACAGTCCCTTTCAGTTCTAAATCATTTTTATTATTCTTATCATTCTCCTCCCTTACACACTTGGACAATAAATTCCTCATTCCTGGTCCCTTCCTCTTGTGTAAACTCTCATGTCTTCTCTCCATACACACCCCGAGAGTTTCTTGGTCGTAATTTAAGCTCTTCGTCATTTGATMTTTGTCAGGTTTCTTCTCTCTGACGCACATAAAGTCAGTTTATTTCCTACATGTAGGSTAAATGTCATCTTACTCAGATGTCGCCCTGTTGTATAAACAGTCCTGTCACTACATACTGCCCCTTTTGTACACTGCCTAGCTCTCCCTGCTCTCTTTCCCACATCCCTTCAAACAGATTCATACACGCAGCAACGATTCCCTTCAAAACCCCTGACCCGAATGCCCTCCTCTTCTTTGTACCTACCCTGCACCATCCCCTACCCTTGTTCTGAGGGCCATCCTTTTCATTTCTGACCAACCATGTCCTCTATCCTTCCCATTGCTTAGCATAAATCATCGTTCTCTCTCTCCCATACCTAATGTATGTCATTGGATCCGTTAATGTAGACCTAATGTAAATGTAATGTCTGTCTGTTTCTCAAAAGCCGTTCCAGAGCCCCAGCCATTCCAGAGCCCCAACCGTCCAGAGCCCACCGTTCAGAGCCCCCAGCATTCCAGAGCCCAGCCCGATGTCCAGAGCCCAGCCATTCCAGAGCCCAACGTTTCCAGAGCCCCCAGCCGTTCCAGAGACCGCCAGCCATTCACGAGCCAAGCCGTTCTCAGAGCCCACCGTCCAAGCCCAACCTTCATCCAGCATCAGAGCCCCCAACCGTTCCAGAGCCCCAGCCGTTCCAGAGCCCCACCGTATCTCCAAGAGCCATACCGTCTCAGAGCCCACCGTTCCAAGAGCCCCAGGCGTCTCCAGAGCCCAGCCATTCAGAGCCCCAGACCGTTCCAGAGCCCCAGCCGTTCCAGAGCCCCAAACCGTTCCACGCGAGCCTACCACGTTCCAGAGCCCCAGCCGTTCCAGAGCCCAGCCGTTCCAGAGCCCCGCAGGCCCGTTCCAGAGCCCCACGTTCCAGAGCCCCAAGCCGTTCCAGAGCCCAGCGTTCAGAGCCCACCGTTCCAGAGCCCCAGCGTTCCAGAGCAGGCGTTCCCAGAGCCCAACCGTTCCAGAGCCCCCAGCCGTTCCAAGCCCCAGGCGTTCCAAGAGCCCAACCGTTCCAGAGTCCCGAGCCGTTCCAGAGCCCCAGCCGTTCCAGAGCCCCAGCGTTCAGAGCCCCATCCGTCCAGTCCCCCATCCAACAGCCGTCGACCAGCCCTTCAGAGCCGTTCCAGAGCCCCAAAACCGTTCCAGAGCCCAGGCGTTCCAGAGCCCCAACCGTTCCAGAGCCCCAGCCGTTCAGAGCCCCAACCGTTCAGAGCCTACCGTTCCAGAGCCCCAGCCGTTCCAGAGCCCGCAGCCGTTCCAGAGCCCCAGGCGTTCCAGAGCCCCAACCATTTCCCGGAGCCCCCAGCCGTTCCAAGACCCCAGGCCGTTCAGAGCCCCCAGCCGTTCCCAGAGCCCAACATCTCCAGAGCCCAGCCTCCAGAGGCCCAGGCGTCCAGAGCCCAACCGTTCCAGAGTCCCAGCCGTACCAGAGCCCAGCCGCGGCCAGCCCGCCGTTCAGACCCCAACCGTTCCAGAGCCCAGGCGTTCCAGAGTCCGGCAGCCGGGTCAGAGGCCCAGCCGTTCAGAGCCCAACGTTCCAAGAGCCTACCGTTGCCAGAGCCCCAGCCGTTCCAGAGCCCAGCCGTTCCAGAGCCCCAGGCAGTTCCAGAGCCAAGCCAATTCCAAGCCCGCAGCCGTTCCAGAGCCCTCCGCGTCCCAGAGCCCCAGCGTTTTCCAGAGCCCCCAACCGTTCCAGAGCCCAACCGTTTCAGAGCCCCCAGGCGTTTCCAGAAGCCCCGGATGCCGTCAGAGCCCAACCGTTCCAGCAGCCCAAGGCGTTCCAGAGTCCCCAGCCGTTCCAGAGCCCCAGCACGGTTCCACAGAGTTTAGCACACCGTGATTCAACTTGTTAATAAACACAATAATAAAAACCTCTGGAATTTTAACAATATAATATGGCTATTAAACCAGAATAGAAAAACCTGTATGGTTCTACAAAGAGCCTATGAGATGATTGAGAAAGGTTMTTTATAGAACCATTTTCCATAAAGGTTCTATAAAGAACCATTCAAAAAATAGTTCTATACAGTCTCAAAAAGGGTTCTAACCATAGCRAAATCATTTTTTGGAGCTACATAGAACCTTTTTTTTAATGGTTCTTTATAGAACCTTAGGAAAGTGTTCTGTATAGCACCATACAAGTTCCAATTAGAATCTTATGAGCATTATTCTTTATAGAACCTTCAAATTAAGGTTGGTTACAAGCCAAAGAACCCATATATGACACTATATCGAACCATTTGTTTTGAGTGTGTATTTTTTATTTTGTGTATTCATTTTGCTCAATACATTTAGTTGAAATCCCATTTGACATATAGAGCCTATGAAGTACATGTCAGGCATTCAATTAGTTGTTTTATAAAAGCTTGACGTATATAATAGAGGATTTACTTGAAAGGAGGGCATATCACACTACAAGTCTTCTCAAATTCTTTATACAATCTGGCTGTTCATCCCAACAACCATGGCAACTGTAACCTAAATGAAATAGATCACTCAGTCCATTGTAACCTATTTGGTATACCTTGYGCTATCAGGAAMATCATTCTCTATCAAGACAAATGAATGACTTTGAAAGTCCTTTATGCAAACTGTAATTTAAAGTTAAGAGGAAATTGTGTAGGCTATTTTCAGTCTCATGTGTGGTCATCATTCTATGTAAGAATGGAAATCTCCAATAAAACATTGAACCTGAGTTTCACATAGGTTTATTATAGTGAGATGAATCATGGTTATCTCTGTGGGTTAGAGGTTCATCAGTGATGACTTCATAAGAAATGCCCCTAATAAACATCGAATTACTGTAGTTTTGGAATGACTGGTTGCAGTTATGACGTGCTGCAGGCCTAGTCTATGATATAATTGTTCCTCAAATTGGCCATGTAGATCCCTTTGCTGGATTTTTTTATAAGTGACATTGAGCTTTCGGTTGCTGAAAGGGTCAGTTCACGTGTCGGGTTATTCTCCGAACTGAATGAGCATCGTATGGAGTTTGCATGGACATGATAACATATTAATTAGACTGCACGTGCATCGCGTTCCCTTGAACCTTTGAAACATGTGCCATGCGCAAGTTGAAAGACAGTGAAGTGGAAATKATGTGTTGGTGTCCATTTTTATCATTCCAATTACATCCATTGTTACATCTTTAACTGATATGGCTCATAAATTGTAATATTACGCATAGCCTATACAAGATAGGTGAKACGACAGTCAGCCTTTTGGTGACATACAAATATGATTTTCCCATGGGCATATCAAGGGTCAGGTGTCATTGGAGAATACTGTATCTACTAAAAAAGATGGCAAAACTTCGTTTCAAATGGTTTTCATCCAAATAAGTGTATTTGAGTATTGTGGCCCTTGCAGTCAACGGTATGCCTCATTTTTTATTTCGAAGAAGATTGCGAATGTTACAGAATTGCTGTTTTTTGTGACCGCTCAAAGCTTGCTGCTCGAGCCACAATGACAATGCTTTGTGGTCTTTCCTTTGAACCTACTGAAAAATAATGAATGTTTTGATAACGAGCGTGAGTATGGGAGTGAATTTGTGCGCAAATACTCTTGTGAATCTGGTCGTTCAACTAGTTCATGTGATATTTSTCTGGCGTTTTGAGCTCATTGCCTTATAAGGAAAGGAAGTCGTGCCTGTCTGCAATAGGCTGAACGTTRCCGCCTGCATGAACTGTTCTCCTTTAACCCTTGAGCTGCTGAATTTTATTTASGTTTAAAATGATACTCGACGCTCGCGCCTTTATACCGAAAACATATAACGAAATAAATAACAACGTAGACAAATACCAATAATTTCACAATGTGTAAGGCTTATACAATATAACAGATCATTTGACAAGCCAAATCTACGTGTGTATGTGTGTGTGCACGCGCGCGTGCGTGTGCGGTGACTATAGCCTTCTGTCAACATGTCCAATCTTTTTTCATGTTTCAAAAAGACAGCGGGCATAAGACACACACGAACCACCACCAGCGGCAATAACTGTGCTGTTGTAAGGTGCAAAAAAAGCAAACACACATTACGTTSCCTCTTCTATGTGCCAGAGGTAGGCCCATGCGTCTATCGCCCAAGTGATAACGCAGCGGCTGGTGTCCGTCAAAGTCGGATGGCAGAAATAAACGCGGTGGAAGAAATGCCAACCGGGTTTAAGACTAACTGATGTGACCTACATATCTCTGACACAACCACGGGCCATTGATGTGCARWGAAAATTCACTAGATGCCCCGTACCGCGACACTGGCGCTCGAAAAGGGCTTTACAWATGACCTTGTATTAAGAAGGACAGATAATATGGATGGAGAGGGTAGATATTTATGGAAAATGCCTACCAGCACGACGCAGCCTTGCTCAGCCATTGGTTATGGTAGCCAAGTCACTAAGGCGAATAGCAAAGCTCACGTCCATGGATATTCTTTCAAAGATCCCTGTGTGAAGTCTTTGGAAAAAGATGAATAATAATATGGGAAACCCATATTACAGTCATCACAATCATATGAGGGTGATGATGGTTATTATTAGTATAATGTGTAAATTAGATTGGGGAGTGATTAATACGATCTTCTATACCTTAATTAGCTGCACATCATGTTTCAGTGTGCATAATGTTTGTTTTCTATCGTGGTTAAATGCTCAAGGTACCATTTATTGTATCATTCAGTTATGGGCTACATAGGGCCTACCATACCCATAATTAACTGTTGCATATATTTGTTTTGGTGTGGGACCCAAAAGTTGAATTTCAGTAGGCCTATTGATGATGAGTCACTCACACAATGACATTCACATCATTTACCCATCGGTTTCAGCCTTTAAGGAAACCATGGGTGTGTCCTTTAGAAATATCTACCATACACTTGTGACACTTGTGAAAACGTTAATGAATACGTTAACAAATAGSCTACATTCATTCAAATAGATCAAAGGAAATGGGCATGGAGCATAGGCAATGGTAGCCTTGATAATTTTTTTTCATGATTTGGATGACATGCGTAAAAGGCAAATATTCAGTTACAATTCCCAATTTGACATATCATAACACAATATTATACTTTTCATAGCACCCTCTTGCAGTTCCATTTCACCCTACAMRTCCATGGGCTAAAGCATGAAACTGCCCCAGCCCCCAGAAGCGCCTCCTCCTCCTGACGTCACATCAATGGCTCTTTGCATGAACAGTTTTCTGCGACTCCTTCTCGTGTGCAAAGCCAAACGTATCGCACTGCCACTGCCAACGAATTCCGACTGGAGTGAGAGGGAAAGAGAGGGAAGATCGGAGAGAAGGGATATCTCCCGTATCAATTTGAACGTCGGAGAAACAGCACAAAAGCGGGCAGGGTGACATTTTCTACAGGCATTGGAAGAGAAACCTTCCCTTTGCATCGAATATGGAGCTACCCGCCGCGGGAGAGCACGTCTTTGCGGTGGAGAGCATCGAGAAGAAGCGGAATCGAAAGGTTTGAAAACAATTCAAATATATGACTGCTCAATATCCAAAAACAGGGTTCTTTGGTATCACTATACAATATATTGCGTAATTGATGGARGTAAATTATGTTGTTGTTGTGTTTTTGCAGATAGACTATAATGTCAAAGAACCGCTWATAATCAAATTAACCAATATGTTCTCTCATCTGCGTATAGGGGAGGATGGAATACCTAGTCAAGTGGCGAGGATGGTCTCCAAAGTAAGTTAGCTTTTAAAATACTATAGCATACTTTAGTACTACCTTAGTAATGCAAATTAATATTTCAAGTTTTCAAGTGTGTGTGTGGCGGGTGCGTCTTTGCGCGCGTTGAAGCGAATGTTTGATTCGATCGATGGAGCTTAGGATGCCATCACTAATTGATGTGTTAAGCGAAAATTAAGGTAACGTGGGGTAACTAGCCTCCGATTAACATTTTCTAGTAATTAACTCTTAAAAGCTCAAATCTAGGTATCTTATTTAAGTTAAATAAATCAAATATTGAAACAAAATGGCATTGCACATCTCACTATTAATATCCTCACTATGACGAGGTTTTGATGTAAGGTTCCTCTTTTAATTTTCACACCAAATCATGTCCAAATGCTACAGTATATAAAAAAAATGACTGTATCTCAATGAAGTTATTTGTAGATGATTTTGACATGATTTGGACATGCTAATGTAGGTACCATTGACTTGCATTGGATTGCCCTAATGGTATATCTATAAAAAGTGTATAGATMTAACGTAATTTGAATATCTATGTAAGTTTTTCTAAATGACGATGATTTAGATCATTAGATCACCTTACCTCAGAATCGTTTTGTTAGAGTGACTTAAAAAATGTAGATTAGACAGGTGACAAAGTGGTTTCTGTGAGAAATATAGGGGGGCAGTTACCCCGGGGACTTATTACCCCACGTTACCCTAATCRCCCTCATAATTCCCATAGAGTTAATGCTTGTGTTGACTTTGTGAAGTATACTTCCTTATTAACACTTTATAATGACCTATTTCCAGAGTATAGGCTACACTTTGCTCTTACTTTATTACACATTTATCAATAATGTTTATGTTTTGATGTAGGCCTATTTGGTCAAGACTGACTGATAACTGTTAACAGCTAACCTGATTACAGAAGGTGCCTGGCTACTTTACAATGGATTCTGTCTGCAACCAAGCGGATGACGGCCACATTTGATATATGGTTGTTGTTTGGTTGATAGAAGGCGACCTCTGTTGATGTTGATATTAATGTCTCTCTCTCTCTCTCTCTCTCTCTCTCTCTCTCTCACACACGTTCTGTCTTAATAGATATAACACGTGGGAACCAGAAGAAAACATTCTCGACCCGCGGCTGCTTGACGCTTTCCAAAACAGGTGAGTTTGACAGACTCGATTTGACGTGATAACCCTGCGTAGTCAATGGGGGGGGGGGGGGGGGGGCTCTGTGCGTTTGTCTGTGCGTGTGCGCGCATAGCGCACAACTTCTATCTCGTGGTGTGCGTAAAATGTGGCCTAATTGAATTACATTTTCCTATGGCAATGTTAAAACTTTTCAAAGCCCTAAAAAGGGCTTTTCTCGGTAGGCCTATAATAACAGTAGGTCTAAAAAGGGCTTATCTCAGTAGGCCTATAATAACAGTAGGCCTACACAGTGACCACACAAATCGGATTAGAATTTTTTTTGTAAAGATTGCGTATGACTGTTACAATWTYGTGGTCGACCATATCGGACATTGAATTGTCCCTATGTGATATTCTTAGGCCTATAACAATAGATTGATTGATTTTAGTTTGCCCATACCACAATAGGCTATCATCTTTCACAGGCTATATGCTTATGCAGACACCAGGGCCAAACATTCCTCGACTGCATGCTTTGTCTTGTCCCCCCATCCYCGCTTCATCTCAGCATGTATTGGACGAGGAAGGCACCGAGAACAACATTAGATAGACAAAAAGTGCACAAGTAATTGGTAATAGTAATTAGTAATAGGCGATATCCCTGTAACAACCGTAGAAGCATCCGCTTGAAGCCACCGTGTGCCTTTTCAAGATGCCTTGTTTGCTTGACAAGCGTTACTGTTAACCGGTAATTGCTAAACCTCATGTGGGGGTTTTCTGGACGTGAACACACAACCACAACTGCACTATGGCGCAAAAACCATGCAGTGACTCGGCCTGTGTTCGGGTTTGCTGTCATTCTCTCCCGCAGTGTGCGCAAACCAGCTTTTAAAAGAGACAGGTYACTCAGTAGGGAAAATGTTGACKGAGGGCGGTGTCTGTTTTCGCCATGATCTCTGTCTCTGAACGGGGGAGTTTTTTATTGTAGCTAATTACGTGACTCTCCAGGGGGCATCGCCGGGCAGAGTACCAGGCTATGAAAATATACGGAGTCGCCACCGTAATTAGATGTGCGCAAGGAGGAAAGGGGGGTGACATCAGTACTCATTGGGTATTGAATTACTGCTCYAGAGTAAGCATGGAAAACAGTKKGCTATAGGAAAAATATCCCATCCACCCGTTACATAGTCTATAGATGTGTAGTTAATTCAGACCCTGACTCTATTCCWTCCTTATATGGATYGAATGTTGAACTAAAAACTATTMATTCCATGTKGAAATTATTWTTGGAGTAATGCAGATTTAGTCAGGCCTAAACCATACCATATTTGACATGAGAAGGACTTTGATATGCAGCAATGCCTGGTAAACAAGTAATAAGGATATACGCCTGTAGGCCCTACACTACATAAAGTATGAGATTTGTAATTCATGTCTCATGGGTTCAGTTAGAGGATCTAGTGGTAAACATGTGGATGTGACTGAGAGGTATTCCACTGATGTTTCATGTCACCAATTAGGATTAAATGGTGCATGGGATTTCCCCATAAATTACTGCATTGCATTACTGTATTTCATTATTGTTAGTACATCATCATTATTGTGGATGGTTTGAGTGACATGGTGGTGTTTTCTGTCTTTCACAGGGAGAGATACGAGCAGCTTATGGGATATCGCAAAAGAGGGCCAAAGCCAAAGCACCTGATGGGCCAGGTGAGTCTTCACATATTTTGAAGGGGACAATTAACTCCTGTTTTACGATACATTTGATCAAATAAATGTTACAAGTATGTATGAAAGGCCCTCACAGAACTAAACACAAGTTTAGAACTAAACACAAGTTTAGGGCTCAGGACTCACCCAAAGGTCATCTAGAGGACACCATTTGATGATAGCATTTTTCTAACCTTCGTTACAGAGAGACAATCCGTCAGATGGGGATGTCAACAAGTCCGCTCTATCAGTTAACTAACAGCTGTGTTTTTCGCAGGTCCCGTCCTTTGCCCGGAGATCCAGCGTCCTCTCAGGCCTTCAGGAGACCGCCCTGGACGAKGACAACCGGCAGAAAGTGGACCCCATCCAGACGGTGCGCTCGCAGACGCAGCAGTACCAGCTGAACAGCAAGAAGCACCACCAGTACCAGCCCCTGCTGGCCAAGGAGAGGGAGGCCGAGCAGCAGGCCAACGGAAAGAAGAAGCTCTACTACCAGCTCAACAGCAARAAACATCACCACTACCAGCCTGACCCCAAGATGTACGACAGCACCCAGTGCATGAAGCCAAGGGAGGCCACCAAAGCTCCGGAACTGCCCACCAACCACAGCTGGAACCTGCCTCCCGCGCTGCAGCARAAGTGGGTCCGGGACAAGGACTCTGGTTGCCTGAGCAAAGTCAAGGATATCACCATGGAGCTAAAGAAGCTTCCGGCTCACCTCAACGRCCACAGTGGCGAATCGGAGCAGAGCAAGGCCACGGCCAAAGAGGACGCACCGCTGTTGAAGGATAACGGTGTCAGCGACAGCAAGCTGAAGATCGTCAAGAACAAAAACAAGAATGGACGCATCGTCATTGTCATGAGCAAGTACATGGAGAACGGCATGCAAGCGGCAAGGATTAAAAATGGAGATGTGGAAACCCTTGACGAACCGCAGCCGGGCAATGATGATGATGCTGCAGAAAATCAACTTGAAAAGATGAGGCTCGTCCAGAAACTGGGTCTCACCAACGGATTCGCGAAAGACTGCAAAAAAGGGTCTAATGGATCTAACGTATTTAAGTGTCCTGCTGACAAGGTCGACTCGCCCAAAATGGAGCTTAGTGCGACAGAGCAGAATAAACATTTCAATGTCAGGGGTCAGAAGGAGGCTACAGAGGATCAGCCCCTGCAGCTGACCACCAAACCTAACCTTGCCCCTTGGCCCTTTGAGATGGGGGTTCATAGGACTCAGMCAGGAAACGGCTCTTCTCCAGCCCTCAAACGTCACCTTTCGGAGGCAGACAAGGGCGAGGACCGGGGTGGCTGTAAACAGTTTCTAAACTCCCGGAGTATCAGTGCACCCTGCACTGTGTCCTCACCTCCTCAAAGCAACTCCATGGACCAAAATGGCCACCATAGCCACAATGGCCACCAGGACGAGTCGAACCAGGACGAGCCCATGGACCTCAGCTGTGTGAGGTCCAGACGGGAGGCTCCAGTTCCCACAGAGACACAGGTGGCTCCTGCTGAGGAGGAGAAGACTGCAGAACAGACAAAACCGCCATTGGCTATCACAACAGAACAGACTGTGAAAGGGAAGCCTTTTCCTTCATTCAAGCCTTTCCTTGGGAATATAGTCATCACGGATATTACAACAAACTGTCTCACGGTGACATTTAAGGAATACGTTACAGTGTAACGAAGCTGAAAAAGACGATCTGAGGACGAGGGATTAACAGCAACTGTGTGAATTTGTACAAATSTGTGTTGGAACATATTGGTATTTTCAGATGTTTGAATGTAAATAAGAACCCTTACAGTTTACATTTAGTGGGGTTGAGATTCATTTTGTTTCTATAATTTGTATGTACGTAGCTTTGGCTATCATTCTCTAAATGAGCCCCAGAGTTTTTGTCATACTTGATGATGTAGGCTTCTAATTGAGTTACAAACTACTTTAGTACATGCTATTTTGACATATGGTATCAGGGCTCAGTGAAAAAGCACTTACTCATGTAAATATTATTTACTTTTGATAAAGGCTTTATATCCATTTTGCTTTACAGTCTTTGTTTCAGGTCTATATATTGAGAAAGAAAAAGTCTAGGTGTTGATTATTGGTAAATGACACCCTCTTTCAGTTTATTTGCCTGTGTKTGGTGTGTGTGCACACAAGTGAATTACGTGTGTGTGTCTGTGCGTTCATGTGTAGCGACGTTGCAAAAATGATGGGCCGTGTGTGCGCATATACAGTACCGGTCAAACATTTGAACACACCTACTCATTCAAGKGTTTTTCTTTATTTTTACTATTTTCTACATTGTAGAGTAATAGTGAAGACATCAACACTATGAAATAACACATATGGGATCATGTTGTAACCAAAAAAGTGTTTTATATATTATATTTTAGATTTGTCAAAGTAGCCACCCTTTGCTTTGATGACAGCTTTGCACACTCAGGGCATTCTCTCAACCAACTTCATGAGGAATGATTTTTCCAACAATCTTGAAGATGTTCCCACATATGCTGAGCTTTTCCTCCACTCTGGGGTCCAACTCATCCCAACCCATCTCAATTGGGTTGAGGTCGGGTGATTGTGGAGGCCAGGTCATCTAATGCAGCACTCTCCTTCTTGGTCAAATAGCCCTTACACAGCCTGGAGGTGTGTTTTGGGTCATTGTTCTGTTCAAAAACAAATGATAGTCCCACTAAGCGCAAACCAGATGGGATGGCGTATTGCTGCCGAATGTTGTGGTAGCCATACTGGTTAAGTGTGCTTTGAATTCTAAATAAATAACTGACAGTGTCACCAGCAAAGCACCCCCACACCATCACACCTCCTCCATGCTTCACGGTGGGAACCACACATGCGGAGGTCATCCGTTCACCTACTCTGCGTCTCACAAAGATTGGAACTAAAAATCTCTAATTTGGACTCATCAGACCAAAGGACAGATTTCCACCGGTCTAATGTCCATTGCTCGTGTTTCTTGGCCCAAGCAAGTCTCTTCTTATTATTGGTGTCCTTTAGTAGTGGTTTCTTTTCAGCAATTCGACCATGAAGGCCTGATTCATGCAGTCTCCTCTGAACAGTTGATGTTGAGATGTGTCTGTTACTCGAACTCTGTGTAGCATTTATTTGGGCTGCATTTTCTGAGGCTGGTAACTCTAATGAACTTATCCTCTGCAGAAGAGGTAACTCTGGGTCTTCCTTTCCTGTGGCGGTCCTCATGAGAGCCAGTTTCCTTATAGCGCTTGATGGTTTTTGCGACTGAACTTGAAGAAACTTTCAATGTTCTTGACTGATCTTCATGTCTTAAAGTAATGATGGACTGTCGTTTCTCTTTGCTCATTTGAGCTGTTCTTGCCATAATATGGACTTGGTCTTTTACCAAATAGGGATTTCTTCTGTATACCACCCCTACCTTGTCACAACACAACTGATTGGCTCAAACGCATTAAGAAGGAAAGAAGTTCCACAAATGAACTTTTAACAAGGCACACCTGTTAATTGAAATGCATTCCAGGTGACTACCTCATGAAGATGGTTGAGAGAATGCCAAGAGTGTGCAAAGCTGTCATCAAGGCAAAGGGTGGCTATCTGAAGAATCTCAAATATAAAATATATTTTGATTTGTTTAACACTTTATTGGTTACTACATGATTCCATATGTGTTATTTCATAGTTMTGATGTCTTCACTATTAATCAACAATGTAGAAAATAGTTCAAATAAAGAAAAACCCTAGAATAAGACGGTGTGTCCAAACTTTTGACTGGTACTGTATGTGTGCGTGTGTTTGCAAGATGGACAGATTCAAACTAGGAAGATAGAAGTCTGTTGCTTGGACAGATCATGCCACATGAGACGACGTGGAGAGCCAAACAAACAGGGCCTCCCGGGTCAAACTGCACAAGTCAATGAAGGASCTTRGAGTTAACATGTACTTTGCACTGTTGTAGGCTGGCTGAGGGGGGTGAATGGCTGCTGCGAAGGCGATGGCCTTAGCCTCTTATCTGAGGATAACGTTTAGGAAGATAGATAATACTGGTTTCAATTATTGTAAATATGTGAAATACMCACTCATATCATTCCTTCCCTGTAGCTCTGTAACAATGTGACATTTTAGATATCAATTCAAGTCCCATTGGCCTAGTTCTTTCTTCAAGACCCATAACATGGATATTATTCATTTTAAAACAATGCTATGTTTATAATTGAKCCTATTTATTGTAGCTATTCACTACTAATGTGAAACATGAAGGGAAGTTGGGAATTATTTAGAGAGATTTCATTTTAGAAGGTCGTGTAGGCCAACTAACAATCACATTCATCCCTGACGTTTTGTTGAACTAATGAGGAATTCACCCACATRTCATATTCAGAATGTAAMCTATGGGTGATTAAATCAACATTACAGTTAACACCGGTGGTCTTTAATGTGCAATGCATTTCAGGAAATGTCCGGCTACTCTTTTATTCACACCGTTTACTTCATTCTCCGTYATRWCTAGAAGYACMGAAGTCATTATGGACCATGTTCTCATAGCCTGCACTCTAATGCTTACGAGTTTGATAGGCCTATGGCCTTTTGTGGGCTTATAACACTGTTAACTTGAGCCTATAACAGTTKTATAACACTGTTAATATTTCAATTGCATTCAGTGTTTTCATTTCAAGGGCAAGGCATATGGTATCCTAGGCTAGTCTATAGCCTATATTGGTATCATCAAAAAACATTCATTCATGGGACCTTCTCAATGTTCTGTTTGAAACCCCTTTCAGCACTTGGTTCTTCAAATATGCATTGTAACTGCTTTTRAGAGGGACTTTGTTGTTCATGTGAGCAGAMTAAACTGAAAAGGCTTCTTCTGATGTGTTTTGCGAGAATAAAATTGTAAGAAAGTTATGAGCTGAAACTCTTCTTTATGGGCTACGTGACTATGCATGATCAGATGTTAGAGTGATACAGATCTACATTGTCTCAAGRGTGTCTTGCAACACAATCTTGTAGAAACCGCAGGACTTGCTTCTTGCACTGGAGGTTAAAATAGATGCAGTACTAACCTCGCTTCCTGGCCTGCTGCAGGGCTTGGCCCAGTGAAATTTTGTTGTGGTCCCCCCCCCCCCCCCCCCCTTGCGGCAAAACATTTTAGTGCCCTACTGCCATGTTTATTCCGATGTAATATGATGAGTGAGAGTCACTAACCAGTGGTTTAAAGTACTTAAGTAAAAATAGGTGAAAGTACTAAAGTGTTTTTTGGGGTATCTGTACTTAATTTACTATTTATATTTTTGAAAACTTTACTTTACTTCACTACATTCATGAAGAAAATGATATACTTTTTACTCCATACATTTTTCCGGACACCCAAAAGTACTCGTTACATTTTGAATGTTAACAGGACAGGAAAATGGTCAGAATTCACACACTTATCAAGAGAACCCCTGGCATCCCTACTGCCTCTGATCTGATGGACTCAATAAACACATGCTTCGTTTGTAAATTATCTCTCAGTGTTGGAACGTGCCCCTGGCTATCCGTAAATTACAATWAACAAGAAAATGATGCAGTCTGGTTTGCTTAATATAATGAATATGAAATTATTCATACTTTTACTTTTGACACTTAAGTATATTTTAAGCAATTACATTTATTTTTGATACTTAAGTATGTTTCAAACTAAAWACTTTTAGACTTTTACTCAAGTAGTATTTTACTGAGTGACTCACTTTTACTTCAATMATTTTCTATTAAGGTATCTATACTTTTCCTCAAGTAAGACAATTGGGTACTTTTTCTAACTATAGAAACAAACTATATTAATGAGGACCCCTTGGTGGTTAGATACCTGGCTAGATTAATTCATCAAACAAACAAAACAATTGGGGAGGTTTGGGGGGCCGGCCCTGCCTGCAGAATTTAGATGATTTATTGATCAAATCAAATCAGGTGTAGGTAGACCTTACAGTGAAATGCTTACTTACGAGCCCCTAACCAACAGTGCAGTTTAAAAAAATACAGATAACAAATAAAAGTAACAAGTAATTAAAGAGCAGCAGTAAAATAACAATAGTGAGACAATATACAGGGGGGTAGCGGTACAGAGTCAATGTGCGGGGACACCGGTTAGTTGAGGCAATATGTACATGTAGGTAGAGTTATTGAAGTGACTATGCATAGATGATCACAACAGAGAGTAGCAGCGGTGTAAAAGAGGGGGGGCAATGCAAATAGTCTGGGTAGCCATTTGATTAGATGTTCAGGAGTCTTATGACTTGGGGGTAGAAGCTGCTTAGAAGCCTCTTGGACCAAGACTTGGTGCTCTGGTACTGCTTGCTGTGCGGTATCAGAGAAAACAGTCTATGACTAGGGTGGCTGGAGTCTTTGACAATTTTTAGGGCCTTCCTCTGACATTGCCTGGTATAGAGGTCCTGGAAGCTTGGCCCCAGTGATGTACTGGGCCGTTCGCACTACCCTCTGTGGTGCCTTGCAGTCGGAGGCCGAGCACAAAGGTTAACAGCAAGTCTAGACAACTCTGTCGGCATATGTGTTGGTCACACTCATTATGCAATAGTGCTTTAAGTTGTGTCAAAGGCGTTGGGGCAAATGCATGTAGGCCTAAGGACAATAACAGTAACCTAACTGCTCTTTTACAATAAGYCCTCCTAGTTTCAGACATCTCATCCATGGTCAGTTCTAAAAAAGATAKATATATTGAAGGACAGTATCTTATCTAATTCCTTATTCCAAGCTGACTAAACTCAACTCTATGGTGAAGGTTGTTTCTGATGACCTCCACCAACTCCACCTATTCACCCAAGGTCAATACTTCAACATGTTTTCATTATGAAACGCTTACCTTGTACCTGTGTTTGTCCTTTGTAGTTGCATGCCTTTCTTCGCTTGCTGAAATCCATACTTTTTTAATAAAACGTTAATCAAATACAACCACCGACTGTGTCCTTGTTGGGGATTCAATTGGCACGCGCACCTTTGTGCTGACTTCCCGTCTTAGAGCAACAGCAATGAGCAAAAAGTCTGCGGTTGTATATGATTAACGTTTATTGAAAAAGTATGGATTTCAGCAAACAAAAGAAAGGCATGCAACGACAGAGGACAAACATAGGTACAAGGTAAGCGTTTTATAATTTTGCAAACATTTTGTATTGACCTTGGGCAAATGGAAGTAGTCAGAGCTGAATTCCACAAAGTCTGGTCTCTACTCAACTAGAGCTGAATTCCACAAAGTCTGGTCTCTACTCAACTCTGTTGCTGGAGTTAATCAGAGACTCCCTTCACCATGGAGTTGAGTTTAGTCAGCTACCTTATTCCAGGGTACAACCCCATAATCCATGGTTGTTGTTCACATGTGAGTAAATTACTGAGTTTCTAGCCTAGGCCTATGAAATCCACCTTGGATGCATATGGTTTCATTCACAACGTGGATGAAGCTGTCCAACAAAACTGTTTGTCTATATGCAACTGAAGCTAGAAAGCCTGTTAATCAACACATGTAAGGCCAATGAGGCCTTTATCGCCTATGTAGGCTAATTTGCAAGCATATTCATTAGTTAAATTGCAATCGGGTGGCTCCACGGGGTTGTAGTCTACTTGTAGAAGTTGGCACAAGAATCACCCACCCMAAAAAAACATTCAATGGATGGCATTATTGAAGCATAGAATTATAGGCTGCAGGCCGATTTCCATCGAGATGATTTACCATGGTGCGTCATTTAACCATTTCCATTGAAGGAAGAAATTGATACTCCTATAATTGCTCATAAATGAACTTAACCTTGGAAACTATGCAGATGCAATTAAATCTGTAGGCTACGCTCAAATAGCTTATACCTTGTAAGTGGGGGTGACGCAATGTTTAGCTGATCAGATGTAAGCCTAAGAAGGCTATATGACCCGGGAAAAAGCCACATTTACATAAATCAGTCGTTGCCCACAATAATGGRAATTAATACGGCCAAACAATAATACAGTTTCAAATATCTCGCTCTTCAACTAGCCAACTTGATCTGCCTCCCAATGCCAACTCTTCTYCCCCGGCAATCCATTCTCATAAATGATTTTGAAACCTTTTGAAGTTATATGGACAATGTGGTAACAAATTGTAAAAAGCAGAGTATCTAGTTACAAAGTCACCTGCAAAACCGGGTTTATATGGCATGTTTTGTAGGCCTAATCGTTTTTCCGAATTGCAGAGATCGCTGCAATGATTTCGCACGCACCTTTGACATTAATTTCTCACGAAAAGGAAAACGTGTGTCCCTGCCCTAATAACAAGTTCGATTAAAGTCCGGTATACTTTTTGGTCCAATTTGTTTGAAGTAAAGCATGTCCTCATTCTAACCTGCACACACACATTTGCTAAATTAGAGATTGACAAGAAATCTATGTATTATAGGAAAATGTTTCATACTGGATTGGAGTGATGCTCTTGTTTGTTATTTTACAATGACACTGAAAGTTTTCTCATTCATAAATCCATCGGCTGTAGCTGTGTATTTATTTCATGCATGATTCAAATGTTGTGTTGTTGTCTATAAAGCCAATGTTTCTGTGTACCCTACTTATTTGACAGTGTTGGCAAACATGTTGACATTTTGGCTTATATTGTAGCTATGCCCTGCATTTGTCACAATGCGAGTCTAATTTATGTGGGAAAATATGACAAATGAGGTCAACCTGTGGCCGATTTATCATCTGTCTTCCCCTATTTGTCATGCAGTTTTTTGATATAGTAGATTTACAAACGCAACTAGGGACAGTGTAAAGAGTGTGAAGAATTCCAGTTAAATTATCATCAACATGGCGGACTGACTGTAAATAGAGTCGTCGCAGCTGCACAGTCGAGAGCAAAAGTTGCCCTTAGCCCCTACGCCTCATTGCGAAACTTCAGGGATGATGTGTCACAAAAACCCATCGCCTTGACAAACCACAACCGCAGAGCAGAAGCTTTTCCTCTCGACCATTTTATTTCATTCCATTGCCGCGGAGCCCCCGAATAAAACAAAAACTGCTTTCGACACCTTAACGCGCAGAGAACGAGAGAGAAAATGGCTGTCTCTTTTAGTCTATCCAGCTTATTTTTTTATCGAGGTTTTAAAATGGGCGCATGTGACACCACCGAAACGGATGTAAATTAAATAAATTAGATATCTTAATGTTATGAGGTTAATATCTGTAGCCTAACTGTCTGGAGACCATAAGTAAAACATGTTACCAGCTTGCCAACGGAACAAACCCAACCCATCTTGTTAMGTGTCGGCTATGTGGCAATATAACAAAACGATGAACGTTTGCTTTATTATATTACATTATTAGATAAATGATGTTCTTGTTGCCTCCAACCATAGAGATATAGATATATTTTATAATTGTGTTCTAATTCTACATCCCTATCCGCGAGAGCATCCCTATCACTTTTGTCAGTCATCTCAGAATGTCCACAACTTTGTTGTTTTATGTAACCAATGTTACTTAATTTAGGCCTATACATTCCCTTCTCTGTGAATTGTTCCTATAGGAATTATATTGTTCTAAATTATGTTTGGAAAGGATTGGCATTATGAATATGCTAGTCTATAGTAACGTGTTGGGTCTTGTGGATTTAATTTTGTACCGTTGTTTCTTTTCACAGATACCTTACCGTAATTTATACAATTAAGCTCTGTCGAAACAAACAGAAGTTGCCGATGCCTCTTTCTCTCCCTCTGCGCACACATTCCACATCCCTCCTCCTGATCAGCAAAAAGTGTAACCTTGAACTTTTGTGTTRGCAATATTGTGTGCACGGCAATGTGATCTCGGTTAAAGACCTAATGAAAATATCTTGAAGGTCTTGGTTATAGATGTGACTTCCTTTAATGACCAACTGGATGAAAATAAAGGTGACATTTGAATTATGTCCGATAAAAAATGTGACAGATGTTGACCAACCTTTTAGACAACTAGCCCCAAGAAGGTGTGTTGTTATGCAAATTTCACAAAAAATAATTAATAAGCACAGAGGACTTGAAATACATGATAACTGTGTCTGTGTGTGTGAGAGAGAGAGAGAGAGAGAGAGAGAGAGTGCGTGCGTGTGCGCGCGCGCGCATGTGACAATTATGTGTTCGCGTGTCTGCATAGGAGAGGAGAAATTAAGATTCGTTCTTCCCCTTGTGCATGTCGTTTTTTTGCTATTCTGAGCGATAGGTAATGGCGGTTGCCCAGATACGAGCGAACCAATAATCTTCTGACAGGTCGACCATGCACCCATATATGGCTGCAACCCCTGCTGCACTGCAGTCGCGCGGAGACCAATGCTTACCCCATAAAAGGAGTCCCGCAGCCCGTCTTCCTCCGGTAAAGCGATGCACAAAATGCATTACTGGCATCATGTTTGCTTGTGGAAAAATACAAGAGACAAAATGAAAACCTAATGTAAATGCATATGACGAATAATAACATGAGGGACGGTTCAATATCCCATCTAGCCTATTTTCTGCATGTCTTCTTTGTCCTGTACTGCTWCTATCCCAACGGTGATTTTGAGAGCATTCACATTAGGAAATGGCTAGATGTTGATGTGTTTGCATGGGTGCCGTCATGGGCCTAATTGATATCATAACAAACATCCATTGATTGGCAAAGAGGGGGTCCTTTGTTTCAACCATATCCATTGCAGCTTATCCATTGCAGCCTGTCAGCGCAATATTGCCATTAGCCTATTGTCATTTCCAATGGATCAAGAAAGACCTATAGGCGTGTAATTAAGCAATGAAGAGTCTATTTCGTGGTTTAGGCATGCAGTCAGCGTTTGAGATTTGCTTTGTGTTACAGGCTGTATGGACCTGCATGTCTCTAAGCTTTAGGGTGGCCCGCTATAAATTTAAATTGACATGCATGCTATACTGAAACAACCATTAGTCTATCTCGGTTAGTTTGTTCAATTATATATTAGGCCTACCTCTTCTCTCCCTTCCTGTCGAGCAATCGGAAAAGGGTATTTAAGTATTGCCTATTAGTCAAGACCGGATTATTTGAAAGAGATTATGGCTGGGTCTATCAGGGAAACAATAATATGTTATAATAAGCCTATATGAGTTTTCTCCTAAACGAGTTTCTCACGGGGGCCAAATGATCCCAGAGAGTGAAAAGCCTATAGTCTAGAAGTATAAGATGAAGGCTTTCGTGATCTTTGCATGCTTTGACAATGCAAACGTATTGAAATGAGACAATGCCAATACCAACGGTGTAGGAAACGTTGTCGCTCCTCACATGTGCAAATAAACTTTGACCATAATAAAGGCCGACATCTGAGACATATTTTAATCAATATACTTTTTGTCAAATGGTTGTGCGTCCATCTCAACTCATGTGTTGGCCTTAACAGCAATATTATCCGATTGATTAGCCTTTCTGATATAGTTGTATTTATTTGACTAGGCATAGATCAACCTAATTAGGAAATCCTCATTCGTATGAGCCTATATTCTTAAATGGATGGATGTTTGTGTTAAATTAATGTCTTTTGTTCGTGTAATTTAGTTCATAATGTAAGCCTGTAATCTGGTTTGAAAATCAATCTGAACTTTTGGAGTCTGTTTTCTTTAAGGGAACTTGGCGATGAGGTCTGAGTTAATATGAAGTTTCAAGAGGATATGGATATGTTATTTTTAGTACTCAAGTAAATATATTTGCGAAAGATTTATAGATGTGTGATCAGCCAAATAGCTGTCAGATTAAGAAAATCAGTTTATCGGTCAATTGCACACAAGGACCAACCGAAATGTGACTTCTGCTTTTAACCCAAACCGTTCATATAGGCCAACAGGTTTTGTGGAGAGGTGCAGGGGACTGCCACACTGGGCGCCCGGGGAGCTATTGTTGTGAGAGGTTAAGTGCCTTGCTCAAGGACACAACAGCAGGCAATGGAATCTAGGATTTGATAGGCCTACCAGCAACCTTCCGGTTGCCAGCTCACTCCCCRCCAGACCCGGGATTCTAACTGRCAACCCTCCGGTTGCTTGCTCGCCTCTAACCGCTAGGCTACCTGCCGCCAATCAATTGGTATTGTGAGTTTAACCTTTCGTTGAATGCACTGCAAATTAATATTTWGACAAATTAATGCTCTGATAAAAAAAAAATCGAATGGAAAGTTTGACAATAATCCAACACGCGGGACATTATTGAAATGTACCTTTTCTGATTCGACAAGTCTTTGGATGCTGTTCATTTGAATCTGTGCTATAATGCCATATACATTTTATTTTGGAGAAATAATATTGACATAGTAATGATAATACAGATAATAACAATAATAATAATATTATCATTATTAGTAGTATTAATAAATAAACAATTAAAATAAATATGTAGGCCTATCCAATTAAGAATAACGATAAATACAAGGATATTATTATTATTATTTTATCTATTTTGGTCTGACAAACCTCTCTTTCTTCTACATATGGCCTATATATTCCACATACTCMTTCAGTTGYTGCTGTAACGTGGATAAACGCAGTAGGCCTAGCTGACTGATTTATGCTGTGTAAACAACAGGATTTATCACACATGTGTCTAATTATTTGAGCAGATCGTAATGAAAGTAAGCAAATGATTTAAACGCACGAGATTTTATGGTTCGTTTTAAGTGACGGGTTCGTGGAAATTATAGACCTAAATATATCCCTTGTTGAGTGGTTGTGCTATGATCACTTGGTGTTGTGAGTTGAAAATATTTTCGCTTAATTGAGGCCCATGCATAGGCCTACAAGCTCTGTTCTAAACTTTAGTTTTTCTATATGAAGCCCTACTCAATGAATTAGACTACATAGGCCTACTTCCATACCCTAACTCAAACAATAGGCCAATTTCTGTTTCGCTCAACTTTTTGATAGGCTATAATTACAATATTTTCCCGATTAGTCTAAAGTTTATGTTCAGGTTAATTCATTTAATTTGAGGTCCTACCTAACAATTTGATGGCAATCGCCTACTCAAACACTTTAAAGGCTATACATTAGGTAAGGTCTTACGACTATGCTAAAGGTGCAATGTGTTCTCTGATCCCCACATTTAGACATCTTCGACTGTGTTCGTTAAATGAAGTCAAACGTGTATGGAAACTGTAGCTTAGGTTTAAACGAATATCCTACTGAATGGAGACTATAATTCACACCATTTATTGCGAGAGAAAGAAAGAAAAAGATAAAACACCCATGACGCTGCTTGTAGGGATCAAGAGAACTGAATTAAGGATAAACTATTGCACATGAATGTGATCTATAGCCTATGTTCTATTTAGACATAGGACATTTCCTTTAGGCYTATATTGTCTCCTAGTGTCTTCATACAATTTACCTTACCATGACTGTAAACTATTGATTAGGAACACTTTAAACTGAAATATTGTGTGACAGTTCAGTTGATAACTGAAATGTGCACACATTCAATCTGCTTTCCTTCACCTCTTTGGCGTATTAMATCTGAGGAACGTTGCTCCTATTGTTAATTTCTGTTCATTCTGCACATGTTCTGGCGACATATGTTTTTAAAGATCTCCGAATAATCCGAGTAATTGATCCACCGCGCTAATGCCACCATTTTCCCCTTAAGAATTTCCAGAAGTGGACGCTCCTCCTACTCACCTAGCAACCGCGGGCACGTAGCAACGGCTAACCCAATGGGCTTACTCTAAATGGTTCCACTGACTGCGGTTCCTAGGCAACACATACATTTTTTAATGACGTCTTTTCTGTGCAGGAGTATTATGGGCTGTCTGGAATTCACTCCGCGAGACAGGGGAGAAAAATATCTAGCGTTCACCACCAAGCTTTAGCTAACGGTAGCTGGATTGAAGTAAACATGGAGCTGTCTGCAGTTGGGGAACGGGTTTTCGCAGCCGAATCTATCATCAAACGGCGAATAAGGAGAGTATGTGAAACACAATTTCCTAACATGCATAATATATTTTGACGCGCCACTGCAGTTCCCTAACGAAGCGTTCTTTTTCTATTTCTGATGACACGCAGGGTCGAATGGAATACCTTGTGAAATGGAAGGGCTGGTCACCGAAGTAAGTTGCGTTGAATTTAATGCTAGAGATCCTTGCTTCTACATGGATGTTGCTGGCTGCTAGCTGTAGCGTTCGCTTGCTAGCTAGGTGGCATCTGCTAGTGACAAAGTCAGCGCAGCACGCTGGCAGTGTTAGCAAGCTAGCTAACGTTAGCCCGTATCTACGCTTGCTTTCCCAATGTAGTGGAAAACTAACCTCTGTCAATTGTATTTTTCTCCATAGATTTAGCACTTGGGAACCGGAGGAAAATATATTGGACTCCCGCCTCTTCGTCGCATTCGAAGAGAGGTAAATTGTATGGATATGGGCCTGTTCATGTTGTACATTCATTGCATGCAATGTTAGCAGCACAGCAAAATAAAATGCATCCGTCACGCAAGTCGCCTATTACACTTCACTCTCTTGATACTCAAAATGAGTGTCTTGCTGTTTCAGGGAGCGCGAAAGGGAACTATTTGGGCCCAAAAAGAGAGGCCCGAAACCGAAGACATTCCTGCTAAAGGTAGCTATGTTGATATGCATGCATTGTTGAAAATAATCCATCCAACACGCAATGATACTGTGGAATCTACTGAATTTAGGGCTGCATGGTTGGACACGATTTCTAGCATGTGGCATGTAAACATACCACAGTCTCCACCCACTATGTATCCACAGGTTCTTCATCTGGTTAATATATAGCTGTTGTTGTAACACGTAAATATGCAAGTTTGAAGGATCCACATGTCAAGTTTTCCCATGAGAATCACCTTTTGTCTACCGGTATTAAGKCAACATCACATTTAGTGCTCGATGTGTATTTGTGTAGGTGTGAATGTGTGAATGTGTATTTAGGGAAATTAGTTAGTTAGGCTGGTGCTAATAGACCTTAATACAATTTTTTTAAACCGAATCATGGTAAATTGGTTGGATTGACAGGTAGCCAAATTGATCAATAAACATGCCAGGTTAATTGTTTATATTTCGAAATGAACTCAATGTAAGCCTACACGTTTAGAATTTAAAATGTGCTTATAAAAGCGAGGGTTCGTCTTTTCAGGCGTGCATCGGTTATTCGGCACGGTTAAAACTTATGACGTTTTGGCGTGTAATCATCAGTAAAGCAATCGTTATAGCTAATASCAATAGTTTTCATGGGACTGGTTATGAATGAAATCTTAAAATCTGAAGACGTCATCAAACGAATGCGCTTGTCTTTTCACGAGAGAGCCGACTATGAAAAKTGCTTAATACCAGCATCTTATTTAGGATGCAGGTTCTCACCCAGGCCTGTAAATAGCTGAAAATACATATAACAAGTAACTATTGTAAAAATGCTAGCAAACTGGTGTAGCCTGTAAATTCTTCAGGGGATATTATGCCAAGTGAAGATGTTGTCTACTGTCTTCATTTATAATTGTGTACATGTATTGTTACAATTATACTCTTTGTTATAACATTGTTTTGCTAATTGCAAGTGCACATTATTTATTAAGCCATTATAAAGCGGCTGGCAGACTCTTAGTATATATGTGTAATGACAAATAAAGAGTATCCTCAACTGACATTTTAAATTTGTCTTCATGAAAGAGAACATTATACCCACTGAAATTGGAGCAGGGGAAAAACATTGCCCATATTGCCATCGGCAATAGCCTACTTAAAATKTTCCATCTTTGTTGTTGATAAGATTTTCCCCAGTTCAAAAGTGGTTCTTCTCTGGTTTCCTTCCCCGTTTAGGCACAAGCTAAAGCTAAAGCCAAATCGTACGAGTTCAGGAGCGATGCGGTCCGGGGGATACGCGTCACCTACCCGACCCCAGAGCCTGTCATCACCCCCAGAGCCCGAGAGGGGCTGAGGGCCGTAGTCCCCACCATCTTCCCACCCAGCACTGTCAACAGGGGCGAGAGTGTGCGGGTCAGGCCCCCAGAACCGGTCCGAGAGCACCGTCAACCAGTCCTCCAGAGGCCCCCAGGCCCCGATGGCTTTGTGATCGTCCCCAAGAAGAGAGGGCCCAAACCCAAGCTGCGATTTAAGGACAATCCCTTCAACGCTCCTCCCGCCGCCCCAGAGCCCCCCAAGAGGAGGGCAGATGAGCAGGCGACATATGGCCCACTCAAATTGGCCAAGCTGGGCCTGTCCGGTGGTGAAGAGAGGGGGTCTGAGATAAGGGGGAATAAACTAGCCCACAGGCACCAGGAGGAGCTAGGTGGTTATCCCCACAAGCAAATTAGGCCCGTGGCTAGTGGGAGCACACAGCAGCACTGCGTCCCAGACAGGAGCATGTTGCACTCACACAGAATAGGCTCTGACTCCCAGGCCTGCAGGACTAAAGAATGCCCCTCAAACTACTTATCCCCTCCCAAACTAAAGCACCTATCCAAAAAGAATGTGCATCAACCCAGTGAAGAGCTTCCACAGAGGGGGAAGCCTTCACTCATCGCCAAAATCCCTGTGTCGCGGATCCTGGGCCAAACGGACGAGGTGACTTGGAAGCCTTGCTTGAACAACGTGGAGAAGGTTCTGGTGACTGATGTGACCACAAACTTTTTGACAGTGACTATCAGGGAGAGTAGCACAGATCAAGGATTTTTCAAAGATAAAAGATGATTTCCTCTGATTTTAATTCTCTTCAGCTCTGTCAATCTTGTACCAAATGATTTGGAAAAGTCTGTCTTTATAGTGTCATTTATCATTCAGATTTTTTATGTAATGTATAAAAGCAAATTACAGGATTGTATGTGCAGATGTATATATATATATACTATAGTTGGAAGTCTATTAAATGTAATGACCAAAATTAAAGGACGTTTCATTTTAAACTAATCACCACCCATAGGCTATTTGAAAGAGTTGCATGCCTTGTGTACAGCGTTTACTTGTTTACAAAGGGCTTTTAGTTTTCAACAATCCGCTTTTAAACAAACAATATACTTTGTCAGACAGGCTATATTTATGTCAAGCTAGTACCTTTTACATGTTAGAGGTATAATGTGGATTTGTCATTTGATTTCACATGTCAGTGAAAAAAATTAATATGGAGAAATCCTAAACCAATTATAGTGTGAACTATATGTTCCAGGTCATTCCATATCAATTTGAGGTGTAGCTCTACCCTGTTCATTTCAAACGTTTATCAAGCACTTCCTCTATAAGAGTCTATAGAGCCTTTACAATGCTATAGGCCAGCAGATGTCGGTCTTGTTTCCAGATTTTATWAACTGTTAATAAAAATGGGAAAGGTGCTTGATGTTTATGACGCTGTCTTTGTCGAAGAACATAAGGTCTTTCTGACGACATCTGTGTTGGACATATAAAATCAAATGCTTTCAATGTAACAGGATGATCACAACCTGATGTCACAGTTTGCTTTTGAGATGCTTTCCAGTAAACTTGTTGCAATTGTCTCTGTTTCTGGTTGTCATGATTTCTTCCAACTGATTTTAAGATTCCTTTTTTTTTGCCTTGGTTGGGGAAAGGACTGATGAAAGTTGCAAATGTGCTTTATAGAATTACAGCTTTCAGAAATATTTTGGTGACATTAGATTTTTTTTTTTTTAGGAAGCTGCTTTAGTTTGCATGTTTCCCGTTGTCCTAATTTCAAATAACGTTGACCATATTTCGGATYTATTGTCTAACTGCAGGAATAGGTTTACCTCGTCTTTGCCGTGGTTCAGAATGACATTTTCTCAGCAATATGGTAGTGCCAATTATAGTAGAGAAATAGGTCCTACTTTTCGTTGAGATTAGTGCGTTAAGGCAACGGTCCACAAAGGCCTAGAAAGTCAAGACCTTGGTTTATATATTTTGTAACGATTCAGATTTTTTCAAAACAAATCAGGAAGCAACTCAAATCTATAGGCCTATTTGCTTTCATTAAAAATACAATACCAATTTCACTGTCTTATTTTTATTAAAATGACAAAGATTGCTAAAAGAATAGCGTAGTAGGGACTCAGAGACAGCTGATAAAGCATTTTAATAAGAGTTTTATWTTGAATTCTATTTAAATGTAATTGTGCTGTCCTCAGAGGTCGTCCTGCAAACTCTTCACAGAAAAAAAACCGTAGCCAATAATTGTTTTAAATGGTTGACATTGGGCTTACAGGAAGAATTTAATTGTACTTTTGCATAAAAAAATCTCAAATCATAAACCAATACAATCCAKCGCCCATCGGTATCTGCGGAATGGACACGATGGTTATGTGGGGTCACACGGTAGGTAGGCCTGTGTTACCAAATAGGTCATCAGAGCTAACAGATTGCCTACGAAATGTACGTTATAACCTGCTATTACACTTATGTCTGACAGGAATGCATTTGCCTGACAAAAGACTCCGGTCATTTTTGTATAGGCTATGGCGTAATGTTTAATGATTAATTTGGATGATTGTTGCGTGCTTACACTGTTTTTTTTACTTGGTTAGTTCCAGTGACCTATTTGTACGCCCATCCGTGCATTCGTTTTGCAGAATCATTCGATGATGCTCGCATGCCACATGCAGATAGTACTTGAACAATCTGACTCTTGATTGGCTACAATGCAATTTCTCCAGATGAAACACACGTCGGGTKTTAGATGTTGTCATTGAATCATGKGGACATAATACAAWAAAATAAAAGTTTCCCAAAAATTTGACTAAATGCATCAATAATTGTTCGATATTTTTGGCCATCAATCAGCCCAAACATCAGCAGCACATTTCTTAAATTGCATGTAAAATGTGTGCCGGTTCAGTCGTATACGGCCATATACGGCCATTATCAGTTTAATGCTATATTACGCAATGTTACAAATCATTTGCACGACGTTCACTTCGGAGAATAACTGTATTTGTTCTTGTCTGGATATATTTACTCCCTTCACACGTCCACAACTGCGTAAGATTTAGCCTAGTGCTCCCGGCCTTTCAGTTTAGCTGCGATAAAGCGTTGAATACTTTGTATCAAATAATTCCCCTCTTTCCTTTCACAAGTTGTTATTCATTGTGGTCAATAGCATGCCGTTCATCTGTAGAGCCTCCTGCGCGAGAAAGTAACAGCACTGTGCAGAGTCATACAGTGAACTCGAGCGAAGGGCACTGCCTTAAATTCCCCAAACATCAGTAAACTACGATAGTAACCTCGGGTCATGGCCGACCGCAACAACCGTAACCCCGGGTCAGCAGCGGGGTCAACCSACATGACTGCCTATGACACCATGGACAATCTTCCGCTTCACAGTTCCTCTTTCTTAGTAGTTAAAGTCTTTATTTTCTCTAAAGAAGTCTTACCGAAGCCTGTTCAAAGTCCAGTTTCAAAACCGAAGAGAAAAAAAACACACCACATTTCCATTTTTGATTAGATTGTTTATTAAATGATTGTTTTTTTTAAAACATTGTTTTACATAATACAATGTATATTTTCTCATAACTGTATCCACATATAAACGGATCATSTATCCTCTATGACSTTAACATCATTGTATATGTTTCCAGTATGCTAATGTTGTTGGAATAAGCTGATCTACTGATGGCCACTAATGTTCACTGCTGAGGCTTCATCATGAAATGCATGTGGTAGAGTTGCACTCCGAGCTTCACCCTCATATCATTATCATGGTCATCATCATCATCGTTGTCATCACAGTTGTCAACATCCTTCTTGCCGTCAACGCCTTCCGCCACACAGAAAAAGTTGTTCGCCAGAAGACAACAAAAAAAAAGATAGCGAATCAGTTTACCCCAATTCTAACTATAACCAATCAGGAGGGAAATACAAAACTGATCAGCGAAGGCAACTTCATCCTATAGGCTAATTATAGGCACTGTACATTGTGTTCAATAGGCAGGAAACTGAAAATTGTCCGAAATGTAGTGAAATKATGTACTTTCTGGTACTTTTTTTGTTACACAGCATTTTACTACCCTGTTCCCTACTCAACAAGCCCCAGGGGACCTAAGCAGGGATGTTTTATGGTTGTGTTGGACAGACAGGGACCTGGGCTGTGAGGAGTCAAGGCGAGGTCACTGGGGATTAGACAGGGTGTCCGTAGTTCCTGTCACAGCGGGGGTAGCAGTGGGGGTTCAGCCAGTGTTCCAGGTTGGTCTCCTGGGCCCTCTGATCCAGAACCTGCATGTGGAGCAAGTGCTCCTGTACGGGAGGGAGAGAGAGAGAGAGAGAGAGAGAGAGAGAGAGAGAGAGAGAGAGAGAGAGAGAGAGAGAGAGAGAGAGAGAGAGAGAGAAGAGAGAGAGAGAGAGAGGAGAGAGAGAGAGAGAGAGAGAGAGAGAGAGAGAGAGAGAGAGAGAGAGAGAGAGAGAGAGCGAGAGAGAGAGAGAGAGAGAGAGAGAGAGAGCGAGAGAGAGAGAGAGAGAGAGAGAGAGAGAGAGAGAGAGAGAGAGAGAAGAGAGAGAGAGAGAGAGAGAGAGAGAGAGAGAGAGAGAGAGAGAGAGAGGAGAGAGAGAGAGAGAGAGAGAGAGAGAGAGAGAGAGGAGAGAGAGAGAGAGAGAGAGAGAGAGAGGAGAGAGAGAGAGAGAGAGAGAGAGAGAGAGAGAGAGAGAGAGAGAGAGAGAGACAGAGAGAGAGAGAGAGAGAGAGAGAGAGAGAGAGAGAGAGAGAGAGAGAGAGAGAGAGAGAGAGAGAGAGAGAGAGAGAGAGAGAGAGAAAAAGAAGAGAGAGAAAAAGAGAGAGAGAAAAAGAGAGAGAGAAAGAAAGAGAGAGGGAGAGAAAGAGAGAAAGAGAGAGAGAGGGGGGGTCAAAAGAGAATGTGAGAGAATCATGAATGGGGTGGGCTGTCTTTTTTATTTTTTTGGAATGAAACACACCAGGGAGAGAAAGAGTTGACCATCAGTTTCATTGTATGACTACATATTATCTAAAGTGCTGTTCGTTTATCAAGCCGTAAGCAGCTCTCATTATCATATCAAAACAGAAGAAATGACAGGGTAATTGTTACGTGAAACATTTTTTATGGAWTCTTAGAAGGATGAGCACACCGCTGCAGGTTTYYWATTGTGCCCCTTGCACTTTGAACCTTACCCTCATTGGCTCATCGGGGTGGCCGGGCTTCTGCCTCTTGGTCCGCAGAAGTTGCTTAGCATAGCTCTCCTTGATGATTGGGTTTGCATCTGTCGATGGAGAGACAAAGCATTTCAAGACATCAATATCCCTTCGTTTTCAAAGAGCTGACTGTGCAACATCACTGCTTGCCTACGCAGGTGGACATTTATTGTCWTACGTTTKGCCCTGGARGCAGCTCTGCAAAGTGGTCACTAGCTGGCAGAGCCACAAAGTCATACAAAGTCATAGTTTTGTCACACCTGGACTACTGCCCAGATGTGTGGTCATGTGCGGCAAAGAAGGACAAAGGTAAATTGCAGTTGGTCCAGTACAAAGCAGCACGTATCGCACTTAGATGTAGACGGAGGGAAAGTGTCAGTGTCATGCATGTCTCCTGGCTCAAAGTTGAGGAGAGATTGACTGCATCACTATTGGTCTTTGTGCGAGGTATTGATCTGTTGAAGRTACTGAACTGTCTGTTCAAGCAGTTGGCACACAGTTCGAACACCCATTGGTACAACACAAGTCATGCAACCAGAGGTCTCCTCACAGTCCCCAGGTCCAGCACAGAGGCTGGGAAACGCACAGTATTAAATAGAGCCATGTCTACATGGAACTCTCTGCCACCCCAGGTAACTAGCAATAAAACCAGTTTTTAAAAAAACAGATAAAACAACACCTTACTGCACAAAGGGTACTGTGAATCGACACAGTCATTTTATATATATTGTATTGTAATTTGCACTGTACTATGTATTAGACCTAGAGGTTGTGTGTATGTACTGATACAGTGCATTCAGAAAGTATTCAGACCCCTTGACTTTTTCCACATTTTGTTACGTTACAGCCTTATTCTAAAATGTATTATATATTTTTTTCCCCTCACCAATCTACACACAATACCCCATAATGACAAAGTAAAAACAGGTTTTAAGACATTTTTGTCTATATAATGTCTCACACAAACCAAGTCATGAGGTCCGAAGGAATTGTCAAGACACAGATCTGGGGAAGGGTATAAAAAAAATTACTCCTCAGTAAAAGGCACATGACAGCCCGCTTGGAGTTTGCCAAAAGGCACCTAAAGACTCTCAGACCACGAGAAACAAGATTTTCTGGTCTGATGAAACCAAGATTGAACTTTTTGGCCTGAATGCCAAGCATCACGTCTGGAGGAAACCTGGCACCATCCCTGCAGTGAAGTATGGTGGTGGCAGCATCAGCATGTGGAGTTGTTTTTCAGCGGCAGGGACTGGGAGACCRGTCAGGATCGAGGCATAACTGAACAGAGCAAAGTACAGAGAGATCCTTGATGAAAACCTGCTCCAGAGCGCTCAGTACCTTAGACTAGGGTGAAGGTTCACCTTCCAACAGGACAACAACCCTAAGCACACAGCCAAGACAAAGCAGGAGTGGCTTCGGGACAAGTCTCTGAATGTCCTTGAGTGGCCCAGCCAGAGCCCAGACTTGAACCCGGATCGAACATCTCTGGATGTGGAAAAAGTCAAGAGGTCTGAATACTTTCCGAAGGCACTGCATGTAGGCTATGTGTGAAGTTTTAAATTTATGTATTTCAGTCCTTGACTAATACTGTTCTGTACTATGTATAATGTCATGTTTCATGTGGACCCCAGGAAGAATAGCTGATGCTTTTGCAGCAGCGAATGAAGATCTTAATAAATACCAAATACCCCCCGAAAATCGGATTTTAAACATAACCTTAACCATAACCTTAACCACACCGCTAACCCTAACCTTAAATTAAGACATTAATTGTTATGATATAGCCAAGTTTGACTTTGTAKCTGGCCCAGCTAGCGGGATATCGCTCAGTTCTGCCTCCGGGGCAAGATTCATGACAATGAACGTCAACCTTMATTTGTCTACATCTATCTCAAACGAAAATATTGCAACAATCAGTGACATAGGGTACTCTATAGGGAATAGGGTGCCATTTGAGATGCARCCCTAGTCTCGTAGAGCTCTGTCTCTGTCTGTCCCCCAGCAGCAGCAGAATATCATTAGGAGGCTGTTTTTTTGGTGGAGCAACAAAGTACCCATTCATTTCCCCCACTCTCCAGAGAGCCAGGCCAGCCCATGGAGCACGTGACCCCCAAAAGGCCAACCTGTGAGGGGGTATGAAAATGAACCTGGCTGGCTCTGTCAACAGCGCCAGGCACACACAGCGACGTGGCAAAGCACCACCCAGGGCTCATGCAGGCTTTTTGCAATGATTTTGAAACTGAATTGATAAGAGCTTAAAAATGGAAGWACATGATATTGTAATAGGGGGCAGATCAATACAATATTTAAATGAGCTATGTGCATAAAACAATTCTGTCATATTTGTTTTGTTTTACATGAGCAATTATTTGTTCTGCTTATTTTCATATTTTCATGCAATATCTTCATACAACAGACATGTATTTAGTTTCATATTTACTAGTTACAATGACGCAACGCAATATTTGCTTTTCTGTGCACGACTGAATTGCATTTTTATTTTGTAAGTTTAATTATGAAGCAAGTACTTTTCTTCATGCATGTAATTATTTGAGCATATAAATTACTGCATTAATTACTACTTAACAACTGCATAATCATATTTTCTTAAAACAACATTTCTATTGCATTAACATTTAGAAAAAAATGCAAAGATAAACTTTTATCAGAGACCTTCAAAAGACTCAMAAGCCACCAAAAGGTTAATTAATACATTTTTCTAAAGGCAATTTACCTCTTCAAAATGAGCCTACCTGCTGTGTAGATGGTCAAGAGGACCAGACAGAGGGAAAATGCCACAAACTTCTTCATCTTGGTCTCTGATCTCCTGCCCGGCTACTTCTGCACTGAGACCCCAGTCCGTAGGAGATGAGGGTGTAAATGATCCTCTTACGTCACCGATCACCTCCCCAATCCAAATATCACATAACTGTGAAAACATCTGTTGAGTGTCACTGTGCCTGCTGTTCTGGCACGAGACATGTATTTATTTGTATATTTATTTGGTGGTGATTATAGCATGCAATGTACTTATTTTTTCATCAGTTTGAACTTTGATACCGTACTCAAATATATTTTTCTTCTAGCACGAATTACATCTGTATCCAGTTGCAGTTTTAGCGTTATGATTTAAAATTTGCAATGCTGATTCTATCCACTTGATGGCGCGCAAAACTCATTTTATACAGAGATAATTTGTTTAGGAATAATGGATGTTTTTCGCAAGGCAGTGTTTTTTTAAAGGCTATTTTCTGTTTTGTTCTTGGTTTCCCGGAAACGAGGCCATGCGCCTTATCGGCCTTGGGCCACACTCTTTTTACGGCACTTCAATACAAAGTGATTTCCGTAGCAGGTTAGGAGAGCATTTTCGCTAACCATAACCATTTTCCTAACCTTAACCTCAGAAACCTAACCTCCTTCGCAAATTCTCCTAACCTGCTTCAGTATCGAAGTGCCGGRAAAAAATATTGTTTTGGCCTTATCACTGTTTCGATTGCAAGATGTTTTGACAGCGTGCCTCGTTTCAACAGTCATTCCAGCCAAATGTAATGTAATAAAGTTATTGTTCAACTTCTTTCTATCATCATGTAGAAATGCCCAAATAATGTGTCTGTTTTTCCTAAATATAAGATTAAGAAATTACTGGTAACTTCCTATAGGCCTAGTAGGCCTATCAGTGAATGTGAAGCTCTGTCTGCGTTTATAATATAATTATGTTATGTAGATGTGTCTTATGCCTTTGAGGCAAATGTTAGTAATACGATTTAAATGTATTGAACGAAAAGCTCTAAATCTTTCCCCTCAACAAACTGTTTTTGATCTGTTATTCAGTTGCCAGAGTCAGCTGAGTACTACGTAAAAATGTACGTCATGGACCGTTAGCATATTGGCCAATTAAAAYGAACGACACTATTGATAATGGGCGCGTTTGACATTGCAGGCGAGTCGAAACTGACTGATCTACAAATCACATTGCAGCATAAATAACCATAGAGAATGATAGGGGCCTCTAGTGGCCAAAAGGCTATTAGCATGGGCAGCGCCATTGAGGTCTTCCACCATTTTAAYGTAGTCATCTGGGTGGGACTTCATTGGCTCATCCCTCCTGGTGACCCCTTTGGAGTCATGTCCAACCGGGTCATCGGGAGGGATCAGCCAATCGGGAAGAAGAACATGGACTACTTCAAAATGGAGATAGCCTCAATGGCGCTGCCCATGTTGTCACAGACGCTATAATGGGACAGATACAAAGATGAGTCCTATATCTATCTCTATGGAAATAACTTCTCAATGTAATTTGCAGATCAGTCAGTCAAAATGTACCCATGATACAACACGGTTTTGACGCGGTTGAACACGGCCATTAGGTGGGAAGGCCACTGTTTGCAATGGGACATATGTTTTATCGACGAATCTATTGTTTAGTCGTGTTATTGATATAGTAATGAAGCTGTCATGTCAATGCAACCTTTAATATTATAAATTCCTGGGCATGCGTTTCGATGCGTTTTTTTTTTTACTGACGATGGATTATCAGTTTCTAATGTAGTCATTGCTAGATAGGTAACGAGCACATTAGGTGCCCAGTAACTATAGCTAGCATAGCTTCTGAATGCTAATATTCCAAATGTTCGTGGTCGTCGTCTAGCTACGTATTTTGCCMAAAATTAACGGTAGCCAATGTTTACAATCTCGCTCGAGCCTTGTTTTGTGCGTTATTTCGCAACACGAGAAGGTTGTCATTTTCTCGTCGCTATTGCATGGACATMATGATGCGCGCGACTTGCGCACAATGTTTATATCGGTGAATTCTCGTGATATTCTACGATTTGATTAGTTTATTCGCGTTAATACCAACCACTCATCCTCGAATGTCTATGGAGGGGGACGAGGGAAACCGCGACCAATCGTCACGGGAAGAGTGGACACTCCTGTTTTGGACCACTCTCGCTGTCGTAGTGCCCGTGATCATTACTTTGTGGTGCAGTGTCCAACGCTCCAAACGGAAAATACACATGAAAGACTTCTTCCGCAAGAGCAAGCACGGTTGGCACTGCACGGACCTGTTCAACAAGCCCACCTACTGCTGTGTATGCCAACAACACATTCTACAAGGGGCGTTCTGCGACTGCTGCGGAGTGTGCGCCGACGAGACATGCCTGCGTCGCGCCGACCGGAGCCTTGTGTGCAAAGAGATTATGGCTCCGTCCCTAACGGATGGGACACTGGAGCACCGCTGGGTCCGGGGAAACGTCCCTCTCTGCAGTGTCTGTGCGGTCTGCAAGGAGCAATGTGGGAACCAACCGAAGCTGTGTGACTTTAGGTAATATTATTTTGCTTCTAGGCTGTCATTTGTGTGAGTTTTTGTCTGCCACATTAATCAGAGTGAAGCCCAGCGGGATGCAAAGGCGTTAGCTTTTATGTGTTTGGTTCTGGCACGAAAGATGGAGAGGGTGCTATTTGTCATTTTTCAATCATGGGGGAAGCTGAAGTTGCTTTATTTGCAAATTGACAGGAATTAATATCATGTYCTTTTCTTTTCGTGTACAATTCTTAACCAGCTCGCTGTCCATCTTTTGCCTTGACATTACAGTGAGCTCCGAATAAATTGTGCCTGATGGGTGTGTGTTTGTCCCTTGGCAGGTGTGTGTGGTGTCAGACCACGGTGCACGACGACTGCAAGCCCAGCCTGKCGGACGAGGAGCGCTGTGAGCTGGGCGAGTTCCGCAGCGTCATCATCCCCCCTCACTACCTCCACCACGTCAACAAGCTCCGCCGCAGGCACCCCGATGAGTACAGCAAGGTCATAGGTCACACCCAGGGAGGGGTCAGTGTCTGGGGTTAGGGTGTCCCAAATGGTGGATCGGAACCGACTGTTTGGTTGYATTACTAGCAACTACCAGTCCCTCTTGAGTCAGGTTAGAAGACTGGGTTGTGGCTTGAAACAGGTTTTGTTTACTTTAATTTTAACTGTGTGTGTGTGTGTCTAGCTGGCATCTGCCTGCGGGAGCAGCTGGACTCCAGTGCTGGTCCTGGCCAACACTCGCAGTGGGAACAACATGGGGGAGGCTCTGCTTGGAGAGTTCCGCACCATCCTCAACCCTGTCCAGGTCAGTCAGTCCTCTGTGTAGCATATTATGGAATTAATAAGATGTCTAGGTCAAATTGAACTGGYGCACAATAGGCACTCTTTCGAGTTAAAGTGATTGTGGAGGTGGCACGGTGATGGGATGCATAAACATCTCCCTCCCCTCCAATCCACTGTTTCCCTTTTCTGTCTGCTATCCTCTCCTTATCTCCTTACCTCTCTCCTTTTCTCTTTCTTCTCCTTTCCTCTTCTCCTCTCATTTCCTCTTCTCCTCTCCTTTCCTCTTCTCCTCTCTCCTCTTCTCCTCTTCTCCTCTCCTTTCCTCTCTCCTCTTCTCTTCTCTTCTCCTCTCCTTTCCTCTCTCTCCTTTCCTCTTCTCCTCTCCTTTCCTCTCTCCTCTTCTCCTCTCTCCTCCCCTCCTCTCTCAGGTGTTTGACCTGTCGGAGCTGCCTCCCTCTAAGGCCCTGCAGCTGTGCACCCTGCTGCCTCCAGGCAGTGTGAGGGTGCTGGTGTGTGGGGGGGACGGAACCGTGGGCTGGGTGCTGGATGCCATCGACACCATGAAGCTCAAGGTAAAGGACTGTGTGTTTTTACATGTGCAACATGACAATGGGCAGGTGCAAATGAGTCGTGCAGCTCTATGCCAAGAGACTGTTGTAACTGAAGTTGCAACTGAYGTTGCTGTAACTACTGTTGTTGTTGGTTATTATTATTGAATAAGACGTCTGTAGATGGCGTGCATGTTCCATTGGAATYGCATTCGCATCTAATCGCTATAGATATTTTCCGATAGCTCAAACGGTTGGCACGTTGTCAAGGAGGGCGGTCACGTGTGTTTGTGAGCAGAGGATCACTGGTTTGAGCCCGGTATAGGGACAGTGGAGGAAGATCTAATGTTAGCAGCACACTGACGTCTGTTTCACGTGTTGTATTGGTCTCCAGGGCCAAGATCAGTTCATCCCCAGGGTGATGATCCTGCCCCTGGGTACGGGGAACGACCTGTCCAACTCCCTGGGCTGGGGGTCGGGCTACGCCGGGGAGATCCCTGTGGAGCAGGTGCTCCGGAACGTCCTCGAAGCAGAGGTGGTCAAGATGGACAGGTCAGTGGAGAGCCAGAGGAAGTTGTGTAGCCTCCTGTGCTAATGCTACAATGCTACGTAACCCAAGTAATGTAGCCTGCTGTGCTAATGCTACGAAGCTCAAGTCATGTAGCCTCCTGTGCTAATGCTATGAAGCTCAAGTAACGGCTTATAATACTACGAAATCCAAGTCCTGTAGCCTTCTGTGCTAATGCTACAAAGCGCATGTAACGTAGCCTTCTGTGCTAATGCTACAAAGCGCATGTAACGTAGCCTTCTGTGCTAATGCTGCGACGCTCAATATCCCTAGTTCTATTTGTGTTGTAACATGGTTGTAAATKAWCCAGTATGATCTTCATTGTCCTAACAGGTGGAAAGTTCAGGTAGCCTCAAAGGGGCTCTACTTTCGTAAGCCAAAGGTGAGTTGCATTTCACMCTCTCTAAGCTAGCCTCTTTTGATCTTGTCCATTTSCCCTGCATTTTGATATAATTCAGCAACACATACTATATTCAGTGTGTGGCCCATACAGGAATCACACCTATAACTCTGGTGTTTCTACTGCCAGAACCATGGTCCAACCAAGTGATCCATTGCGATCATGGGGCTGTTCCAGAAAGCTGTATCAATTAGTAAGCCAGCTAACTGTCCRAAATTGCTTGAAATAACTTMTTTTTAAGAAAAAGGACTTAAAATTGACAWGGTATAATTGACTCGACAAACAACAACCAGTATACACRTTTTTAATKAACCRGAAAAACAAGTTMTATGGTTGTTTATCAACGTTAGCTGGKTAACTTAATCATCCTGCTTACTGGAATAGCCTACGTGATTGGCTATTCACTGTTTATACCCTTGATTTGATCAGTAAAGGACCTCCTAACTCGTGTGTCCTATTCTCATCAGGTCCTGTCCATGAATAACTATTTCTCAGTGGGCCCGGATGCCCTGATGGCKCTCAACTTCCACACCCACCGTGAGAAGACTCCCTCCTTCTTCTCCAGCCGAATCATCAACAAGGTCAGTCGGCCAAAAGACGCATCTGTAAATATTAACAAACACGTGCAAGCTACTTCACGTGGTTGAATTTACATACAGTATGAGAGGACGTATACAGGATGGTTGCTTGAGTGTCATGGTCGACACCTCGATTTGGGGAAAAAAATGCTTTAATGCTACTTTTCTCTCTTAGTCAAATACATTTGGAAATGCTTTTACTTACTGAATATTAGTTATGTGGTTGGTTGTTCTGTAAATAGCTGATTCAGAAWAGTCTAGGAGTGGTTATTTGGRTGAAAATGTAAAAAAKWWWTWTTTGAATTCGTTCAAACGTGACCTGCTTTTGATAACGCGTGTCCTATTGCTTTCCCCTTTATACTGGTCAAACTGTTGCCTTTCCTTCTAGGCTGTATATTTTATGTATGGCACCAAAGATTGCTTAGTTCAAGAATGCAAAGACCTGGATAAGAGGATTGAGGTAAGGCATGCAAGGAGACACACACGCAGACACACACAAACAACACACACACAGGCACACGCATTGTGGCCTCAGGGAACGACTCTCATGTCTGTTGTGCACTCTTTCACCTCTATGCCTCTGGAAGAATTGAATAGAATGTTCCGTTGCCTTGGTAAATGTCACAAACTTAAAATGAACTCAAGCATTCTTTGTGCGTTGTAGAATCCTTGGATGCCTCCTTGAACTAGCTGATACTCATATCATTTAATAATATTGTGTGCCCGTGTGTATTTGTGCGTGCCCGTGTGTATTTGTGCGTGCCCATGTGTATTTGTGCGTGCCCGTGTGTGTGCCCGTGTGTGTGTGTGCGTGCGTGCCCGTGTGTGCGTGCGTGCCCGTGTGTGTGCTCCCACAGTTGGAGCTGGATGGAGAGAGGGTGGCCTTGCCCAGTCTGGAGGGCATCATCGTGTGTAACATCGGCTACTGGGGCGGAGGCTGTCGTCTGTGGGAGGGCATGGGGGACGAGCCCTACCCCCCTACGCGGTGAGCACCACTGGCTCACACAGGACTTTAGACAATACAGAAATGGAGACAATAAAGGCTTCGAAAGCCCCACCATCAGACGGACGATGTCCATTGAAAAGTTGTTTGTGTATTATCACTGAAAGCATAACTCAAGATCACATTGTCCTTTTTTGTGAAGCCTTCATATACTCTATATTAGACCTTTTAGAGATGCTTCAGAAATCATTCATAAGCTAATGTCATGCGATCTAAAGGGTGATTTGTGAAGCATATATCTAGGCCTTATGAAGCCTTTATGAATGCTCTATAAAGCTTTTCTAAGGTGTTGTTTTCTAAGTGTTTTTTTCTTTCTCCTGTCCTCTCTCCCAGGCTGGATGACGGGCTGCTGGAGGTGGTGGGTGTGTATGGCTCCTTCCACTGTGCTCAGATCCAAGTCAAGATGGCCAACCCGGTGCGGCTGGGTCAGGCCCACACAGTCAGGGTGAGGTTACGGCACCATTCCACCACCACTTGCTGTTTTATCTCCACAGTGTGAGAGGACMGCAGTGGTGTACTGGACACATTTGTGTATTCTGTGTGKCCTTCCTGGTTCTGTCATTTTGACCKTAGCTGRATAGATACAGTACCAGTTTGAATGGCCATCTTTTGTAAGTAATGGAGTCATTTGCTAGTTTTGTCTTTGAACGTGGTTGGTTCATGTACAGTCAATGTACTGAAAATATGCTTTTACTGTGCTCATCACTGTTCAGCTCTTCCAAAGTAAAAAAATAAATAAAAAATGAACCTTCCCTCCACCTCTCACCTCTTCTTTCCTTTCCTCCGCCCATCTCTCTTACCACCTCTCCCTTCCTATCTCTCTGTAGCTGGTGCTGAAGACGTCCCGGATGCCCATGCAGGTGGACGGGGAGCCGTGGGCCCAGGGYCCGTGCACCATCACCATCACCCACAAGACCCAGGCCTTCATGCTCTACCACAGCGCCGAGCAGACGGACGACGACGACGAATCCAGCACCTCCGAGGCTGAGAGCTCCGCCCCCCATGACTCTCCCAAGCCAGCAGGTCCCGCCTCTGCTCGTGCCTGAGCCCCCAAGTTCCACCTCTTCAATGTTTCATCCATACCCCTCCTTTGTTCGTTGTAGTAAATGCTGATGACATAATGCCACGCTTGCACACTCCCCAGATGATAKAAGTGAGAGCTCAGGCATATTCCCGCCTCTGGGTAAAGGAGGGAGATGTTTCAGTGGAGGATGGTATATTTGCACTGATCCCTTGTTCTATAGTTATAACAGTTTGGCAGTGTTTCCCAACATGGACCCCGTGTGTCCCTGACTCAGGAGCAAGCATTGACCTCGACACTCGTACTCCTATGATAGAATATATATTTATATTTGTAAGTCAATCACTGGACGTTTGTTTCGTTAACTCTATTTCATGATGATGCACTGTTAATGCCATGTTGGCCAAATCCCCTATTCCATGTGCTGTATTGCRCAGACACTAGTTAGTGGTTACTAAGTCTTAAGAAAATGTTACTTGATTATATTTCTTAAAATGAGTTTATTAGGACTCCTAGTTAACCATTCCTAGTGAACTAGCCGTTGCTTATGAAGGATTTATTCACAGGTTTTATCATTTCGACAAAATGTCTACCACTGTCTGTTAACGTACTCCTACTTTTTTTTGCAATATTTTGTCCTTTTCTTAATTAGACCTCTTTGTGTTGGGCACTTCTTCTTGCACTGTAGGAATTACTCCATAGGATATAGTTAGAATTGTACCATCCCTCAAAACCGAGTTGCAACTGCTCAAAGTATTCATAGGTATGGTTATATTACACTGTATCTATTTTGTTTATGTTGTCCACGATGGAAAGATTGTTTATTTCAAACACTTTTTAATGTCTTCTTGCTGCTTAGCACTAGACAAACCGCAAGGTGACTCCCTATGTCTGTCACATAGAAATAGATGAGCATCTAGCCATTCTATTTCTATGGTGTGTCGACTGTCAATGTTTATTACCACTGAATGTTTTAATGATCTGTGATTGGGGCTTTTCTGAATCTCTGTCACCTTTTTTTGTCATTTTAGTGAGGTCAAAGTTGAGATAATATCAGGTTTGTTACAGCCATAATCTAAAGTTATAGGTGGTGTTCCAGGTCGACTGTTATGCTGAAACGCTGCGCACCTGGTTCCTAAGCACTTCTGCAGGTCCCTAAGCTCGTGGAACCAGTCTGACCACTTTGTTCGCCATTCTATTTCAAATCACGTGCAGTAGAACAGAATGGTTAACAGCAATCCGATTGGTTCCACCAGGTTACAAGGTCCCCCCTGTCCATATAAGCTTATTCCGTGTGAGCTATAAGGAAAACTGATCCTAGATCAGCACTCCTAATCATCTGCGCAGCGTGACTGCAAAAAATATGACCTGGAACGTCTCCTAAAAGTCTCGGCGCTTAAGAGATTAAGCCAGAGCCAACTATTGGCATCAACTGTATAACAGGAGGATTGTCAATGTTAATCTAAAGCTTCGGAGGTCCATAGTTATCAATATAATGCCAATGCTTGTGATATACAAGTGCTTACATTCCCTTTGTGTGTGTTAAGCCGTTAGGTAATCGTCTCGTTGCTTGAGGACACCCATTTTGTGTATCTGCGCGTCTACTGTATGTTTACAGCAAACCTGAATGTTCTAGAAACAGATCTGAGCATCTTAACTGTGGACAGAAATGTTATTTCAAACAGTATAGGTCAACTCTTACCCTATGAGGTCCGGAGCCTGCTGGTTTTCTGTTCAACCTGATAATGATTTGCACACACCTGGTGTCCCAGGTCTAAATCAATCCCTGATTAGAGGGGAACAATGACAAAATGCAGTGGAACTGGCTTCGAGGTCCAGAGTTGAGTTTAATGGGTATAGAGCCCCATACTGGAGGTGTCATAATATCCATAAAACCTAGCGGTCAAACAGGGAAATGGTTCCAATTGTTTTTCCACCATTCATATTTCCTGTTTTACATTTACATTTTACATTTAAGTCATTTAGCAGACGCTCTTATCCAGAGCGACTTACAAACATTTAAGGGCTGTGTTTCGTGTAGGCTAACCCTGGCGTGACGTTTTGATAATCATGTGAATCTCTCGGACAAGGTGACTTATCAATATATTCAGCTCCATTTACTCTTAGATTTGAAAATGCTAATTAGCATCAAAGTAGAAATGCAAAACTACAAATCCCTGTAAGCTCCTGCACGTCATCTCTAGCTGACACCTTTGCTAACAGGTATTGTGTCAATTTAAAATTTGCACAAAACCGTTCACAGAACTGTCCATTTAAAAATATTCTGCCAATTTCCTCATTACTGCATTTAACAAACATTAGACACATGAATCCAGAGATTCTTACCTTTCCTTCAATTCTCGTCCAGATCGGCATTTGTAGTTCTTTATGATAGCCACATGAACAGCTAATTAACATTTCATTTTTGGTGGGGTAAATACAGGCAAATATATTTATAAAGGTCACCTTTTCCTAGAGAGATTTGCCTGGTTATCAAAACATCACGTCAGGGTAAGCCTACATGAAACACAGCCCTTATTTTAAGTGTTTCTAAAATCCCCCATGGGATGTGACTGCTAGGTTTTATGGGTCATACTGTGGTACTCTATAGGCTGTGAGGTTTTTTAGAAATGTGATTGCATTGCTGGAGAAATGGCCTACTTTCATTCCACGTGTTTTGGAAAATGAGGTTTGTCGAAGAGCTTGTACTGTATGCCACCGAATGTTCTCAATTAGATTGTCTTCAGATATTGAATGGTAATGGATAGTCTTGGTAGTTTATGTACATGTCATTATGTCTACACTTAACGATGGAAGGAGACCCGTGATAGTCTATTGCTGATACATTTTCCTGTAAAGATTTGAGTAAAATTTACAGCGTACCATGAGGAACAGTATATTTGGGGATATATTTAGCTACACATTTMGTTTTTGCAGTCAAACCACTGTACATAAATGAAAATGATTGCTGTGGGAAGTGTCAAAGAAATGAGTTTGTCATAACAGCACTTTACTGGCGTAATAGAACGGAACGCATATGACTCCATCTAATGGTATGAAACTTGCCATCTGCTTTGTGGCCATTTAAAAAGAAAAGATGGATCGAGAGATGGATAAATTACTTTTATTGTAAGCAAACAATGAATCACTTTTGAAGCAATTAAAAACAGAGAAACATTTAAGCGACAAAGACGAAAACCATCTTTACTGAGTTTGCTACTACAGATGTTGAAACGGATCATTTCACTGGAATGTAATAAGCAATGTAAATTAGAATTTGGAAACACCAATAATAAATATTTTCATATGTATTATGAATGTCATTTTTCTAATACGTACATTATTTCATTGTCAGTTTTGCAAGTATATAATAGGAAAAGCAATATCAGGGCTTTTCCTTCCCGTGCACTTAGTCTACTCCTGAGCAGTTTGAAGTAATATAATCACCAAATGCAGTATATATGTGTCTAGATATGTGGAACAAATAAGCCATAAACACCACACTCATTAGTAACTATATGTATTTGTATGTGATACATTTTTGGAGGAATACATTAGCACAAATAGCTTATAATAGTAGATCATGAGGGGACATTATCAAGTTGTCTTTTAACAAGATTAAACCCCTTATACGCAAACAGAATCAATACCTTACCCTTTGAAACACAACCAACAATTTCTAATATCTTTTTCAGTTGAACACAAGACCCAATCAAACTGAAAGTCAGTAAACCAAACCAACACGAAGTACACCATTAGCACATTAATTAAGAACCGAGCTTATGAGACGGAAGGAATGGACAGAGAGGATAACATGCTAACACACGAGGACCATGACTATGGCCCTCTGATCTTTGCTCTTTATCTGGCGTTGTGTACGCGAGTCGTTCAAACTTTGTCCAAACCTTTGGGGATCTCTTAAACAGCCAGTGGCAATAATGGCTTAAATCCAGCAAATGAATTCATCTTTTCCTTAAAATATCAGCTTGCCTTCATTCCACTAACAGTAGAAATCACTTAAATCAGGAAAACGAGTGTTTCTATAGAGGGAGAAGGCAATGACACCAACTATTCATTTGGCACGGGGCTTTGCAAAGCAAAACGAATCCATCACATGCTATTCTCAACTTGCTCTCCGATCATAGCGATGGCTGTATATCCATAAACGGAAGTTCCAATCCACAATATCAGAGACATGAATTATGAGAAGCATGCACCCACATCACAGACAATGGTGACACCCACAGATGTCCAAACTAACACCAACAGACCATCACTGTGCTACAGATATGTACCCTTCTAGGACATGAGAAGGCCCTAGCTATGGGCTATAGCTAAATTGGCTATAACTTGGGCCCAGAGTTTTTCCTTTGTCTGGTCACAGACAGGAAAACCCCCAGCCCTAAATCATCCCTATTTACAAAACCCACAGAGTTGGAAAAACTCCTGTTCACAGGGTCTAAATGACCTCTGCTTGTTCTTATGGGCCAGGCTGGGTCTATCTAGCCTGGTTGCCAGAAATCCTCTGCCCTGTTCACTGTAATTCTAAACCAAATGCAGATCTGGCAACCAGGCTAGGTTCTATCAAGCCTGTAGTAGCAGTGTCCTAGTAGCAGTGTCAGGAAGCGCTTTCAGCACATCCTCACACTGCACCATGCGGAAACCCCCTTCACTTACAGGCTCTATGTGAGACACTGTAGCGAAATGTGTTAGATCAAGAAAAAAAGTGAACGATACCCACTTTTCCTTTGGGGGTATCAAGAATAATGTGGATGTTTTTCTGTTCGATTCATTAATGGTGGTGTTATTGGATATGACATTCCGTAATGCGGAATGCCTGACACCAGCAAAAGCCACCCACTCTCTTGCATAGGTGTGCCAGTACATGGCCTTCTGAACGTTGTGGTACTGTTCATATACAGCAGATAACATACATGTTTATTCATGTTGTTTTGTGTACATTACATGTGATTACTGTGTACTGCCAAGACCCACGCCAAGAGATCATAAGCTCTGATAAAAACAGGCTGTAAACAGCTACCCACAGACCACTTAAATGTATCTGTAAATAAACTGGATGATCAAGACATTTAGCCAGGACTACAGAACAGGAGAAAAAACTAATTCGCCTGGTTCAAATACCACTTAGTAGTCGTGTTTGCCTATAACACATAACCATTTGCGAATCAGACATGAATGATCACAATGTCAGATAATTCCTTCTATCCAGCCAATGGAACTCGCTATGTCAGAGTAACCATTAAGGAATAAATCAACTTAAAATCCTTTACGGCATGCTGCTGACATCACAACAGCGGTAAAACAAAAGGTAGTAAGGATGTCATCGTGCTTTTGACAATACAATAATATTGTATAATCATTTGTAATGTTCCTTTACCTGTATGCAAGTGCTTAGTTTTCATTAGTTGCTGATTAACAAATGCTGCCTGTTTAGAGGTTGCTGTAGTTACAAGAGACCGAAGTCCAAAATGATATGACCTACACTGCATTATTACTATAGTCAGTGACTACAACCAAATAATAACCTTTAAGGTACATTTCCAATATAAGCTCCCAATATCAGTATGATTAAGTAATTTATTGACCCAGATGCTGTATATTCTAATTATTTGCGAGGGAGAAGAATGTGTGTGTGGTGTGTGTGTGTGTGTGTGTGTGTTGTGTTAACTTCTTAAGACTGCAGCTTGCACAGGCTAACAGACGAGCCGCTGGAGAAGAGCCAGAACGCCGGGTACACTGCCTCGGCGAACTGGAACACAAACGTATGGAAAGGGTATGCCCGGTCCTGAACGTTATAGAAAGTGGCCGTTCCCTCTTCGCAATCCAGCAGCACGCCGACGCGGGTCGGATTCGGGTTCTGCAGTACAGTCTCACTGCTGGCGTGCCAGGCCGACAGCTTGACGTTGAACCACTCCACGCACCAGGACTGGGTGTTACGCCCCAGCCGGCTAGCCGGACCCTTCCGGTCGATGCTGTTGTAGGCCAGGCCGATGCCGGTGAAGTTGTTGCTACTCATCTTGACCTCCCAGTAGTGGCGGCCGCGGGAGAAGCCCTTGGAASTGAGCACCTGGCTGCAGACAGAGAAGCGGGCGGGGCAATCGGGGTAATGGGTGGGCTCGTCTGACACAGAGGCCACGGTCATGTTCTCTGTGAGGGAGATGCGCTTGTGGGCCGTTTTGGGGTCAAGGGTGAGAACCGTGCCATCTGGTGAGGGAGAGACAGGAGGTAAGATTCTCTCTCGCACGCAAACACACCCATTGCACACACTTTTCTAAAAGTTCCTTCAGAATGCAGTACTTGTTCTCAAGCTAGTGTTAGGATTAAATGTAGATAAGTGGTTAGACCACAGTCTATTTCCACTACAGACAACCCATCTTTTTTGTTTGGTATGCCTTTTTGTATATTGTTATACTTGACATCATATGAACAACAACAACCAACATGAGCCGTCTCCCCTAGAGACATTTACAACACCCTGTTGACTTATGTTGAATGCACACTCAGAGGTTACAGACTTGCCAGAAGATTCCGATGGAGCAGTGTGGATAAAAGGTCAAATTTGGAGCACAGTGGCATATCCCATCCCTGCATCGAGGTACGTTTTCCATCCCACATCTCACGCCGGCTCCACGGTATCTTAATGTAACCATGACTGAGTTCCGACCCCAGTGCAGCTCAGTGTAAACAAGCGTAACGGTAGGGTCGGTATCTTCTGGCAAATTTATAGCCTATCCTAGCTTCCCTAGACTGAGCCAGAGTCGGTTTGCTACGTGGTTTCGGTAAACACTTTTGCGAACTTACATTGTAGAAGKTCATTTCGTTTTGCTGCAGACGTGATACTTGGGGGAACACTTGGTTGTCCTGTAAGAGAAATACCATGACATTAGTTTAGTAGAGTGCATAGGTGACTTTGATAAACCAGAGGGGTATTCCAGAAAGCCSGATTAGGGAGTTGGCGAGATCTGTCAAAGTAGAATTTGAGCAAACTCCGGATTTACGGTTCCAGAAAGAGAGGTCGACCTATAGCCTGATCAACCATAGCAACGAATGCTCGGAAGCAAACCTGCTACCTAAGWGGTTAACTTGATCTTAGYCTGTCCTGGTGAATAAAGACGGGGCTTCTCCGCCAATCAGATTGTTSTCCGTCACTATGGCCTGTYCCTTTGCGGAAAACATAATTGACATCAGAGCCTTTGTAATGCACGGCAAACAACGAAGGGAACAAACTATTGGACCTCGACTAGATCCTTGAACTCATTCAGAAGGTTATTTTCTGAAACCTTTTCCGCACAATCAATATCTGGCCAACTTACTCAACCTGTACGTAGCCAATGTAATCCAACGTGGTTTCGCCTTAACTGATATTGGCCTACAAACTCTGCATTACTTAGCAATTTTTTGGCCTCTGGAAGTTTCCTGTACAATGAGGGCGACGCTGAACGATTTTTGCAAGGCAACTGTGCGCAGAGCCGTTTTTTAATGTCTTTGTTGCATTCCCTGCCCATCAAGCGGTCCATATAATCAAGGAGGTCTTTAACAGAATTGCAGGTACAGCAGGCTGCGCTGCTTTGCTAATCTCAAATGAATAAACCTAAGCAACATGACGAAAAATGATAAATAGCCTAATTCATCCGGCAGATTTCGCAAACAGCATTGGTGTTACAACTTAACATAGAACACATTGTTGCCCATGTTGTCATGAAAAGCACTCAATAAATGATTCATCTTATATAGGCTATGGAATGGGCCTACCATTGCAATTGTGACGTAAGTAAATTGTAGTAGCCTATTGGTCCATAGCCGTGACACGACTATCACCAGCGTTGCAATAACAGTGCTCTATAAAGTGAAAGCATCATTACTAGTCACCCGTGTGTGTAAGCTAGGCCTATTAGATATTGGAATTGGGCCGCTTCACTTAAGCATTTACTCGGTCTGCAATTTTCTGCCAGGCACCCTCTCTGACTTCTGCAGCTGCGGCTGTATTACATTTTTTGGGTAAATATGTGAACATATTTGTTGTATGTTACAATAGTTTCTTGTTCTAAATTTGTGAAATATTGGGCTGTGTCTTTTTTGAATCCATAGCTGTAGTTTATTTCTGTCATCGACATGAGGCCCTTTTTGAATGTTGCGYGCCAGTTGTCGGATCAACCAATCTGCAATTCGCTTAGCGTAATTACTTAAACGAGAAGCAGACGTTCTGGRACCAAGAAATCACGTACTCCCTCATCTGGTTAAGAGAAGCGGGATATTTTCAGGGAAACCTAAATATGTAAAACCATCTTTCTGGACCCCCCCCCCAGTTGCGACAAGTATCCAGAATTGCATTCAAATTTGTCATTGGAGGCTCACTTATAGAATTCAGCTGCTTGAGCAGAGGATATCATTTTAAGCAACATTTCCCCAGTGTATAGATATTTTTTTGCATGAACAACAGTTCTACCTGGGTCCTCCTTGTTCCTGGGTATGGGTTCTGCTGATTGTCCTCTGGGGTGGTCCCTTGGTGTGTGTGGAACAGGAGTGGCGAACTCTCTGGGAGCATTAGGTGGCTTTTGGGGATTTTCTGAGGGAGACAAACAACTAATTTAGAATATCTTTTCATATCAAATGATTGCAGGCAGTRCTTTTACGCAATATTGTATGAGTCAGCTGCTGCCTAAAACATGTAGGTTAAAGGAATAGTTACTTTTTGGCAATTTTTGGCAATTAAGCCCCCCCCCCTTTTTTTTTTTTACTTACCCAGAGTCCGATGAACTCATTGATACCATATTAGTGTCTGCATGCAGTTTGAAGGAAGTTGAAGGTAGTTTCTGACGCGATTGCTAACAAGTAGTAGCACAATGTCTGGAAGTCTATGGGAGCATATAGCCAAAATGTGCTTATTTGACAAAATGTCAATCCCTTTAAGCGCTCTCTCCAACTAAGGTTTGCGGAACAGACTGAACAGCCCTGTTAAACCGGATCATAAACAAAAAAYGTGTCATGCACAGCACACCTGTTATCTGAGCTTGGCAGTAATTGATGTAAACACACAGAAAAACACTGAAAAATCAGTTCTCACTGTCAGCCTTATGTTCTTTCCCTTCCTTGTGATCTCGTTTCTTGTCTGACTCTGAAAGCGAGAAATGGTTGAGAGACTTGTAGGATAAAAAAGTAACTCTGGGTCATAGTTGACCCTTTAGAGGTGTAAATATAGTGGTATAATTGGCAGTAAGTCTTTAYTGACAGTACAACAATGATCTGCCATCTGGTTTTTGAACCATTCACGTCACAGATGTTTCTGACTGAATAGAACGAGCTGTATTTGTCCTGTTTTTGCCTGGTCTGATAAGGAAATGGAGACCTAGTCGGTGCATCGTATTCTATGTTTGTTGAACGGTTCAATGTAGTGTCTTGGTAGAATGTACCTAGACACTAAAAAGGCCACAACAACCCATCTTGTAATAGCCTACTTCTCTCTCGGTTTGAATCTTGTGGAGGCTTCTTCCTCTGGTTTGCCCTGAGGGGGGCTCCTGGGCTGTGGGATCTAGGCATTCTCGGATGACCTTGTGGTGGCATGCCTCCTGAAACAAAAACCAGATGAAACTTTAGATAGTGTCACACTGTATCAAAGTAAATACAGTGCCCAAGGTCGTGATTAGGCTATGAGTGACCACCACAACGAGTCTATTACTTATTTCACAAACTATTGTGGCTGTACAATTTAGCCKGACAAAAGCCATACCTTTCTGGAAAGTTACAACCGCTACTGTATGCCAGCGAGAGTTATTATGTAGCTATTATAAAGACRAGGGCATAACGGCACTCACCCATTTCAAAGAAGTTTGGCATCAGAGGAGGACCAAACCTCTGAGCTGTAGGGAAGAAATCACATTTTATTGGTAATGTACACATATTTAGCAGGTGTAGCGAGAGGCTTATGTTCCTAGCTCCAACAGTGCAGTAATAACAACACACCCAAATCTCAAAAATAAAAAATGAATTAAGAAGTATTACAACGAGCAATTTCAGAGTGCCGAAAATAAATGTATACACTGCGTGTATAAAACATTAAGAACACCTTCCTTTGCCGTCAGAACAGCCTCAATTCGTCGGGGCATGGACTCTACAATAGGGATGGGCATATGACATTTTACTGTTCTAGTACTCACATAATTTGAGTGCTCTAATTAAAAAAATATATAATAAATGAAACACACGGRAAAATGTGTGCATTTGTCTAAGCCAACAGCACGCAACCATGCATAACTTATCATAACCATTACAGATAAGTTCTAATCGCTCGATTGCCATTCACTGAAACCATAATGAGCTATGTTAAGGCGTCAGTTAGTTCGGCTGGCGCCTAGCCAACCTTGGCTAGCCTAACCGAACGTGTGTGCTCGCATACTCTCCCGTAAGACCTTAGTTTGAAAATCGAGAGAGAAAAAAAGCAGCAATAGTACTGTTTGTCCATTTTGAGACGCTGTAGCCAGTATACACTTCCTCAAAATAGTCAGAGTTAATCTAAAATACCGTCAAAATTAATGACGTTTGAGTTTTTGCCGACGATCTTAGTCACGYAATTTTACATCTTACTAAGATGTTTTGTGCAGTTTTTTTTTTAATGGAAAAACGTGCATGAAAGAGTTGTGTCTCCTTGAATGACAGACTTTATTGAAGAATCCCTATTGTTGACCAATCACTGAYGAATGGGCGTGACTTCGACTCCGAACTCCGGCTTGCCTCCAGAACATTTTTGTGTGTGCCCGAACAGCCGAAAAAAATCTCGCCAAAGTACCAAAACTAACAAAAACGTCACAATAACATGCACAAACTCWACCGAACTGTTTCGCCTGGGCAGCACGCAGACGCTTTTACATGCTCGGCTCTGGTGGTCACAGCTGCGCTTTGTAGTGGCAAAAGACGTAACGCGAGATGTCTGCTGCTGCTTGTCCAGCGCCGAGAACGTTTCTTTGTGCTTGATAAGCATGTGATTTGTTGTGGTTTCTGCTCGGTATCAGACACATTTTTTTGCTTCAGTTGCACTTCTCCACTCGGATGAGAAATCAAACTGGCATTCTATCAACAGACAGCGCTCTGCTGTGTAGCCTCTTTGTTTCTCTCTGGTAAAATGCTAGATTAACTTCAAGCAAAACATTAGATTAGGAAATGTAGCTGGTTACATTCTTTCTATGATAAACATTAGACAGTTTGAGCTCTCCAAACAACCTGTACACTACGAGAATGAGAACGCTATGCCGTATTAATACATTGAAGAAACAGAAATTACCATCACCAAACATTCTAGATTAATGGGGAAATGGCAATGATTAACGGTAGCCTACATCTACTACTGTTGATACTTTTGATAATAGCAGGGATTTCATAATCTGTGACAAACAATTCACACCATGACAACAATGAATATGTATGAATTGGCGGGAGAGCGAGCACGGAGAAAGACGTGCCTGGCACTTTGTCTCACAGTATTTTATTTTTTAAATCTATGGTTAGAGAGAGATTTTTGACATCCTGCCCGTCCCCACTCTACAAGGTGTCAAGCGTTCCACAGGGATGCTGGCCCATGTTGACGCCAATGCTTCCCACAGTTGTTTCAAGTTGGCTGGATGTCCTTTGGGTGGTGGACCATTCTCGATACACATGGGATACACATGGGAAACTGCTGCGTGTGAAAAACCCAGCAGCGTTGCACTTCTTGACACTAAAATCGGTGCGCCTGGCACCTACTACCAAAGGCACATAAATATTTTGTCTTGCCCATTCACCCTCTGAATGGCACACATACACAATCCACACCTCAATTGTCTCAAGGCTTCAAAATCATTTTTTTAACATGTCTAATACCCCCATCTACACTGAATGAAGTGGATTTAACAAGTGGCATCAATAAGGGATCATAGCTTTCATCTGGATTTACCTGGTCAGTCTCATGGAAAAAAACAGKTGTTCTTAATGGTTTGTACACTATGTATATGATGGTGTGTATACACATTATGAATAGAAATTGTATTTAAAGCCGTAGTTAAATACGATAGGCCTTGACTACAGTATATACACACATGAAGTGGGTTAAACAGTAAGTAAACATTATTAAAGTGACCAGTGTTCAATGACTATGTAAATAGGGCGGCAGACTCTAAGGTCCAGGGTTGAGTACAGGGTGATAGCCGTCTAGTAACACTGACTAAAGTTCAGGGCAGGGTACTGGGCGGAGGCCGGCTAGTGGTGACTATTTCACTTAGGTATTCTAAGTATAATGCTTGGAATCTGGAAAGCAAACGCCTCACCACCAGATTGSTAACCAATTTGAGGGATGAGATGTTGGATTGTGAATTATTGTTTGATTGGACTCATTGTTTGATCCCTTATTGCTCTCCAATATAAAAATCACCATTGYTGAACATGTCCATGCAAGCTTCTGGAATTTAATTAAATATCACAAGGCATCATACAAATGSCGCCCATAAGCACGTTTCATACACTTGTATACACACACACACCTGGTTGGAGTATCTGCAGTCTGGCCTCTACCGGCTGTTTCAGTACATGTGTGAGATGCTCCCTCAGGACTGCAGAGTAGGCATGCCAGGCTGCCACGGCCTTAGAGTCCAAGTTGACCTTCGGGGTATAGGGGTCAAAGGCCACCGCTGCCGGCATGTCAACTGAGGCCTGTCCCAAAGGTAAAAACCAACAATAAGATATATTATAGTCAATATTATAATTTCARGACCACTGAGCTAAGGTTAGCYCACTGAGCTAAGGTTAGCYCACTGAGCTAAGGCCRGGAGCTGACGCAAGTCTTCTGCTTTCAGWTRARGTTGCTCATCAMCTGAGTGAGAGCAGTTCACCGAAGCCACCTTCGCTACACTGGACTCACCTGTAGGAAAGCCAYGGTCTGAGTCTGACTGAGCAGGCTGTTGATGCCATCTTTTGCTGCGCTAAGCTTCGCAATGTTCTGGTTGAACTTCTTTATGAGGTTCTGGAGTTTGGTCTGACCGCTCTCCTGCTCGCGGTCCACAGTGTTCAGAGCCTCACGCTCGTCACGGTCCAGCAGCGCCCGGATTTGGCGGTACTCGTCCTCCAGAGCTCTCTTCCTGCTGGCTGCAGAGTCCTGGAGGAGACGGACACACAGTATACGTGGAGTTCTCAAATGGATCTCACAGCATCTCACACCGCTCTTACAGTGACTGTTCGCTATTTACTTTTTCCAGGTGCTCAAAGCTTTCAAACTGCTTTATACGTTGATTACTTCCTAGTGAATACAGTAGTTAAGACATTTTCTTGAGTCTCTGGTTTAAAAAGTGATAGCTCACCTTAAACTTGCTCTGCTGGTCACTCATCTGAGAGATGACCATCTGGTTCTTGTCCATCTTTCCTTCCAGCAGACTCAACTTGCCCCTCAAATCAGACTGAATGAGACATGAATGAATATCATCTTCCACCAAATAAAACATTTCTAACACTTAAGATGAGTTCACTTTTGTTTTCTTTTAGGATTAGTGATTTGATCAATGACATCACATCTGTAGCAAAATAGGGTAAACGGTCAGTAGTGAGGCTTAAACCAGTGACCTTACGCCTGTAGCCTAGCGGTTAAGAGTGTTGGGCCAGTAACCAAAAGGTGGTTTGAATCCCCGTGCCGGGAAAAGGTGGAGAAATCTGCCGTTCTGCCCTTGAGCAAGGCAGTTAACCCCTAACAACTGCTCCCCGGGTGCTGATGACATGGACGTCGATTAAGGCAGCCCCATTCACCGCTCCGATTCAGAGGGGTTGGGTTAAATGCGGAAGACACATTTCGGTTGAACGCATTGTTGTGCATGGACGTCTGCCTTAATCGACGACTAAGTATCCCAACAGAACAGTATGCTAGGTATTTCACCAGATGTATAAATGTGAAGCATCTGGTTAGTTTCCACTCACTACCAAATATTGTGATGAGAGGAAGCCCAGGGGCCGGCAGTGGTAGAAGGATTTTGGCCAACATTCAGTTATCCATTTCCAAAACTAGAATCTGTAACAGAGTGAACTGTGTTTTGTAGACTAACTTTTGCCAAAGTTTCTTAAAACCATGTGGTTTAGGAGTGGAAGGGCGAATTGAGTTATTCTACACACACTTCAGAGTAGGCGTTCCATAATAGAAATATGCAAATAGATGCTAGAACGAGCCAATAGGATCTCACTAGCTCGTGCTTGGTCTGCCCACTATGATTAATTTGCTCCCATTGAAACGACAGGCTCTGGTCTATCCCCTTTCCCTTATAAAAAAAAGTCCAGACCTCTAGACAGTTGTAATGCACTACATGGGGGCAATGGGCTGGCACAACACTACTGTATGCCTGACCGTGGATGGGGTGTATTAAAATATATATTGTGAACTTACCTCTTGCAGTGCCCGTTGTTCATCAGGGTTGGAGAAGGTACAGCCTTTATGCACCTGCTGCAGACAGACACCACAGATACAGCGGCCATGTTGGACACAGTAGAACTCCATCAGCTTGTGGTGGTCGGGGCAGATACGGTCGCGCAGGTCGCCCAGAGGCTCGTTCAGCTGATGCGCGCCAAACACTGGGTTCTCATGATGAGGCCTCACGTGCTCAAGGCAGAACGACGCCATACAGGTGAGGCAGGTCTTGAAYGCTTTGGCTTCCATACAGGTGTCRCACAAGATARCCACCTCTTTGGGCTCCATCTTGACCGCATCCCACWTGATTAAGTCGYCYRTCTCAYTGGGGAGGTCGCTTTTATTYGAYTTCATTTTGAACGTTTCCACAACAGTGCTGAGGACGGTGTTCTTCTTCAGCTCTGGTTTGGTGGTGAAGTGGGTCCGGCATTGTGGACAGCTGTAGTTGTCTTTCCAGGTTTCTAGGAGACACTCTTGGCAAAAGTTGTGTCCACATGGAATTGTCACCGGACAGTCGAAAGGACATAGGCAGATGCTACAGCTCAGTTCGTCTTCGAGACTCATGAGGGAAAACATATCGTCGGCCATGATGGAACTACAACTGTCTGCTGCTGTGCTGTCTGTGAGTATTCTGTTTAAACTACTATTCTGCCAACAGCAGAAATGACGTCACCGTTGTATGGAAACCTTCAAAATAAAAGCCCACATTTCAAAACATTGCAATGTTGATAACTCATTCTAAAGATATTAAATTGTAATCAATTGCCATTTACATGGTGCTTATATGCAAGGCCCAAAAAAATTAAGTGTAAAAAAAATTAAGACTACCTGGTATAGCTATTGGTATGTTCACAATATTGGGGTAGTTCCACCAATTAGGTGCCTTTTGGAGTAGTGCAACTTTGTGGGGGAAAAATTATTTAGCTGAACTTTAACATGTCAAAATGCACATGTTACACTTAATTAAAAAAATAATAATCCCAATCCCTTAAATATTTTTTGGGGGTGACAAATAAAGTAGAAGGGTTGACCACAAATAAAGTAGCAGGGTTGACCACAAATAAAGTAGCAGGGTTGACCACAAAAAGTAGCAGAGTTGACCACAAATAAAGTAGCAGGGTTGACCACAAATAAAGTAGCAGAGTTGACCACAAATAAAGTAGAAGGGTTGACCACAAATAAAGTAGCAGGGTTGACCACAAAAAGTAGCAGAGTTGACCACAAATAAAGTAGCAGGGTTGACCACAAAAAGTAGCAGAGTTGACCACAAATAAAGTAGCAGAGTTGACCACAAATAAAGTAGCAAGGTTAACCACAAATAAAGTATCAGGGTTGACCACAAATAAAGTAGCAGAGTTGACCACAAATAAAGTAGCAGGACTGACCACAAATAAAGTAGCAGGACTGACCCACAAATAAAGTAGCAGGACTGACCCACAAATAAAGTAGCAGAGTTGACCACAAATAAAGTAGCAGGGTTGACCACAAATAAAGTAGCAGGGTTGACCACAAATAAAGTAGCAGGGTTGACCACAATTAAAGTTGTAGGGTTGACCACAAATAAAGTAGAAGGGTTGACCACAAATAAAGTAGCAGGGTTGACCACAAATAAAGTAGCAGAGTTGACCACAAATAAAGTAGCAGGACTGCCCACAAATAAAGTAGCAGGACTGACCACAAATAAAGTAGCAGGACTGACCACAAATAAAGTAGCAGGACTGACCACAAATAAAGTAGAGGGACTGACCACAAATAAAGTAGCAGAGTTGACCACAAATAAAGTAGCAGAGTTGACCACAAATAAAGTAGCAGAGTTGACCACAAATAAAGTAGCAGGGTTGACCAACAAAATAAAGTAGCAGGTTGACCACAAAAAAAGAAAATTAAAGTAGCAGAGTTGGACCACAAATAAAGTAGCAGAGTTGACCACAAATAAAGTAGCAGAAGTTGACCACAAATAAAGTAGCGAGAGTTGACCACAAATAAAGTAGCAGGTTTGACCCAAATAAAGTAGCAGAGTTGACCACAAAAAGTAGCAGAGTTGACACAAATAAAGTAGCAGAGTTGACCACAAATAAGTAGCAGATATTGACCACAAATAAAGTAGCAAGTTGATACCACAAATAAAGTAGCAGGTTGACCACAAATAAAGTAGCAGAGTTGACCACAAATAAATGTAGCAAGAAGTATGACCACAAATAAAGTAGCAGAGTTGACCCAAAAAAGTAGCAGAGTTGACCACAAATAAAGTAGCAGAGTTGACACAAATAAAGTAGCAAGGGTTGACCACAAATAATGTAGCAGGTTGACCACAAATAAAGTAGCAGGGTTGACCACAATAAAGTAGAAGGTTGACCACAAATAAAGTAGCAGGGTTGACCACAAATAAAGTAGGCAGGTTGAACCACAAATAAAGTAGCAGGGTTTAGACCACAATAAAGTAGCAGGTTGACCACAAATAAAGTAGCAGGGCTTGACCACAAATAAAGTAGCAGGGTTGACCACAAATAAAGTAGCAGGAGTTGACCACAAATAAAGTAGCGAGAGTTGAACAAAAATAAAGTAGCTGGGAGAGTTGACCATAAAATAAAGGGAGTTGACAAATAAATAAAGTAGCAGGTTGATGTGTTATTCTCGACTCGCTCAGTTTTCCCGCCACAAAGCACCAGAAAATGGCAAAAAGAGTAGAACCAGCTCACCTGCTTTTTACACTGATTTGACTATTAGATGTCCAATTAAAACTTTTTACAGGAATAGCTTCACCATATTAAAATGCGAGTTCAGTTAACGTAAAGTGTTGACTTAAATCTTGGACAGATTTGTTTAATTGCTTAAATTAATCACAAATCACATTATTTATTTAATCTTCAGAAATTACTGTCAGTGTAACAGTATTGCTTCAGCCCCTCTCCAATCGATTCCCTAAAAGCTGCGGCCCTTCAAGGGAAATAACTACTTGCAAGGGAAATAACTACTTTGCAAGGGAAATAACTACTTGCGAAAACTAAGGGCAAATATACTACTTGCAAGTGGAAATAACTACTTGCAAGGGAAATAACTAATTGGCAAGGGAAATAACTACTTCAAGGTCTGAGGGCGTGACGTCACTGATTGAAACGCAACTAGCAAGCACGACTAACTATCTAGCCGTTTCACACAGGTTGCAAAAACATAACWAGGGCTTTACAATGATTGTGAAAACTTGGGGAACATCGGCACAAATAGTTGTTTTTTCTCTATAAACCAGTATGTAATTCAGTGTATATAGGGTAGGCCGTCATTGTAAATGACTTGCCTAGTTAAATAAAGGTTAAATAAAAAAATTAAACATACATTTATTTTTTGCATTGTGACCAATGGAATGGGTGGAGTAAAAGGCCAGCAACACTCTGAATTAACATAACAGTATTTGTGTAAACTTTCAAATGAAATGCTGGTATAAATAATGAAATATAAAAGATAGCACCTTGGAAAAATAACCTTTGAAAAACAGTTGTACGTAACTACTGTTAAACAAAAGGATAGTCAAAGCTTTCCATGCCCTTGCAGGGAGACTCTTATTTTGAAAGAAAATCCTGTCGCTAGTAGAACGGTATTCTAGTTTCAGTGCGTCACTCTGGCGAAACGAAACTTATTGGCAATTTTCGCTTCTGTGGTTTAGCTACGGAATATTTGAGTTTTTAAGATACTATCGTTGCGCGAAGTCATTATCTACTTTATYTTGATTCTARCCTTACCGTTTCCCCTTTTGRATAGAGAAATTATTAYCAAAGATGTTKTGTTATTACATTATTTGCTTGAGTGAAGTGGCCAGCTRTATCTGTATTAGGCCTTCATGATTTTATTTATTTTTATAAAATGTTCCTRAACACGTATGATATTTTAAGTAAAGTAGCCAAMGGAATCAAACTTACCAGGTTGTAAAGTGCACTGACAGCTGCCAAACGTATTYTACGTACGTCCCCTGACTTGTCCGAGTTCTGAGTAGCTGTCTGTGGATTCTTCTTCGGTGGGGTTTATCGGCAGTTGGCWTCCAACATTATGGTGCATTACCGCCACCTACTGTACTGGAGCGTGGCCCAGTCTCTCTTAAAAAAAGACAACAAAAAATGTARACTGTATATAATGACGTTCTACTTAGTATACTCTTTAAACTAATTTCCTGTATCCACTTCTCCCTTATACTGGATCTCAGCCTCTTCCCCCCTCATACTGCCTACACTGTGCCAATACAWGCTCCACTGTCTCTGTTTCCTGGCAATAATCACACTTTCCTGTTGGATGCTTTCCCATAAAGTCTTATTTAACTGRCTGTGTCCCACCCCTAATCTTGTAAAAATAGCCCCCTCTCTTCTGTCTCTTCCTGCCATCCTCCCCTTCCCGACTTTCCTCTGTACTTAGAATAAATGCCTGCCCTCAGTATCTCTATTCCACTGCTCCTGCCATCTCTGCACCACCACTGTCCATATCAGGCTTTTTGCCTCTGCCTTGCTCGTTTGAAACCAAAACATCRACATCCCCACTACTAAGTTCTTGATTAGCCAGTACATCAACTGCCTCGTTCCCCTTCACCCCCACATGGGCTGGGAGCCAAGKCAATCTTGTCTGTATACCCATCTGTCTGACCCTGCCTTGGGTTTGTAGTACGGCATAAAGCACATATTGTCTGCTATGTGAGCTAAAGGACTGCAGACTCAAACACTGCACATGAACCAGAGCAAATAACTACTGTCTTGCTTGACTTCCTCCACCCGCTGCAAGGCCAGTATGGCCATCAGCTCTGCCGTATGTACCGTCAGATGATCTGTAATACGTTTCCTGACTGCCGCCCCACATTCCTGTACTACAAATGCTGACCCAGTACGTCCTGTCCTTGGATCTTTTAAACCATCTGTGTAAATGGCCACAATGCTGATACACAGTGTCCAGATGTCTATTAAACAAATCAGATGGATCAACACTCTCCTCATCTTTCTGTAGTCTCTCCATCACTTCTAGACTTCAACTACAAGAGGCAGGAGTAGCCATGGTGGGTTCACAAGAATAGCTGCCGTTGGACTAAACTCCCTTCCATACAGTCCCATCTCACTCGCATGGGTATCACCCACCCAAAGATCGTGTTCTGTCCTCACTCATGTTCCCAGTATCAAATCAAATGTATTTATATAACCCTTCGTACATCAGCTAATATCTCGAAGTGCTGTACAGAAACCCAGCCTAAAACAGCAAGCAATGCAGGTGTAGAAGCACGGTGGCTAGGAAAAACTCCCTAGAAAGGCCAGAACCTAGGAAGAAGCCTAGAGAGGAACCAGGCTATGAGGGGTGGCCAGTCCTCTTCTGGCTGTGCCGGGTGGAGATTATAACAGAACATGGCCAAGATGTTCAAATGTTCATAAATGACCATCATGGTCAAATAATAATAATCACAGTAGTTATCGAGGGTGTAGCAAGTCAGCACCTCAGGAGTAAATGTCAGTTGGCTTTTCATAGCCGATCATTAAGAGTATCTCTACCGCTCCTGCGGTCTCTAGAGAGTTGAAAACAGCAGGTCTGGGACAGGTAGCACGTCCGGTGGACAGGTCAGGGTTCCATAGCCGCAGGCAGAACAGTTGAAACTGGAACAGCAGCAAGGCCAGGTGGACTGGGGACAGCAAGGAGTCATCATGCCCGGTAGTCCTGACGCATGGTCCTAGTCCTGACGCATGATCTCCCCCACGGCACAACCCAAGGGGGGCTCCAACCCGGACAGGAAGATCACGTCAGTGACTCAACCCACTCAAGTGACGCACCCCTCCTAGGGACGGCATGGAAGAGCACCAGTAAGCCAGTGACTCAGCCCCTGTAATAGGGTTAGAGGCAGAGAATCCCAGTGGAGAGAGGGGAACCGGCCAGGCAGAGACAGCAAGGGCAGTATGCCTGTAAAATCCCTTTCACAGGATGAGACACCCCGTGTCCCTGTAGGTTGACCCAATAATTGCCAGCTGCTATCTCATCTGCAATGGCATATCCCCCATCTCCACCTGTAGTCAGTGGAGTGTATTCATTGATGACAAGGGAAGTCAGGCTTCCCCAAAAAATGTACCAATAAAAAAACATAAATGTATTTATATTTAGTCTCTGTGTTTAATAATTTCCCTTCAATTTGCAAGAGGCTGAATCTATCTTACAGGAGAAGGCATCTGAGGGAGCGAAACAGCTTGGATTTGGCGTCACTCCTATCAAATCCCATTGAGAGCATAGGTCATTGACAAAAACTTGAAATGCTGTGTTGTCCTCTGTTGGCTAGCTAGCCAGCTAGCTAAAATAATCCTTTTCCTAAATTAGATGGGGATTGGACTTGTGGTTTTACTTAATTCTATGTACTGGCCAATGATTATAACGGCAATTCTGATCCAACTATTAATTCATACCTGGCCACGTCATATTTAGCTTACATTGATTAGACTAAATCATTTTTGGTATCTTTTAGTTGTTACTGTATTAGACTAAGCAGAGGTGATTTGATGTTGATGTTGAAGTTGAAATGGTGCTGGAAAAGTGTAGGCAGCTCCTGTTTTCTTTGCGACTTGCGGTAATCAATAGTAGTTTAGCTTGACCATGCCGTAGGTCATGTTACTGTACATGCAGTATGCTTTGTGGACTTCACTGGACAGAGGTTGCGATCAGGTTTTGTGATAAAAACAAAAGGTGTAGTTACATTTATTCTGCCACCTTGTCTTCTTATTGACTCGGCCTTTAGGCCTATATATCACCATAACAAGTTATAGAGCAAACAACTTCTACATAGTCCTTGACCCTGTATGACATCTAGCCTTTCCAATGAGGTCCTGGCTGCCAAACCATACGCTATACTGCCATAGTCTATTACAGATCGGATCAATGCAACATACATGGTCCTCTCCGCAAGCGTCTTGGTCCACTCTTCTCTGCCTTGACAAAAATGTAAGTGTTCTCCTCAAACCACAACGAGCGTATACCACCCAGTTTCCAGTCAATTTGCTAATGTTTCATGCGGCTGACATGCACTACTGTTAAATAATGGAGTAATAGCCTATAGCTCACACCCTGTTGTAAATCAAGGACATGACATTGCAGCTATCTCCCTCTCCAAATACACACAGGAATGTGCCTTTTGTTTCAGACATTTTCCCGCCGAAACTCTAACATGTTCTGAAGCAAATACTGGAACAATATTTCTAACATTGAACACGGGGAATGGTCAGAGGCGACCCAAAGACCACTAATATCGTTTGGTTGTTATTTTGTGATGTCATAACATTTTTTATAAAGGAAATACTTTAACTTGAAAAGTATACACACTATACTATACTTGGGGCGGCAGCGTAGCCTAGTGGTTAGAGCGTTGGACTAGTAACCGAAAGGTTGCAAGATTGAATCCCCGAGCTGACAAGGTACAAATCTGTCGTTCTGCCCCTGAACAGGCAGTTAACCCACTGTTCCTAGGCCGTCATTGAAAATAAGAATTTGTTCTTAACTGACTTGCCTAGTAAAATAAAGGTAAAATGAAATACGGTATGTGCAAAGTGTCCATTCAAAGTGTTTTTGTTAAGAGAGGGATGTGATCTTAGAAACTATAGGAGGAAATTGTTTCTATAACTTTGTACAAGTAAGTAGTCTGGTGGAACCTCCCCTTTTGAACAAACTGTATAATATGATGGGTTAAGAATTAACATATCAGACCGGAAAGGCGTCGAGCTGCAGCTCACGTCCAAAGTGGTTTGAACTCTGATATCTCAACACGAGGTAAAGACGATAGTTAACTCCCGGACAATCAATGGTATGGCTGATTAGCTGTCCTAAGTAAAGTATCTACAAAAGCTAATTTAAGTGGGACCATTCTATTACTCTTCTCAAATCCCTGTAGTACGCTACTCTTATCACCCCACTGAGAACCATTGACACGGCTGGCTAGCATATCTTCAAAGAATCATCTTCCAGAGCGAGTGGAAGTAGAGTGAGCTCTGTAGTTCTGTGAAGGACTACACAACCAGTTGCCGGGCGACGGCCGAGGAGAGCAACAGTAGGAGACGGGTGGGGACCCCTTTTGGACAATTGGAGCCTTACAAGCGTGCCGCAAAAAGGCTAAACACCCTTTCCAAGAAGGACTGGTTCTGACAGAAATACACAAAGAACACTGACATTTACACGGAAATATATTCATGATTTCTTACTCCAAACGGGTGGCGGTTTGTGTGCGAAGTATATGATTACTGTAAGAGTAGTTTCTAAATGTACCAAAGTATTTTGTCTCTGTCTCTCTCTCACCCTCTCCATGTCTTTTGTAACAAGTCGCCATATTGTGTAAGTCCGCTAGGGAATTGTTTCAAATTCAGGCCTAGGCAAAGGCCAGGCTGTGGAATCATGCTCAGATCAGATAAAGAATATGCGATAGTAAAGTTTTGAAAAACGTATTTGTTATTCAAATTAAAAGCCCAATGAATACTCATCTTTGTGTAATTATTTAACTCTCACCGCTTGTGGGACATTTATTTTGAAGGCACGTATAAATAACAACTGCACAAGGAAAGACAGTGACTGACAGACTAACACACACACGTCACAATTACAAATAGTAGCTAGCTAGAAATTGTTAAAAAAAATTGTTTCTCAAAGAAAAGCAAAGTAGACAATGAATGCAGGGTGTTCCAGCAAGTGGACATCGAAATATTTATTTATTCACAGTGGACATCATGGCCCTCATGAATTAACTGAAGTCCAAACTACAAGGGAAGGGCCTGTTTGGACATCAGATGTACAGCCTTGTCAAAGCCTTCAAGGGAGAATTACTCCTCCTGACCCGTGAAGTAGAAGCCACTACTAGTCTGTTCCCTATCAGATGACCACCGGGAGAAGTATACATCACTGCTGCGTGCTTTGAACGGTGAGTTCTCATCGTTTTGAGGATTTCAAAGTGTTGGAAAATGACATGCTGTTGGTTTCCTTTCACCTTCAAAGTGGATAACGCTCCCACTGACCTGCAACTTGAGCTTATCGATCTTCACTTTGATGCAGTGATTAGAGAAGTATTTAAAACATGTCTATGGTTAGTTCTCAGACCGTCTCAGCTGTCTAGCAATCTTGTTGCCAATTTAGTGACGCTAGTTAGCTAACAGCAAGCTGACAATATTGAAATGTCCATGTTAGGCATGCTTAGCTAGCCAGTCTAATAGAGATCAACAATATTAATGGGGTGGTTAAATTGTGTATTGTTCTGTATTTTGTTGTAGGTGGTACAGAATCTGATTTCACCAACATGAGCTTCCAACCCCTAGCTTTGCACAAGGGGAAGGTAAGCTGAACAAAAGGTGGGTGTCCACCCCAAAATTCTGCATGTCATGATGACAGAGACCTGTCTCGATCAATGAGTGAGAAGACTTGAAAGACACGATGGCGGGGCACATATTGTTGGATTACTTTATGCACCTGGACACGGACATTGTGAGACTCCTGTTTCCCTGAATCAAGGACGAAGACGGCATCGCTAAGGTTGGTTGAAAATTCTCTGTGCTACACCAAACAGTACCTATCCTATAACACCCAGTAATGGATACCAAAAATCTTTGGTTAGATCACATTATCTGGTGCAACAATCTGTAGCTAAGAGAACTGGGGATCAGCTGATGATGGAGAGAAATTGCAATTCCACAGAAACATACAGTAAGTTCAGGGAATACTTGTAAAGCTGTGGGAGGACAGTTGTCATGATCAAACTGCCATTCAGCTCTTCATGAGTCATTAGCTTGAAATCCAGAATAATGTCTAATCCCTTGAAGGAAACAGCTCACTGGATACAGTTATGCTACAGTTACACACACAGGCAAAGGAATTCTGCTTTTGTATCTAGAATCCACTCCAGGAAGAAGCCCAGGCACCACACGGTATTGTCTATAAGTCAAAAACAAATACTCTACTGTACAGTTTGAACAACAGTTGAACTGTGCCAGCGTAACATCAACATTAGGGTAGACTAGTTGAACATGCATACATGTGCACAGGCACAGAACAATATCTAGACTAATAGAATGAAATATTGCGTAACCCTCAACCTTTGCACAGTGACCAGACCATTCAAATATGCCTAGGTAGGTAGGTAGGTAGGCAGGCAGACAGTATCTACCTACAGCCATGTCTATCAGGCATGCTTAGGCAAATATTTTTTTATAGTTAAACCAGCAATAGTTTTAGAGATTTACAACAGGAAATTGTTGTAAAGTTGTTTTTCCTCACTGTTTGCTAGTAAACTTAGGTAGTTTGCTATATATGCAATACTTGTTATTTACATCTTTTGGAATCCTATCTTGTATCATGCCTATATTTCTGTGATATTGAAATGCATCCATGGTCATAATCATAACCAATGTCAACCCTCATCAATTATGTTGCATAGCTAGCTAGTAATATTATTTACAGTTGCTGATGTCACACATGTTTGCTAACAAGTTAGCAGGTGCCAGGCTAAATATCTAGCCAACTCCAGTCATGTGCTAACGTTTGCTGTTAAACCTAATTTTAGGTGGCTGGTTGTAATGTTGTAGCTTGCTGTTTAGTAGCTAGCCATATCTACAATTTAAATGAGAGGTTTTACAATCGAGATACAAAAGTGCTCCGATTTGTAAAAACTCTTCTATTTTCAGACATAGATATGTTTACCTACCTAACTAGCTACATAATTAGACCCCCCCCCCCACTGTAACACAGTAGTAGCTATGTTAGGCAGCAATACACAATGTGTTTCAGTAGATAAACTAAAGTTAACTAGCTAGCTAGGATGCTTGCAGGAAAAATGACGTAATATGTGTCTGATCAGTTCTTTAATTTTTTCCCAAAGGATTGTTGTTAGTGTCCGCCTTGTTGTTAGTGTTCCCCTTTACAATTTAATTGAGAAGGTTTTTGGGAAAGCCGTTCAATCAATCAATCAAATTAATTTATAAAGCCCTTCTTACATCAGCTGATGTCACAAAGTGCTGTACAGAAACCCATCCTAAAACCCGAAACAGCAAGCCATGCAGGTGTAGAAGCACGGTGGCTAGGAAAAACTCCCTAGAAAGGCCAGAACCTAGGAAGAAGCCTAGAGAGGAACCAGGCTATGAGGGGTGGCCAGTCCTCTGCTGGCTGTGCCAGGTGGAGATTATAACAGAACATGGCCAAGATGTTCAAATGTTCATAGATGACCAGCAGGGTCAAATAATAATAATAATAATCACAGTGGTTGTCGAGGGTTCAACAGGTCAGCACCTCAGGAGTAAATGTCAGTTGGCTTTTCATAGCCGATCATTCAGAGTATCTCTACCATTCATGCTGTCTCTAGAGAGTTGAAACCAACAGGTCTGGACAGCAGGTAGCACGTCCGGTGAACAGGTCAGGGATCCATAGCCACAGGCAGAACAGTTCAAACTGGAGCAGCAGCACGACCAGGTGGACTGGGGACAGCAAGGAGTCATCAGGCCAGGTAGTCCTGAGGCATGGTCCTAGGGCTCAGGTCCTCCGAGAGAGGATTGAAAGAAAGAGAGAATTAGAGAGAGCATACTTAAATTCACACAGGACACCAAATAAGACAGGAGAAACACTCCAGATATAACAGACTGACCCTAGCCCCCCGACACATAAACTACTGCAGCATAAATACTGGAGGCTGAGACAGGAGGGGTCGGGAGACACTGTGGCCTTGTCCGACGATACCCCCGGACAGGGCCAAACAAGCAGGATATACCCCACCCACTTTGCCAAAGCACAGCCCCACACACCATAGAGGGATATCTAAACCACCAACTTACCATCCTGAGACAAGGCCGAGTATAGCCCACAAAGATCTCCCCCACGGCACAAACCAAGGGGGGCGCCAACCCAGACAGGAAGATCATGTCAGTGACTCAACCGACTCAAGTGACGCACCCCTCCTAGGGACGGCATGGAAGAGCACCAGTAAGCCAGTGACTCAGCCCCTGTAATAGGGTTAGAGGCAGAGAATCCCAGTGGAGAGAGGGGAACCGGCCAGGCAGAGACAGCAAGGGCAGTTCGTTGCTCCAGTGCCTTTCCGTTCACCTTCACACTCCTCGGCCAGACTACACTCAATCATAGGACCTACTGAAGAGATGAGTCTTCAATAAAGACTTAAAGGTTGAGACCGAGTGCGTCTCTCACATGGATAGGCAGACCATTCCATACAATTTTGCTTTATAGGAGAAAGCCCTGCCTCCAGCTGTTTGCTTAGAAATTCTAGGGACAGTAAGGAGGCCTGCATCTTGTGACCGTAGCGTACGTGTAGGTATGTACGGCAGGACCAAATCGTAAAGATGGGTAGGAAAGCCCATGTAATGCTTTGTAGGTTAGCAGTAAAACCTTGAAATCAGCCCTTGCCTTAACAGGAAGCCAGTGTAGAGAGTCTAGCACTGAAGTAATATGATACAATTTTGTGGTTCTAGTCAAGATTGTAGCAGCCATGTTTAGCACTAACTGAAGTTTATTTAGTGCTTTATCCGGGTAGCCGGAAAGTAGCGCATTGCAGTAGTCTAACCTAGAAGTGACAAAAGCATGTGTAGCAAATTGATGTTACTCATATTGTTGTTACAGAGGAAACGAAAACCAGTAGTTACTTACTTTATTAATGTGCTGGTTGACAACATGCCTAGTAAAGTTTGCTTAACTATATATCTTTGTCTGTCATGACTACAACCAAAAGCATATTGAAACATAGTGACAGCGGTACTCAAAAGAACCTGGATCTCATCGATGTAAATGCAGAATACATCCGAGGCAGCAGTTTGAAAAAGTGCTGGCTATCGTGAGTGACTCTATGCTAAAAGCTAGCTGGCTATTGGATACAAGCAGATTCGTGAGTGCTAACATTCCATTCTAGGGCCTCCCGGGTGGCGCAGTGGTCTCTGTGCCACCAGAGATTCTGGGTTCGAGCCCAGGCTCTGTCGCAGCCGGCTGCGACCAGGAGGTCCATGGGGCAACGCACAATTGCCCAGCGTCGTCCGGGTTAGGGTGGGTTTGGCCGGCAGGGATATCCTTGTCTCATCGCGCACTAGCGACTCCTGTGGCGGGCCGGGCGCAGTGCACGCTGACCAGGTTGCCAGGTGTACGGTGTTTCCTCCGACACATTGGTGCGGCTGGCTTCCGGGTTGGATGTGCGTTGTGTCAAGAGCAGTGCGGCTAGGTTGGGTTGGGTTTCGGAGGACGCATGGCTCTCGACCTTCGCCTCTCCCGAGTCCGTACTGGAGTTGCTGCGATGAGACAAGACTGTACCTACTACCAATTGGATACCACGAAATTGGGGAGAAAAAAGGGAGTAAAAAAATAAAAAATAAAATACAAATAAAAAATTCTACAAATATATCGCTATGGAAAATGCACTGAAACCTCTGGGGAAAAATAGACTTTGATGATTGTAATTTAGCACTGACCTGGGAAAGATGGAAAAAGGATTTCAATTTGTACATGGCTCTTACAATGAGCGAAAAACCTGAGGATTACAACAGTATTATCTCATTGGGGGAAAAGGCAGAGAGATTTGTGAGACCCCTGTGGGTGGGCAGTACAAAAGACAATCTCTCTGAGGAAGTAATTGCAGCACTGGATGCATTTTGTGATCCCAAGAAAAATGAAACAATTTTTTCATGCGAAGTTAGGGCCAAGATGAGAGTTTAAACAAATATCTCACTGAATTGAGGACTCTAGTGGCCACCTGCAACTTTGGAGTAATCACAGACTCTCTTATCGAGGACAGGATTGTGTGTGGCCACACTTAAGAGAGCGCTTACTCAGAGAGACTGATCCCAGTTTAGAGAAATGTATACTGTCATGTTTTGTCTTTGATCATCATGTCTTGTCCCGTGCTTCCCTCTGCTGGTCTTATTAGGTTCTTTCCCTCTTTCTATCCCTCTCTCTCCTCCTCCCTCTCTCCCTCTCCCGCTCTCTCTCTCTATCGTTCCGTTCCTGCTCCCAGCTGTTTCTCATTCTCCTAACGACCTCATTTACTCTTTCACACCTGTCCCCTATTTTGCCCTCTGATTAGAGTCCCTATTCTTCCCTCTGTTTTCCGCTTCTGTCCTTGTCGGATTCTTGTTTGATGTTTGCTGTCCTGTGTCCTTGTTCCGCCCTGTCGTGTTTTTGCCTTCTTCAGATGCTGCGTGTGAGCAGGTGTCTATGTCAGCTACGGCCTGTGCCTTCCTGAAGCGACCTGCAGTCTGTGGTCGCGTCTCCAGTCGTTCCTCTCTACTGACGAGAGGATTTCAGTTTCCTGTTTTGGATTTACCTTTGATATATCCAGGAGAATCATTGTTTGTTTGATACTGGAATAAAGACTCTGTTTCTATTACGTCGCTTTTGGGTCCTCATTCACCAGCATAACATATACAGATCGGAAGAGCTGCAGAACTGTCCAGACAGAGAGCTAAAGTCATAAATGTGCAGGGCCCTGTAGCAGTGCATGCAGTAACACAGAAAGAGGGACCGAGAGGGAGAGGAGACCCTACAGAGGGACAGAGCATTATACAATGCAGATACTGTGGACAGACACATGAGAGAAAAAAGGAAAAATGCCCTGCATATGGACAAAAATGTAAATCCTGGTTTGCAAAAGTGCAGGGATCAGCAAGAGAAACAGAGTCCTGGCAATGGAAAATGTGTCAGCTGACTCAGAGCGCGGTGAGGATGTGCTCTGCATCACACTAGGGCCAAAGTCAGAGAACATCAACGTGGTGCAGGAGAAAACCACAGACCCCAATGCAGCTCTCTTTGCAACCATGCTGGTCAACAAAAAGTCAGTCAGATTTCAGCTGGATTGTGGTGCTAGTTGTAATGTTATCCCTGCAAACCTCATAAAAGCCAGTCACCTAGAGCCCTGCAGTCAGGTATTGGTGATGTATAACAAGAGTACTCTGACACCACTGGGGACTTGCACACTTAAAGTGATCAATCCACGCAATAAGAAAACCTACCGAGTTGAGTTCATCGTAGTCAACAAGCAGATTGGATTAGCAGCCTGATCGTAGTGAAGAAACCGTCTGGAAAACTAAGAGTGTGCATTGATCCGAAACCTCTCAACAAGAGGATCCATTACACACTTCCCACTATTGAAGATGTGCTGCCAGATCTGAACAGAGCACGCGTTCAGTCCAGCCCCAGAGATCTTTCAGAGGAAGTTGAACCAGGCAATGGAATGTCTTCCAGGAGTCAAAATCATTGCAGATGACATCCTGATTGTGGGAGAAGGAGACAACGATGAAGCAGCGACTCTGGACCATGACAAAAACCTGAAAATGCTCCTGGACAGATGCAGGAAGCTCAATATCAAGCTGAATCCGGAGATGCTGCAGCTCAGGCTGAAAGAAGTGCCCTACAYTGGCCACCTGCTAACATCAGAGGGGTTGAAAGTGGACCCAGGAAAAGTGACAGCCATCARACAGATGCCTAGGCCTACAGATGTGCAGGGGGTGCAGCGCTTCCTGGGCATGGTAAACTACCTAGCCAAGTTCTGCAGCCACGCCACGGAGCTCTGCGAACCACTGTGACAGCTAATACACAAGGACTCACTGTGGGAGTGGTCAGAGAGACATGAGCAGGCTTACAATAAAATCAGGGATACCATTGCACAGACCCCTGTGCTGAAATACTACAACCCAACAGAACAGCTTGTACTACAGTGTGATGCTTCAGAGAGTGGGTTAGGAGCAGCCTTGATGCAGGGAGGACAACCAATAGCATACGCCAGCAGGGCCCTGACAGAGACTGAAAAAGGGTATGCACAGATAGAGAAGGAGCTGCCAGCAGAGCCCTGACAGAGACTGAAAAGGGTATGCACAGATAGAGAAGGAGCTGCTTGCAGTGGTGTTTGGCATGGAGAGGTTCCACCAATTCACATATGGACGAACTGTGGAAGTGCAGTCAGATCACAAGCCTCTAGAGAGCATCATGACAAAGCCTCTCCTCAGCGCACCAAAAAGACTACAACGGTCTGAGCAGGGCGTTCCTCACAGAACAAGACAACAGAGGCCCTGTGAAGGTCGAAGTGGAATCAATCWATATGATACACTACCTCCCTGTGTCAAGCGAGAGACTAAAGCACATCCAGAGAGCCACTGAGCTGRACCGGGAGCTCCAGACACTGAAAAATGTGATCCTGCAGGGGTGGCCTGAAGWGAAAGGACATGTACCCTTGRAAGTAGCCATGTATTTTCACAACAGAKATGAGCTGAGTGTGCAAAATKGAGTTATCGTCAGTCGTTGTGCCTACTGCCCTCAGGTCAGAGATAATGCAGAGAATCCATTCCTCACACATAGGAACAGAGGGAAGAGCTTGCGAGTGTGTCTACGAGGCCAGGCATGAATGCACAGCTGAGATGATGAAGCAGCAGAAAGAAACATTGAGGCCACACGAAGCACCAAAGCGTCCCTGGGAAAAAATAGGGACTGACCTGTTCTAGTTCAACGACAGAGACTACATGGTCACAGTTGATTATCTCTCCAACTTCTGGGAAGTGGACCATTTGGAGAACACACAGTCAAAAACGGTCATTTGAAAACTGAAGACACACTTTGCACGCTGTGGGATACCTGACATCCTTTACTCAGACAATGGTCCCCAGTACTCTTCAGACGAGTTCCGAAGTTTCAGCAAGGCTTGGGACRTTACACACAAAACATTGTCTCCAGGATACCCGCAAAGWAATGGGAAAGTGGAATCGGCAGTGAAAACAGCCAAAAGACTGATGGCAAAAGCAAAGAGAGCAGGTGCTGACCCATACCTGGCCATGCAGAAACAGGCAAAGTACTACGACAMCTCTGCTAAGGATCTCACAGAGCTGCAAYGAGATGACAGGGTGAGAGTTCAGCCACTCATAGGACAGAAACAGTGGTGGCAGAGGGCCACAGTAGTCAGACCTGTGGAGCAAAGGTCCTACGAGGTGAAGACAGAACAGGGACAAGTCTTCAGGAGGAACAGGCAACACCTGAGGAAGAGCAGAGAAATAGAGGAGGATATCCCACTGTTGAGGAGCCTGGCACAGAGCCAGTAAACAGAGCACCAGCTGACGCCCAGCAGGGTGCGGAACACAACCTAGAGGTGGACGCTGCACCTCGACAAGAAGATCCAAACATCTCAGGTCAAGCGCCTCCTGATGTAATCAACACTCCCCACACAAGGTCTGGTAGGGCCATCCGAAGACCTAAAACACCTGAAAGACTTTGTGTGAARGTAAAAATAATTATAATTAATGGACAGTCAGAGACAGTAAACAAAYATTCAGTTCACATTCCAGTTTATTGCAGACATGGACTACAAGCCAAAGTTAGATGGAGTCTGCCTTTGTTGTAAAAAAGAAAAGAAAAAGAGAACATGTAGCTATATTGATGTTACTCATATTGATGTTACACAGGAAACAGAAACCAGTAGTTACTTACTTTATTAATGTGCTGGTTGACAACATGCCTAGTAAAGTTTGCTTAACTATATATCTTTGTCTGTCGTGACTACAACACAAAGCATATTGAAACAGCATKGATTCATTTTTCAGCATCATTTTTGGACAGAAAGTTTCYGATTTTTGCAATGTTACTTAGATGTAAAAAAGCTGTCCTTGAAACAGTCTTGATTTGTTCGTGAAAAGAGAGATCAGGGTCCAGAGTAACGCCGAGGTCCTTCACAGTTTTATTTGAGGCGACTGTACAACCATCAAGATTGTCAGATTCAACAGAAGATCTCTTTACCAGAATATCTCTTTACCAGAAGACGGTTAGGCCTATCATTAGCATCGCTATTTCTTGTTCCTTAATTGTTTGAAACCTGGACGTTTTACTTCATATTATGAGGCATTTCTTAACTTGCTTCAAAGTAGCCTATAGCCAAAATCCCACCATAGAAACATGGTTAGACTTAATTTAAGACTTACTCATATGCGCTCTCCTGTTCTATTGGTTTTTCAAATAAACTTTATTTAATTGTCTAGTGGCAAARGGCATTATCCTAGTCATATTAGCAACCCATGATAGTTGTTGCATCTTTAGAACCCCTTTCTTCATAAATTTCGAACATATATTTCGTCTCTGTCCATGAAACCGCTTATATGTTCGGTGCGATTTTTGAACGCGTTTTTCCGCAAATCGCATTTTGGAACACTTGTCCGTATGCCGACTGCCTGGTGTACATTGCTGCGCTTAAAATGTGAAGAAATAATACTATATCAACATTTTAAGTTAGACATTCTGATCTGTTTCATCAGCCTTATTAATAGATACAGCGTATACCTCCACTACACTACTTTGATACGCATCAGTGGGGATTAAGAAGTGAGTATACACAATGSCCATAAAAAAGTGGGTATACGGCGTATACCTGCACATACTCTCTAATAAACCAATTGAACTATTCTCTGACTCCTTACATGGACATTCTCATCAGTTTATTTTGTTATTTAGCAATAGTAATTTAGTCATTCTTACCAAGTAGACCACATAGGCACACACACAACACAAGTTCACACAAACACTRAACCGTACATTGTTTATTCGAGTTTTTAATTAAGTACACAGAAATTGTAAATCTGCATTCAAAATGGACAACATTCTACGAAGTGGCGAATCAAAAGAGGACAACGATGTATTTAATTACATATCAAGGTGTGGGTATCCTTACATTCATTTTGTTAAACTGCAGAGGGAAATTGTTCTTGCCGTAGGCTATTATTGATGTTTAGGTTTCTACACTCAAATTAGATCAGTCTGTTCCTGTCAAATCAACTAATGTTCCACAAATATTTCAAGTACAGTGTACACAGTAAGTGCAATGTTAGACAGGTTTAGCATACCTGTGACTTTTTAGTTAATTTCTGTTTGTTTTTTTCAATTGGACACAGGTTAAGATTCATGCATACATTTACTCAGTTTTCTCATGAGAAAAGCTTCATACAGTAACCTGAATTTCTGAAAGTAAGCCACCCTTCAGGCAAAACAACATAATTCTGGAGGGTTTTGTATTTGGAAGAACGTGAAAGCTATGGGGACTAAGCTAGGCATGTGTCTATATTACAACTCTGTGCTGCCAGCCTGACTTCAGATGCTGTTGACATGATTGGCCCCGATCCCAGGGTACTGTGTGTTGCTCTGGTCACCGGTGTAGTCTCCACTGAGCTGGTGCCTGTCCTTCAGCAGGTCTGCAAACTGCTCCTCCTGAGAACACACAGCAACAAACGGCTACATTTAGTTTTGTTTTTCAAGTCATGTTACCAGGTAAGAAAAATGAATATGTAGCCTAAACACTCGTCATGACTCATCTTAATAATTGTGGTAGATATCTCCAGTCTTACCAGTACGTTCATTCGCTCAGCTGCTGCCACGGCGACGTTCAGCTTCCTCTCATCCTCCTCCCTCTCCTCCTCGATAACCCCCAGCCTATGACGYCGATTAACAATTGCATTTTAGTTCATCTTCAAACCAAATAAACTCTCATTAATTTGAAAGGTTGTGAATGTCATTTGATKACATTTCGATCTGTCCCTCTTACTCCGCTGTCTCACCTGAAAGTGGCGCTAGCAAGCTGTTCCTCACGGACAGCCAGAAGACTACGCAGTTYGTTAACCTCRGCCAACAAGACTGCATTCTGATCTTGACTTTGGACAATGAAGTCCTCCAGCCGCTTGGCCATCTCCAACTCACGCTCTGTCACCTGCTCCACCCCCAGGCGGAGCTCCGACAGCTCCTGTGCATGCTGGTTAAATCACAAATCGACATCATGGCGATCAAGCAATTTCACCATTGCAGTATTTCTTTGATGAGCTGAAGTAATCAATGCGAAAGGAGCAGCATTACTGGATGATAAATAATATGAAGGTGAACCCACCCTGTCCAGTAGGTTGATATCTTCATTCTCTACCTTCCTCTCGTATGTCTCTTTGCTCTGGGACACTTTGATCCAAGGCACTGGAGCAGGAGGAGCCTTTACACCGACACTCTGACACAAGAAGAGGGGATGCTTTCATGAGATTCAATCACTCCTCCCACCCATCGACTCTCAACAGAACAACCACATGGCAATGCAAGGTTATGACTATGAACCATGTACTTCATGAGGAGAATGTCAACATAAAATAGAATGTTTGAATGTTGACAATTGAAACCACATGACCAAGATTTCCAAACTCACGTTCTGTGGTGATGAGATATCAAGTGGAGGGTTGGCTTCCTGCTCTGCCTCTTGGTCCTCCAGCGGCAGATTTTCAGTGCTGATCAGTCTCCTCAGTTGCTGTTTAGGGTCCATCTGCCGTCTGTGCGGAGCACTCTGGGTCCTGGATACTGGCTTCCTCTCTCTGGCACTCATCCTGTCTCGCTTGACCCCCTGAAAGCTTTCTTTCCGCTGGCCGCCCTTCACATCCATAGGCAGCTGCTGCATGGAGTTGTGCAGAGGGCTGTACTTGCCCACGTCTTTAGGGGGCACGTAGGTCGGCTTGGAATGACCAATGTTGCTGTTGTGAAAAAGAAAAATCACGACAATAAAGCGAGACGTGAAAAAGATTGTGAAACTATGTACGCACACAAGTAGGTCTACAAAAATGCTTATGTGCAATACACATAGGGTGCACATGCAGAARTGCACTCGCCAACCTCACCTGCTAACAGTAATCCGTAGAGCATCTGGGCCCAGAGATTCTGTAATCTGGTTCAGGATTGAAGGCAGAGGGTGCAATTTGTCTATGGTGTCCTGAGGAAGAAATATGAAYGAACARCATGTTAGCTACCACTAAACCTTACCATGGGAGGTTTCAGCTTCGTTTCAAGTTTTATTTGTCACATTTGTCACATACAGCGAAATGCTTATTTTGCAAGCACTACMCAACACTGCAGTATTCAATATTAAATCAAACTGTATTTGTCACACGCGTCAAATACAACAGGTGTAGATGTCCCGACTTCCGCCGAAGTCGGTCCCTCTGCTTGTTCGGGCGGCGTTCGGCGGTCGACGTCACCGGCCTTCTAGCCACCTCCGATCCACTTTTCATTTTCCATTTGTTTTGTCTATGTCTTACACACCTGGTTTCACTCACCCAATTGCCTGTTTATTATTTAACCCTCTGTTCCCCATGTTTGGTTGTGAGTGAGTGTTTGTTGTATTGTGGACCGTATTGTGGGCTTGCTATTGTCTTGTATTTTGATGACTTTGAGTAAAGTTACTTTTATTTACTCATCTTTGGTGTCCTGCGCCTGACTCCTCTGCACCAGCTACACATTGACCATTACAGTAGACCTTACCGTGAAATGCTTACTTACAAGCCCTTAACCAACAATAGCTTTTAAGTAAGGAAGGAAATATTTGCTAKAAAAATAAAAAGTAACACAATAAAATAACAATAACGAGGCTTTATCCAGGGGGGTACCGGTACAGAGTCAATGTGCGTGTGTACAGGTTGAGGTAATGTACATGTAAGTAGGGGTAAAGTGACAATGCATAGATAATAAACTGCGYGTAGCAGCAGYGTAAAAAAGGGGTCAATGCAAATAGTCAGAGTAGCTATTTGATTAACTGTTTAGCAGTCTTATGGCTTGGGGGTAGAAGCTGTTAAGGAGCCTTTTAGACCTAGATTTGCCTTGCAGTAGCAGAGAGCACAGTCTATGACTTGGGTGGCTGGATTCTTTGACCATTTTTAGGGCCTTCCTCTGACACCGCATGGTATAGAGGTCCTGGATGGCAGGAAGCTTGGCCCCAGTGATGCACTGGGCTGTACACTCTACCCTATTTAGGATCTTGTTGTCGTATGCCGATCAGTTGCCATATCAAGCGCTGATGCAACCAGTCAGGATGCTCTCAATGGTGCAGCTGTAGAACTTTTTGAGGATCTGAGGACCCATGCCAAATCTTTTCAGTCTCCTGAGGGGGAATAGGCTTTGTCGTGCCCTCTTCACGACTGTCTTGRTGTGCTTGGACCATGATAGCTCACAAACTGCTTCACTACAGCCCCATCGGTGTGAATGGGGTTGTTCTTGGCCCTCCTTTTCCTGTAGTCCACGATCAGCTCCTTTGTCTTGATCACGTAGAGGGAGAGGTTGTTGTCCTGGCAACACACAGCCAGGTCTCTAACCTCATCCCTATAGGCTGTCTCATCATTTTCGGAGATCAGGCCTACCACTGTTGTCTTGTCGGCAATCTTAATGATGGTGTTCATGCTTTCGTGGGTGAACAGGGAGTACATGAGGGGACTAAACACCCACTCCTGAGGGGCTCGCGTGTTGAGGATCAGCGTGGCAGATGTGTTGTTGTTGCCTACCCTCCCTGACAGGCCACCTGTCAGGAAGTCCAGGATCCAGTTACAGAGGGATGTGTTTAGTCCCAGGGTCCTTAGCTTAATCATGACCTTTGAGGGCACTATGGTGTTGAACGCTGAGCTGTAGTCAATGAACACCATTCTTAAATAGGTGTTCCTTTTGTCCAGGTGGCAGTGTGGAGTGCAATAGAGATTGCGTCATCTGTGGATCTGTTGGGGCRGTATGCGAATTGTAGTGGGTCTAGGGTTTCTGGGATGATGGTGTTGATGTGAGCCATGACCAGCCTTTTAAAACACTTCATAGCTACAGACGTGAGTACTACGGAGCGGTAGTCATTTAGGCAGGTTACCTTGGCGTTCTTGGGAACAGGGACTATGGTGGTCTGCTTGAAACATGTATATATTACAGACTTGGTCAGGGAGAGGTTGAAAATGTCAGTGAAAACACTTGCCAGTTTGTCAGCGCATGCTCTGAAAAGGCATTCTTGTAATCCGTCTGACCCTGCGGCCTTGTGAATGTTGACCTGTTTTAAGGTCTTAACGACATTGGCTACGGAGAAGGTGATCACACAGTCGTCTGGAACATGGTCAGTGTTGCTAGCCTTGAAGTGAGCACAGAAGACATTTAGCTTGTTTGGTAGGCTCGCGYCACTGKGCAGCTCGCGGCTGGGTTTCCCTTTGTAGTTTGCAAGCCCTGCCATATCCGACAACCGTCAGCCAGTGACTGACGTGGTGTACTCCTCAATGCCATCGGATGAATCCCAAAACATATTCCAATCTGTGCTAGCAAAACAGTCCTGTAGCGTAGCATCCGCATCATCTGACCACTTCTGTATTGAGCGAGTCACTGATACTTTCTGCTTGAGTTTTTGCTTTTAAGCAGGAATCAGGAGGATATAATTATTGTCAGATTTGCCAAATTGAGGGTGAGGGAGAGCTTTGTACGCATCTATGTGTGTGGAGTAAAGGTGGTCTCGAGTAAAAAAAAAATCTTCCTCTGGTGGAACACATGCATGCTGGTAGAAACTATAGTACAACTAATAAAAATAAGAGATTTTACAATGTGCAGTGATACTGGAGTATTTGAGGTAGATATGTACATATAGGCAGGGATTATGAGAAGTGACTGGTAGCAGGATAAATAATAATAGTAAACAGTGGCAGCAGCATAAGTGGAGGTGKGYGKGYGTGTGTGTGTGTGCACKYAAGTGTCAGGTCTACTCCCTCTCCCCCGTTCCGTGCTCGACATCGCTGGTTTACTAACCACCGGTCCTGGCTGCCCATCATTACGCACACCTGCGCCCCTTCATTACTACCTTGATTACTTACCATTTATCTAGCACTCTGTTTATGTCAGTCATCAAATAGTATTGTTTATGTTTCCTTGTTAGACGCTTCTCTTCTCTTGTTTTGTACTCCGTCAACACCAMGATCAGCTGGCGCAACTGGGTGTGGCTATGGATGAGGTCCTCCGAGTCCTCCACCACCTCAACACCACCCGAGAGGATTCACTTTCAAATAACGGAGGGCCTACCATGATTCATCCCGGCAAGCCAGTCTCCCAGCCTACCCAGCAGTSTGCCCAGGTCAGCGATGCCCAACTGTCCCTCCTGGACAACTAAGATGGGATGCCATCCAAATGCCATGGCTTCCTACTCCAGTGCTCCCTCTATTCCGCTCATCAGACGGGAGCCCCCACCACTGAGAGGTCCAAGGTTTTCACGGTCATTTCTGTGCTGATTGGGCGGGCGTTGGAGTGGGCTATGGCCGTCTGGGAGAGAGGAGAGGAGGAGCTGGGTTCCTACGAGGGGTTCATGGCTCTGTTCAGGGCGRTCTTCGACCATCCACCGGAGGGCAACTACTCCAACTCCTGCAAGGTGCCCAGTACTCTGCGGAGTACAGTCTCACCTTCCGGAAGAGCCCACTCCTCGCCCTTGGGGCCGTCCCCCTGGCTAGCATTGTCAGTCACATCTGGACTTAAAAAAAAAAAATCTAGCACTCTTTCTGTCAGTCATSAGGTAGTATTGTTTCTATTTCCTTGTTAGATGCTTCTTGTTCCATGTTTTGTTATCATTAAACTSACACTGCACTTGTTTCCTAACTCCCTGCGTCTTCGCTACARCAAGAGTGTCAGTGTAGGCGYGATAGGCGGATATACATGTAAACAGGGCTGAAAAGTGACTGGTAGCAGGAGTACAAGAATGTCATAGCATAACCCTTGCCTTTGATTCAGTTGATTTATGCCTACCTGCTTCATTGGGGAAATTATGTCGACCAGCAGGCTGTGTAGGACAGCCAGACGCAGAGGCAAGTCAACATAGCCATCGAAGGATGTCATTGGGATCTCTATGTCTGGGCTGGACACTGTCTGAAGGAAGCACCTCATCCTCTCCCAGTGCTGCTGTAGGAAGTCATTCATGAACAGCATGTACCCCTCCTTCTCCCCAAACCTGTTAATGGAAGAGGATGGGGAATGGATTAGTGTTGGAGGAGGGAAGGCCTGGTTTGGGAATATGGAGAGAAGATGTTTATTCTTATCAGCAGACTCAATAGCCTTGGTTTCTCAAATGACTGCCTCGTCTGGTTCACCAACTACTTCGCAGACAGAGTTCAGTGTGTAAAATCGGAGGGCCTGTTGTCCGGACCTCTGGCAGTCTCTATGGGTGTACCACAGGGTTCAATTCTCGGACCGACTCTTTTCTCTGTATATATCAACGATGTCGCTCTTGCTGCGAGTGATTCCCTGATCCACCTCTACGCAGACGACACCATTCTGTATACATCTGGCCCTTCTTTGGACACTGTGTTAACTAACCTCCAAACAAGCTTCAATGCCATACAACACCACTCCTTCTGTGGCCTCCAAACTGCTCTTAAAACGCTTAGAAAACCAAATGTGCTTTTTCAACCGTTCGCTGCCCACATCCGCCCGCCGACTAGCATCACTACTCTGGACGGTTCTGACCTAAGAATACGTGGACAACTACAAATACTTGGTGTCTGGCTAGACTGTAAACTCTCCTTCCAGACTAATTAAAACATCTCCAATCAAATCAATCTAGAATCGGCTTTCTATTTCGCAACAAAGCCTCCTTCACTCACGCCGCCAACTACCCTAGTAAAAACTGACTCCTGCTGATCTTGACTTCGGCGATGTCATCTACAAAATAGCTTCCAAGACTCTACTCAGCAATTGGATGTAGTCTATCACAGTGCCATCCGTTTTGTTACCAAAGCGCTTATACCACCCACCAATGGCGACCTGTATGCTCTAGTCGGCTGGCCCTCGCTACATATTCGCCGCCAGACCACTGGCTCCAGGTCATCTATAAGTTATGCTAGATAAAGCTTCCCCTTATCTTCAGCTCACTGGTCACGATAACAACACCACCCGTTTGTACGTGCTCAGCAGGTATATCTCACTGGTCATTCCAAAGCCAACACCATACTTTGGCCGCCTTTTCTTCCAGTTCTCTGCTGCCAGTGACTTAAACAAATTGCAAAATTCGCTGAAGCTGCGAGACTTACATTTCCTCACTAACTTTAAACATCAGCTATCTGAGCAGCTAACGATCGCTGCAGCTGTACATAGTCATCTGTAATATAGCCACCCAATCTACCTACCTCATCCCATATTGTTTTTATTTACTTGCTGCGCTTTTGCACACTAGTATCACTACTTACACACCATCATCTGCTCATCTTCATCTGCTCATCTATCACTCCAGTGTTAATACTGCGAAATTGTATACTTTGCTACTGTGGCCTATTTATGCCTTACCACCTCATGCATTTGCACACACGTGTGTGTGTGTGTGTGTGGTGTGTGTGTGTGTGTGTGGTGTGTGTGTGTGTTGTGTCTCTGTGGTCTCTGTGTGGTCTCTGTGTGTGTGTCTCTGTGTTGTTGTTTCTGTCGCAGTTGCTTTGCTTTAGTTCTTGCCAGGTCGCAGTTTGTAAATGAGAATTGTTTCTTCAACTGGCTAGGCCTGGTGAGAGGATAAAGGGTGAATAAAAATTATATAAACAATTCGTTGACTTGGACTATAAGTGTTGAAGAATTTAACTCACAGGGTGAAGTTGGCATAGGTTCTGGATGACCCTTGGCTGTGAAGGTGAGGGTGCGGAGGTGGCCGGCTCTGGATAGGGGCTGTGTTCAGGACCAAACTAGGGAGTGGCTGAGGATGGCGGGACCAGAAAGGAGGAATGGAGGCGAGATCGAGGCGCTGGCCAATTTCAGGTCGTCGGCCTGCTTCTCGCACAGCTCCATCCGCTGGAAGAGAGATTCTGTTTCAGCTCTTCAGGGAAGACCTGTGAGGTAACACGGTGGCGCAGAGCCGGTCATTGCGCTCTAGTATTCCGTGATGAATATGAATCACAGCATTATTTGGTAGCATTCTTACTGGCGTAAGACTTGGCTCTCCCCATTTTCTATCTTACTATGACTGTTTCTCCATCAGGTCTCTTTCCCCCCCCTCCCCCCTCCCCACCCGTGCCAGTCTCAGTGATTTTCCTGCTACTGGCCTTGGACCTCTTACGAGGCTTCTTCAAGAGTGCCTGCTGTTGTTGACAGCTTCAAGGCGGGCATTTGAGAAGGGTCCACTTCACAGCTGCTCTACGAGCATACATCGAGTGATGAATTCCCCCTGAAGAAGAGCCCAATGGCCACAGTGTCCATTAACAGTTTTAAGAGGAAGGTTCTAAAAAGTGTTAATAACAGAATCCACTAGTTACCCAGGGCGAAAAATTGTATTTCCCACAGATATTTCCTTACCCAGGGTGTCGATTGAGGTACTTCTGGCCCACCAGCTCATGTACTCATCAATTGGCCTGTGGGCAGCGTGTTCTCCCTGAAGATCAATGCCTCCGTTCTCCCCAAGGCGTGCCACCTCTGCAGCGTACCCAACTCGATAGAGAACTCCTGAACATAAAACACACAGAATAAGCGCTTTTAGCAAGTTAGGACTAAGCTGAACGTATTGTAAACGGTCTAGTTTAAATGCTTATCATGAGCAGCGGTCACCCTTTGTTTTCTTTACCTTGGCTTTGCCAATTTGCTTTGGCAAGACGTGGACCAGTTGCCCCGGCTTAGTTCCTCCTTTTTCCTGGATTGACAGCAGTGGCTGCAGGTTCCTGCACATGCCCCACATAGTCCCACTGTCACAAAAACTCTGCAAACTTCCTTATATCTCTCGATGGGCACACCTGCAGGTTTGAAAGCGCGCCTTGACACGGAGCGGACGCTTGGGGACCCCAGGCTCCTTTCGTGTACCTCCAGTGCCACCAGATGCCTTGTTAGGTTAATAATGGAGAGTGCCACTTCTCCTTGGGAAGCCCGTTCCACGGATGCGCCAGGATAGGGCCACACTGCCAAGGGCGAGCAGGTGGGACTCATCCCGGAAGTGACGCTTCTTCTTGGGTTCTGTCGCGGGAAGAGGTGACAGGGTGATCTGGGAGACCGACGGCAAGTTGTCCAGCTCAAAAAACTCTCCCCAGAACAGCTGGCAGCCTCCGACCACMCCGCCGCTGCCCCCGAGCACCCCACCAGAGGATCCATCACCAACCAAGCTGGAGTGATGGGAAGACTTGCCCACGGCTCGGCTACTGGTGCGGGCGAACAGGGTGCCATCCAGGTGCAGCTCGCAGTAGTATCGCCTCTTGGGGAGCAAGTCCTTGGCCTCGTTCACCCACAGACTGAGGGAGTTCTCTGTCCGCTCACAGTTGTCCTAACGGAGACAGAACATGTTAGAAYRTCAATCAGTGAGTATACAATATGGATTCCTAGGATATCATGGCAATGTGGTATACATTAAAGGATATGTTTTCTTTTGTACAAAAATATCAATTTCTTTTGTAATATTCCATTTTGTGACTCCAGTGGTTCCTCTCCATTCTATAAGTAACTGCCAAAATAAAATATAAACACTTATGAGGGATACAAAGTACTGTATATTGAAAGCATGTTCCAGACACTTGTAGAATCTATGCCAAGGCGCATTGAAGCTGTTCTGGCGGCTCGTGGTGGCCCAACGCCCTATTAAGACACKTTATGTTGGCAGTTACCTGTAGAATCAGCCTACATGAAGAATGGAACAGCTGAATAGGGGACACCACTTGAGTCACACAAAAGGGAATATAACGTTGCGGATCAACTTTGGARTGACAATTTCATGTGTACAACATTTAAAGACCTGCATCACTACACTGAGAGATTTGCTGTTTCTAAAAGGACGTATGTGGGTGTTTTTGGAGCCTTTGTTTGTTTTTTCGGGCCCCCATAATATACAACAAGGATGAGGAAATGATTTGCTGTTTGGGATAAGTTTCTCAAAAACAAGTGCAATAACAAAGGTGTCTGGACCTTTCTCTATAACATACCATTTACATAAATAAATAAAATATTTTTTACAACCAAATCAAACTCCTCCTTTAATTGGTATTGAAGATGAATATTTTGAAATAGTTTCTTTACCTTATTKGGCTGAGCAGCCCGTCTCAGGTCCTCTATCCAGCGGTCTCGCTCAGCAGCTGAGGTGCACCCAAAACAGTGGTTGTTCTCTGAGTTTATCACCTAGGACGTCAATATGAAGGTGGAAATTGCCAGCAGTCAATACATGACAGGACAGAGTGAAGCAAAGATGTTATTGGGCAGTATTTAACATGAACCTGGTCAAATCACTTTAAGACATGGGACGAGTAAAGAAGTTCAATCAAATTTCAATCAAATGTATTCATGAAGCCCTTCTTACATCAGCTGATGTCACAAAATGCTGTACCTAAACCCAGCCTAAAACCCCAAACAGCAAGCAATGCAGGTGTTATAGGTCAGCTCTACCTCAAAGCAGTACTTCTCCCCCAGGATGGAACTGTGTACAGGCCTGATGACCGTACTGGTATCGGCGCTCAGATCCAGGTTTCCTGCAGCGCTGACTGGGATGGACACGGACTCCCGTGAGCCATAGAGCCTGCTGAACAGACAGGGAGGAGGAGACGAGAGGAGTCAATGAGGAACAGCCTGCCTTACACACCAAGAGCACTATGAGACTGACCGCATACCTGCTCCCTTTGTTCAACCCAATGGTGTTTAACTGGGTATTGCTCTTTCGCATGGCYCCACCATAGAAACGCCGCTTGATCAGCCCCTTGAGACAGAGGGCAGGAAGAAGACAATTAAAGAGGGGGGAGGGAGAGATGGCTAGATGAAGTTCAATTCATCCCCAGGGGCATACTGATTAGCAGGCCCTAAGTCATACAGAATYGTCAGGAAATCCAGAGCTGTCATGAATCATGTAATAACAGTGTTTTATCTGTGGAGTATGCAGTGCTCACCCTCACTCCTCCATCTTGGCCCTTCAGTCTGGGGCCTCCAGTGGGGGCCATGTGGTCGGGGCTGCATTCTGCAGGTCCAGGAGATACACAGAGTTAGCATGTAAATATGTAAACACAGTTTTGGCTTGACATGATCCCTCCCCTAAATGGCAACCTTTTATCAGAGCGTCTCGGGCGGGAAGTGGGCATTGTGGGTAGTCTCTGTTATTGTTGCTTCCTACTGTATATCTTGTTACATATCACTCACGTCTTACGTACGTACGCGTGTACATTTTCCTGTTCATTTGGAAACGATTGTGGAGAGACAACCAGTGGTTGATCTAATCTCCCCGAACTAAATTGCAGTCCTCTGAAACCACCAGGGGAAGTGTAGTCATTTCCCCCCTCTCTGCATTTCCTCTGAAGACCGAACAAATAACTGCTCAAATAGATGATGCTGCRGGGCTGAAGATTATTCCGACTGAGTTTGAATAACTAATCTAGAACAGTACATGTACTGTATAACTGAACGTCAATACGCCGGCTTTGAAATCCTATTGATAACCACTTTAGCTTAAGTCTCTCCAACAGTAAGACATGTCTAMCGTAAGATGGTTGAGGGATGACTAGGCTCAGTGTCAGAATGAGTCAACCATTGATAGCTGTTCTGGCAGTCACGCCGGATATTGCTTTTATCTMGTGGCCKAGACAGGGCAGGAGCCTTGCAAGTGCAGCCTTCATTTCAGACATTGATGAACTTGGTTTAGAGACTACCAAAACCCTGAGTACCACTGCAGAGCAGAAAATCAGCCGTGATGTCACTCCACGTCAATAAAACAACCATTGAGACACTCTTTTGGGCTTAAAGAATACATTTACCTATGGCAGTAACTAAAGCCATCATACAGTACATCACTTTTCTTCAGAGCATTCGTTAAAAATTCCCCTTTGTTGATATTCTCCTTTCATAGACATAGTCAAGTGCAATATTTGTCTGAATCAATAGCAATTGTGACCGTACAAATGAACTTCTATCTAATCCTTTGCTTACCCAATGTGCCTCCACATGCAATCCAGCGTCTAAATCCCATCATTGAGAGAGGGCGAGAGATCTGTCGAACCCGCTTCTCCTAATCACACTTAAGAGTGAACACTGTTTCACCTCTCATGGTTCTCCTCTCTTCATCAAATGGGCCTCGCCAATGTAGGCATCACATAGAACTAATCAGTGTCTAATATTATATAGCCAGACTAAGTCCACAAGCTAATACTAATAGAAGTAACATGAACGAGAGAAGCCACGCTACAGACACTGCTTCTTCTCAACCAGCCCTGACTGGTCTTCTGGAACACACACAGAYGCGATGGTATCTCCCCCCAAATTTTGAGGAAACAATTTGAAAGCCACTCGCAAGCATAATCACGTCAGCTATTTCCTCTGTGCCTGCTCWACCGTTCCTCTGCTAGACTCTCTAGTGGTTGTGATGCTGCCGAATGGATGTTGTCCTTGCAAAGACATCCCTGACTCAGTCTTGCGCTGTCTGTATTTCTGAGGATCAACCATTTTGATGAGAAAATGGACTTCACTGTTGTCTCTCCTTTGCGTCTCTGATGTTGACGTTGGGAAAGCTATTAGAGAAATCAAGGTATTGATCACAGTTCCGGGAACCCTATTAGACACTCCTACTGTCTAAAACCATTGAGGCAGTATTGGAGAACTGACCCATGTTGACATCTGCCAGGTTCTGCATGCTGAGGTTTGACAGGCAGCTGCTGACTCGGTTCCGGGTCCACATCACTGGCTGAGAGAGGGAGTAGAAGAGATGCACACTCACATAGTAACCTAGAGAGAACCCATGACTGTCAACTTCATACAGTCAAGTGTGAGTTTCCATTGAGAGTGCAGTGCTCCCAGTAATAGTACTAACTGTTAAGTGCGATGCTTCAAGGTTGTGTTGACTCTATGTTGTTTAATGGAAGTGCATTSCTAAGTGKTGKWRKKKTMAKTKTYRGTGWTGTKRKYGGTCTGTGTCGTGTACCTCTTCCTCCGGGGTGATGAGGATCTGTCCGTCCTCCAGGACACAGTTGTTGATGTCCCAAACGGGGACGTCCTGGGGAGGGGCCCATGACAGCCTGGCTAGCTCTAGGGACGCAGCTGCAAGCCCGCTCCCACCCGCATCTGTACACACACACACACACACCATGACAACAGCACACTAGATCAGCACAGAATGGGATGGACCAAATCACTCCAATAGTCACTTGAAATCCTGGCCTTTTTATTTGAACTGTCTGTGTGACACAACTAACTACAGCTGCATGACATGGTCTACAATAGATGCCACTAATTTGACTCATTTTGATGACCCTAGTCATGCCTCTGTGATTGGACACAGTTATTTTAACAATACTCTATCTCTGTGTCTGACATTGAGTTTTCCTAATTACAGTATAGTCTAAGGGAACCAGCAATAGTCATTCTGGGGGGGGGGGGGTAATTGAGTGCACACGCTGGCCCTTGGATGTTTTTCATTCGGAGTAATTATGGCATGATGTCGTTATCGGACACAGTGCACATGGCCACTCCCATTTGTAGTTGTTGTTTTGATGCTATCTTCTCTCCGCCCCTCCTCGCTCCCCATCTGTGACGAACCACAACTCTCACACATCCTGTGTCAGTTTGTTTTCGAATCTAAGTATGGCTGTATTAACTTCTCCTAAATCATATCACATTCTGTACGTTTTTTTTATCCATATCTGTATCTTCAGGTTTTTTCTAGTCTCCAACGCGAATAGACTGACTGAAAAGTCCACTCAAAMTGGTCTCTGACTGTATGGTTGAGTCTAATGCTTTTGGTTTTATGCAAACTTGCTTCTTTAAAGTGTAAAATGCTTACTAACCATGTCTACCTTCATCGTGGGTTCTTAGACACACACTAAATGCCATGTATACAACACCAGATGTCAGCATTTCACTGAAGGAAAATTACGGAAAATCTAAACTAGACTAAAATCGAGAGACTAACTAAACTATACAAATTCAAACCTAGAATTTAAAACTGTGCTCAAAATGGTTCACATACAGTGATGTCGGACGTCTTAAAAACCAGAAGAAAGAGCATGGTAYTGTCATGTGTGGYGCTAGGTGTGYATTCAGATAACAAGGCAATCCRCTTATGGTGTGCATTCTGCRCCTTCACCTTGTAGRAGGGTYGRGGTGCTGTTTCTGCTCAGCAGCCGGGGCCTCTTGAGCTTCTGCGAGACGGTGCGTATGTACTTCCTGAACAGTGCCCCTCCGCCCCCTTTCTGTGGCGTGTCCGTGGGGGATGGTTCCGGTGCCTCTGCGCTTGCCCCTGGTCCCAATGTTGCCTGGGCTGAAGAGGAGGGGGACTGGGTAGTAAACAGCAACCCTGGAGGCTCAGACTGGGCCCTTCTGAAGGGGTTCTTCCTGGAGGTAGGGTTCTTCTCCAGCCTGGGGGTCTCCCCTCCTCGTCCAACGGTTGAGGCTCTTTCTCCGGGATCCTCGCTCAGGGCTTTCCGCCAGTTCTGCATCTTATTACTCCATTTGGTGGTGGAGGTCTTCTCCATCTTCTCTATTGTTGTTGATGCTGTGGCTCCACCCTCTCCTCTCGTCCCGTCAAGGGTTGCTGCCTTGGCTCCAGTGTGCCACTTGTAGGTGTTGAGAGGGTCGACGTCCTCAGGAGGAGGGGCGTCATGAGGATGCTCAGCAGGTGTCTCCTTCTCCTCCTCTGTGGGGCCCGTCTCCTCTGCAATCGGTTTAGCTTCTGGCTCAGATTCAGCGTCCTGGTTTGTGCCCATTTTCATCTTGGTATCTTTTTTTAGCTTGCTCCTCTCAATGTTTTCAAGAATGGAATAAATCGTCTTTACCTCCCTACTTAAGGTCCCCTCAAAATGTAATCACTTAGGATGACTAATAATCTGGACATTACTTGTTTTTCTTTCTTGATTCTTTTTTCGATTTCTGTGTTCCAAAATGTCATCCGGCAACATCAGTCTGACTGCTTCGTGCGTAGTTCCTTTGCTGTGAGTCTTCACACCCTCAACCTCCCACACTCAACGGTTGCTTCCTTTCACAGTGTCACTAACTCTATTTTTTTTCATGTATTTTAGTATTCTGACTGGTCTCTCTGCTCTCTCACCTCTCCCCTTCTTCCCCTTGACATCCTATCCAAGAGTTCTCTTTTTACTTTCCCTCAAATCCTCCCACACCCTCTGTAATGTTCTTAATGCCTTGTTGGCCCTTGTCCTGAACAGAGTATTGTTCAATTCCTCCACTGCATGGATGAAATCTCCTCGTAAAATCCTCAGGACCTCTTCACGTGTATGGTTTAGGTAACTAAAACTGTTGTTAAGTCTGAAGTTGTCCTCCACCTCACAGGAAGTGTGTCAGTTCACTCAATCATTTTGAAAGTGCCAGAAAGGAACAGGGGATGTCTTCAAATGTTCTACCCACTTGCCTACTCTTTCTTTTGTATATGAAATGTAAATATGTGCTTGGTTCTGATTTGTTCATTTAGCCTAGATATGAATTGTTTGCATCTGTACCTTCCTTTACACAGACGGCTCTTATTTCTTCACACCTTCCTCTTTTTTTTAAATGTAAAACATTGATTGAGACATATGATCTGATGCTATCACAATAATGGGAAGCTGAGACATCCATTTCACAACTCTGTCTTGGGGCCTGTCCCATTCACCAGTTCTATCACCTATTCGGATCAACCCTGAAGTTCATACATCAACGACAACAAGATGTAGAATATTTATTGAATGATATTTAATAGAACATCATCACCATCTGTGGGTSGTCTGACACAGATACATGTGGTTGTTTGTGTTCAGCGGCTGTTGGGCTCAGTTTCCCGTCTAAACCAGCAGCACTTCCTGCCAGCCAAACAGGTTCGATAGACTCTAAACCACTTCCTGTGTTGATGCTGCACAGTTGTGACACATGCACCTGTTAAATATTTCAATCTCACACACTGGTCAGTGTGTGTTTCGCGAGATTATGACTGTGAGTTTGAATTGGACAGGCAGCCAAGAATTCTGATCCAACACCATTGGAGAGGTGRAAACAGGGTTCCACATTAGTTCTCTGATCAGTGCCAGATCAGAGAACCATTTTGTTGTAGATTCTCTTTGAACTGTCTCCTTATGCAACCTAAAACTGACTTAGAAGACATACTAACAACTTCCAATAGCTTTGTCAAAGTCCCACCACTACAACCATCATTTATCTAAACCTTTATTCAGAAACACTGGAGGGCACTATTACACCAATATAACTGAACCGTCGTCAGGAGATAGAATTGAACATACTGTAACACTTATTTTAAAGTCCCTGCATTGGTTGCCTGTAGGTTTTATAATTGATTTTAAACACACTGTGGCCCTGCACCTGAATACATGTCTAACATGCTTTTAAGATACTGTATGTGCCTGGTCGGTACCTCAGACTCCTCTGACATGGTCTTTAGTTGTTCCAAAGTTGAGAACCAAAACGTTTGGTGAGGCTGCCTTCAGCCACTATGGTCTTGGCCTTTGCCGGAGGAATCTGATGGCCTCAGAAACTGTAGACATTTTGAAGAGCTACTTTTTAGCCGTGCTTTTGCTTAGTCCTATTATTTTTATCCCATTGTGTTATATCTTATTTATTTGAATGTATTTTTAATGCATTAGTCTCATGTCCACTGTTATCATTTTACTATTTTAATGTGTCTCATTTGATATATTTCTTAACATTTTATTATTTTATTTTCTAAGCACTTTGAAATGCATCATCTGTAAGCAAACGTGCTGTGTAAATAAAGTTTTGATTTGGTTTGATGAGGAAAATAGCCCGCAGTAGAGCCATTCAACCGCAAACTTACAAAGTGTCTCAAATGATTTCGTAACATATTTACTAGTGTGTAATGCAGTAATACTGTGATTAATAGCACTTAATAAGTACTTCTCAAACAGCTTAATAGTCTGGATAATGAATTCGTTTTTAAATTTTTTTTTTTCAAGCATTCTTCATAAGTTATATTGAAAAACACTCATGAAACAGTTTTTTTGTTGGGGTTCAGATCCCCTTTTATTTATTAATTAAAAATAGGCAGTTGGAAGGAAAGGGGGAGTGGTGGAGGAATTCGGTCCGCTGAGGCAAAGGTGTGGCCCGGAGTTGTGTGTGCTTCAGTCACTCTCCTTTGGGGAGGCTATTGTGTGGTGGAAGTTCTTCACGCGCACCGTCGGAGGAATCGTAGAACGCCATTTTTCTTCTGCTTCTTTTTTGCCACCTGCGCACCTCTTCCACTGCGTTCGACACGTCAGGCACGCCGCTGCACACCTCAGGCACGCCGCTGCACACACCTCAGGCACGCCGCTGCCACACCTCAGGCACGCCGCTGCACACCTCAGGCACGCCGCTGCACACCTCAGGCACGCCGCTGCAACCTCAGGCCACGCCGCTGCATACCTCAGGCCGCGCTGCACACCTCAGGCACGCCGCTGCACACCTCAGGGAGGCTCTCGTTGGATCCAAAATAGGACTAAACAGACAACGCAGAGCAGTGAAAGAGTAAGAACACCACATCTGTCCTTTAGCTGTTTCACAAAACATACCACAGACATTCAAAGTCAAAGATTATAGTAGCTAATTTATAATATTGTCCAGTTTCAGACAACCCTGATACACCCACTTGCAAAGACCCTTGACCTTTCATTCACGAAACAGGCTTCTTGTTCCTTACCTTTGGGAGTCTTGCAATCATATCATTGAAGTCTCGGGTCAGCTGATTTTCCCAGTCCTCATTCAAAACCCTTTGGAGTTCACCACCTTGCTGAGGACATTTTCAGTGTCCTGGAGGTCTTCAGCAGCCTCTGTCTTTGTGTCACTGGACACCTCTTCCACTGCGTTTGACGCCTCTGGCACTCCACTGCACACCACAGGCACTCCACTGGACACCTCAGAACCGCTACACAGCTTAGCCTCTCCATTGCACACCTTTGGACCTCTGGTCACGCTCAGGACCTCCGCTGGTCACCTCAGGACCTCCGCTGGTCACCTCAGGACCTCCGCTGGTCACCTCAGGACCTCCGCTGGTCACCTCAGGACCTCTGCTGGTCACCTCAGGACCTCTGCTACACATCTCAGGAAGGCTCTCAGTGGATCTGAAATAGGACTAAGCAGACAATGCAGAGCAATGAAAGAGTAAGAACAAAACAGATATGTCCTTTTTCACAAAACATACCACAGACATCCAAAGATTATAGCAGGTTTTTTGTAATATTGTCTAGTTTGAGACAACTCTGATACACCCAACTTGCAAAGACACTTTACCTTTCATTTACGAAACAGGCTTCTTGTTCCTTACCTTTGGTAGTTCCGCAATCATATCATAGATTTTGGGGGTTAGCTGATCTTTGCAGCTCTCCTTCAGCCACCCTTTGGGCTTCACCACCTTGCTGAGGACCTTTCCATCTCCAGCAGCCTCTTTCTCCACACTGACCAGGTCCAGCGGCACAGCCTGAACATCCACCACATTGTTATTCGGAGACTCCTCTGAAGCCTCCTCATTGGTGTTGTGAATGTCAGCAGCCCCAGYGACACTGGCCGGGCACTTGGTCCTTGGACTTTTCTCGTCAATTAGAGTTTCCTTTGAAGAGGTCTCAGAATGTCCATACAGCTCAGTGAGCTGTAAATGGACAGAGAGATRCATAACTATCCTATAGCTTTTTCACAAAGACAACACACCAAATACATCCAAAGTTGATAGTAACTCATATGTAATATTGACCAACTTCGAACACCATATTATACACAGAAATGACAACGAGGCTTGACATTTTAATCAAAGAAACAATATTGGCATTGCAGATGGCCCGTATGTCTTACCTCAGTGGCCTGGCATGTCTCATCCTTTAGATGCAAGAAGTTCAACTTCCAACATTTCTCTTTCAGAAGCTGGATGGCKCCGTTGGGCGCCCGTGTCCACGATGACATCGGACATCCTTAATTCATCCTGAACTCTGGCAACTGACCAAGAGAACTATCTCTGTCTCCTGTAATTCCAGGCCCCTCTTTGCATCCCAAGTCTATGTAACAACATCATATGTAATTAACAGACTGTTGATGTATCAGGTGAGACTGGACACTGGTCCTTCATTGAAATGATGGGGGAAATGATTAATTTCAACTGATAGCTACTGTTTCTCTTGGGTCCAAAAATGAGCTTGCTGAAATCTGAAGTGCTTTACAGTGGGTCTACTGTTTGCTCTACATAGTCCTCACCAATTCAGCTACACAGACCTTCCTCCATCTCTTCCATATCTCTGTCTCACACCTTCATGTGAATATGGAAATGTATCAGACTATGTCTGTCTACACTATCAAACTATTGCTGTCATCTAATATAGTTTGATACATTCAGGTTATCATTTAGCCTTGTCTAATGATGTAATATATGTAATTTAGGTAACTTGAGTTTAACGTTTCGTAGAATTCAAAAATAGTCTGRGAACACTGCACTCACTCCAAGAAGACTATTTTCCCTGCMAGGAGCCRGGCCTTCATTGGTCTCAGAGGGAGGTCCAGTGGGAGCCTTTTCTGGGCTTTCAGCGCACAGACTTGCCTTTTGAGCATTTTCTGCAATAGAGTCTTCAATTAGTGACTTAACCAGTTAGAATGTGGCGAGCAGAGAGTGATATGAATTGGTTCATGGCACGAACTAACTGCTCCTCCATGGAAAGTGATGAGGCCTTTTTGATTATTTGTTTTTGTTGGCCAAAGCTCTGCAGAAAGAGCGAGSGTTACKGAGCACAGAACCCAATACCAGATGTCTACAGCAGTACATCTGTCTTTTTCAAATGAATGCTGGAAAAAGTGATCTAAATGGGAAGAATATACATTATACCTTCMATAGAACAACRACATGCAATATAAACAATGAAAGTGCAGATGAGATTAATGAGACCTTAATTATGATGAGGAAGCAAGTCATCTTAGATGATCGATAAATTGGTTGTATAGCTAATAGATTCGATATGATCCAAGTAMCGTTAATTTTCTAAAATGTCGAATGCGTGCAATATCGGTCCTTCTCATTATGGGAAGACCTACTTACCTTACTGAGAACAGGAAAAAAKATATGATWTTTTTTTTATTGACTTGAATGAAGAATTCGCGTTTGCTATCGATATACTGTAGGTGGGTTGTGATTGCGAATAACTTAACCTCTGAGTAATACACATAGAATTAGGAATTMAAATGTATGTTATTGGACATTGTGACGCACATAGAATTATAATCTAGATTCCATTTCTATGGTGACACGTTCCTTGTTGCGCACAGCGTGCGTACATTTCTGAGCACATTTATTTATCCTGTTGTATCATTTGCCCCGGGCCAATCCTATTTCTCCCTAATGAATACAGATCCTCTAASATTTTTACGYGATGTCACTGGAAAAAAACGTAATTTATGATGGTTTATTGGCATTGGCAATTCGCATACACAAGGGTTAGAGAAATACATAAAACATGCAATACAGCATTAAAATGTGTTGGTTAAAAAAATCGCTTAAAAAATTKAAGACAACAGGTTATTTAAAGTAGGCTATATGAAATTAATTACAGAATTAATCAATACGATTTACAGTATGCTTAGGYATCAACATTGACCAGTGTTGGATATTTAACATTATACTGTACTTTTAATACATTGAAAGTGCATGAAAATAGAAAAATCAGTGTTGATTAAACAAATATGCCATGATTGTCAACCCATGTTGATGAAGAAAATAAAAACATGACAAAATATTCATTATTACAATAATGAAATGAATATTCAAAATAATGTTCAGTGCGTTGAGTTTACAATCATTTGATTGAAATCGAGGATTTAGGCCTATTTAATAAATGTTTAATTAATAATAACTTACACACCTGTTAAACATTTCACTCTCACAACCTCATCAATATGTTTTCCATGAATTGGACAGATAGCCAAGTTGTATAATTCATTAGCCAAAACAGTTTCAAAGTATTCCAATAGGGCCAATTGTCTCCCTACACCCGCTAAAACTGATGATAGTTTTGTGTTAAATGCGATGTTTACAGTAATTTAATTGTAATTCACTTTTAATTAATGAACATTTATTGAACATTTTGATATAGGCTAAGAAGAGTGGAACCCAGTCATTGAGTGGAACAGATCCATCCTGAATCCTCTGGTAGCCTTGGTGCCAGTAGTCATTCCTATGCCACTGGGTGTCACTGTCTCTCTCTCGACAGATGCAGCTATACTGATCACAAATATAAATGCAACATGCTACAATTTCAACGATTTTACCGAGGTATAAGTTCATATAAGGAAATCAGTCAATTTAAATAAATAAATTAGGCCCTAATCTATGGATTTCACATGACTGGGCATAGGCCCACCCACTGGGGAGCCAGGCCCAGCCAATCAGAATGAGTTTTTCCCCCACAAAGGGGCTTTATTACAGACAGAAATACTCCTCGGTTTCATTAGCTGTCCGGGTGGCTGGTCTCAGACGATCCCACAGGTGAAGAAGTCAGATGTGGAGGTCCTGGGCTGGCGTGGTTACATGTGGTCTGCGGTTGTGAGGCCGATTTGACGTACTGCCAAATTCTCTAAAACGACGTTGGAGGTGGCTTATGGTAGATACATTTACATTCAATTATCTGACAACAGCTCTAGTGGACATTCCTGCAGTCAGCATGCCAATTACACACTCCCTCAACTTGAGACATCTGAGGTATTTTGTTGTGTGACAAAATTGCACATTTTAGAGTTGCTTTTTATTGTCCCAAGGACAAGGTGCACCGGTGTAATGATCATGCTGTTTAAACAGCTTCTTGATATGCCACACCGGTCAGGTGGATGGATTATCTTGGCAAAGGAAAAATGCTCACTAACAGGAATGTCAACACATTTCTGCACAATATTGGAGAGAAATACGTTTTTTGTGCGTATGGAAAATCTCTGGGATATTTTATTTCAGCTCATGATGCTCTAATATTTTTGTTCAGTATACATGTCTCTCTGTTGTGTTACAATACTGTAATGTGAAGCAGTGCCAACCATAAGAGGGAGTGTTATACGCTGTTATAACTCTAAAACACACCATTATCATGGACGTAACAAATTGATACCCCCATACAATCCGATGAAACATTTTGACAAAACCGGTTTAATTCCACACTGCTTTTTACATGCTTGTCTTCTTCATTGGTCCTTTTTCRAWGAGCTGGTTTCCTGTGAAAGATTGCTGTAATGAGTGATCAAGATAACACCGGATGAAAACGTGTCAGCAGCATCAATATCAACAGTGCACAAACAGCTTAATGTTGGTGTTTATCACTAATGTCTAATGTASGAAAAAGGGCACAATTGTATTATGACTGAATAGTGTTCTGGCGCAACTGTGATGCCATTTTGATTGTGTATGTATTAAACGGATACATTTGACATTGACTAACAGTATAGTAGCCTATAATACTGAACAGTCTCTCACCCCAAAGTGCTCCCAGCCCCTGATCTCTGAGTAGAGTGCRTCTCCTGGACAGGAGGTGTCCACCAGCTGCCGGTGCCCGTGGAGGGTGAWGTTGGCCTGCAGRCCCCCGCCGTCCACTGCRCACTTGGCCAGGTGTTGGTGCACCAGATCCAGGGCGTGGCGCGAGGGCAGAGAGGAGGAGTAGTTGCCAATGAAGGCCACGCCGTAACCGTAAGAGTTCTGTCCCCTAGTGTGGGTGCCAAGGTGATGCCAGCCGTGCCCCTCGTAGATGTACCCGTCAGAACCCACCACAAAGCTGAGGGGGACATACATTTAGGAGTTGGAGTGATAAAACAAATGATCTCACAACCCTGCTTCCTGTTATAGCATCTTGTCATTACATATTGCTTCAAGTTATACCGTGTAACATGTCAAGATGTGCTATTTGTAACGTCTGCTTCCAACTCACACTCTCAAACACMTAGATCCCCGTGAACGCAGCTCACTCTCCAGATCCCAGTCACCTGAATTCTGATCACCTGTTCACACACCTGTATGTCATTATCACACACTATTTAGTTCAGTTCTTTGCACYYYATCRTTGTGARGTGTTGTTTGTTTTGTGACACACTTCTATTCAGAGCGCTGTTTTTCCCGTAATTTAATCCTCATAGTTTTTGCCTGCCTCACTAACGATGCCTTTTTTCTATTCCCTGCCTGTACTTTAGCCTATCGGATTTCATGTTATCAACCTATTGCCTGGTCTCCCGGACGACGTTACCAGCCTTTTCCCTGCCTGTACTGTTGCCTTTTTGGTCCCCCTGTATATGACCTTCTGCCTGCCCCTGGACCCAGCTACCTGCCTCCTCCTGTGGTCCTTTACAAATAAACACCTGCTGCGCCCTGCGCTTGGAACCAGCTCTCTGTCTCCCATCGTGTTCATTACACTATGATATGACTGCTTCAGTAATTGTACAGGACACTTGTCTCCATCTACGAAGCTTAGTATAAACGGTTTGTTAATATCTGCGAATGGATGGGGGGGTGAAAGGTCACCTACTGTATATCCGATGTCGGCACAGGCGCGGTCTTCTTGGTGGAAGCGCTGCAAGGCCCTCTTGTTCCTGGAGCACTGCCGGAAGGAGCGACAGGGCCTGTCTGGCTGGTAGGTGTGGTGGATATACAGGAAGGGAAGGGGCAGGGCAAGAGGGAAGGGAGACCCTCAGTATGGTGCCTCCACACCAGGTATAGGGTCTCCATCACCTGCCTCTGGTTGTCCAGGGTGCCCAGCAGGGCTTGGGCAATCTCCCTGCGCTTGGGGCAGATGTGGCTGGATACAATCTTCAGGTCTTGCCCCTCCAGGACATGGTTGTAGTAACACTTCAGCACCTTGCAGAGTTTACCAGGCTGTTCAGAGGGAGCCAGGGTGGCAAGATCCATGCCCAAGATGGACCCATCAATTCCCCCTTTGAGGAGGGCATCGCTGGCCAGGGTGGGTACCCGCGACAGCTGGAACACCCTGGGGTGGGTCACGTTGTCCCAGCAGCCGTCCGGCCCCAGACGCTGAGCGGGTGGAAAGTCCTGGAGGCTAAGGAACGACAACCCTAGGTTTTTGGCTAAGGTGAGGGGAAACATGCCCAGAGGAGGGGTGCCCTCCAGCTTAGCTTTCAGATCCACCTCGATGCCTAGAAGCATGGGAGCAATGGCCACTGTGGTGCCATCTTGGGTCAGAACGACCCCTCTCTCCTCACCACAGTCCGTCACAAAACGGTGGATGGCTTTGTCRAAGAAGCCAAAGAGAGTAGTGTCGAACACGGAAGTGTGGGTGTGGCTGATGTTGTTGGAGGCCCCCAGGAAGTGCAGGGTGAGTGGGTCCTCACCAGGGCTAGTGGAGGAGCATGTCGTGGGTTAGGACGGCCACTGAGAACTGTTCCCATGTCCCGCAGGTGCGTTCTCTGAAACCAAAACCAAATGTTTTTCGTTCATGCTACAACAGACTCAGTGAAACGTCACCGGGGGCTCCATTCATACTCATATTCAACTATCTTGGGGTATTTAATGTTCATGTACACAGTTAAACACTATGTTGACTTTTTTTGTGTTCAATTGAGCTCTCAGTTAACGATAGAAGGCATATGTGCCAATGAAGATGTATACGGACAAACACAGTATGGCAGCCATACTTTCTAACATATATGAACCCAATATAAACATGTAATTTCAGTCCCATTAACACAGGTTACCTGAACAGAGAACGCCGTAGCACCGTTCCAGCCACAATGAAGAGCCATAGTAATCACTGTCGATGCATTCTGAGTGCTAGCTGATACACACCTCAGATCTCAGAGGCTAAACTAAACCCACCAAACAATTCCCCAGACAAGGTCAACCCACGGGGCTTCCGATGAGAGTTCGGTGTGATAATCTTCTTCTCTCTTACAGTCCAAGACTCTGTTATGACAAAACCACAACCACTCATGACAAACCACAACGCAAAATGGTCCAGTGCTCAATAGGCTTGTTTCAAAGTAACTAAAGCTGGTTCACTTTCCCACTTCAGGGAATCAATGTGTTTTTAATGTGTCGCTGTCAAATAGATGAAATAAATCTCCAAATATTGATGGCGTTCTACCCAAAGTTTGTTCATCGGAAAACAAATAAGCCCTTTCAAGCTTCTGGACAAGATCAGCGTGCTTAAAGGCGACAAGAGAAGTGCTGAAGATAATGCTGGTTTGTATTAGTCATCACAGTATTTTTGTTCCATTATATACATCTATTACATCCACCTTTCACACATATGGATGTCATATGTACACAACCACTGTACACTATGACACCTACACAAGACTGTCGGTCTGCATAAAGTCTGGCGTTAAATGCTGTTCC
>NC_036838.1:6294775-6305697 GCF_002910315.2 Salvelinus sp. IW2-2015 | reverse complement strand
ACTCACTCTCCTCACTTTCCCGTGTAGAAAATGGAGACTCGCTTCACCAGGGGCAAGTCTGCGATTCTAGAGCGCTCGCTCACCAGACCCAAGACTGAGGTCAGCGTGAGCGCATTCGCCCTGCTCTTCTCTGAAATGGTGCAATACTGCCAGAGTCGGGTGTACTCTGTGTCCGAGCTGCAGGCACGCTTGGCAGACTTGGGTCAAGGCGTGGGGGCCAGCCTGCTGGATGTGCTGGTGTTAAGAGAGAAGAATGGAAAAAGGGAAACMAAAGTGTTGAACATACTGCTCTTCATTAAGGCATGACCAAGAGAACTTTGCACATTGTGTGTGATTCACATACTAGACTTTTTCATTAGTGTAATAACAACAAATGTTTGACATTATACTAACATTCACATGACATTAGGCTATAATGTAATACAAATATAGCCTCAGTATACATGGCTCTTGGATGTAGCAGCGACTTRACCTCCACTTCAACAGACCTGGCCTCTGACATAAGCATAAACACAAACAAACCTTCACCTTTCTCTGTCTTCCGTTCCCGCTCGATTCCCCAGGTGTCGGTGTGGAGGGCCCTGTTCGGCAAGGAAGCGGACAAGCTGGAGCAGGCCAACGACGACGACAAGACCTACTATATCATTGAGAAAGAGCCCCTGATCAACGCCTTCATCTCGGTGCCCAAAGAGAACAGCACGCTCAACTGTGCCGCTTTCACCGGGGGCGTGGTGGAGGCCATTCTCACACACAGCGGCTTCCCCGCCAAGGTCACGGTGCACTGGCACAAGGGCACCACTCTCATGATCAAGTTTGATGAGGCCGTCATCGCCCGAGACAAGGCACTGGAGGGCAGATAGGATAGATAGAGTTCAGAGGTAGTAGGAAGTGTGGACTGAGATGTAAAAAGGATGTACTGTATATCCTATTGGCTGTATAATGTATAGTGCTTCCTTTCCTATTCCCTATTCATTTTATTGTCCWGACAGATGTGGGAGATCGGAGAAAGTACTCACTTTAACTTCCCTATCTGTTGGCAAGGTCAACATACGTACTTGAATATTGCTATGTGGGTGGAGCCAGTTTTTACAACAATGCATTAATTTGTGTACATAGTTACAGAASTTCCCTACTATGACTAACCCACTATAACTACATTATTCTTCTTCCACTGCCGTAAATTAACTTTATGGCATTTGCAGAAAGTACACAGATTTGATTCMGAAACGTTAGCTTTACGAGTTGTTTTACCTATTCGGTGCATTTGAATCAGTGAGGACAATGACATAGAACAAGGAAAGGAAGCTAGTTGATAGTACGGTATTCATTCTTTCAAAGGACCTACTCTAAAGGGAGGAGTAACAGTATGGAAAGAGAGGAGTGTGGGTGGAGCAGCTCAGTGRTGTGCTAGTAGTTCACTGATGAAAAAACAGAAATGGTCACAATTGAATGCGCTTTATCCTGGACTGATGGTTCAGCAAGATGTCATTTTTGTAAAATGGAATCCCCTGATTGAACAGAATTATCTAGCACTGTACAATGATATGCACTTCAGTCTTATTTGTAATATCTTATGGGTGGGAAATGTTACAATGCTCCCCATTTAGACCCGAGGAATCATTGTGTCATTGTAAATATATGTGTGGCTGCTTTAATATCCACAACTTATTTGGTGCTTGTATATTGCTTTGTCAAAATTGAAATAAATACTGTAATACCTGAAATAATGCCTTTGTATTTCATTGAAATTACCAGAAATGGACCAGAAATTCCATGAGAATAAATAATTGTCAATAACAGGTCTTAAGTTATACATAATTAGATGTTGTGCTTGGTATGTGTTTTACTATTGTCTSCAATTAAATGTTGGCCAGAGGCTGCAAAGAAATGGTAAAGTTGAAGTGGGAGAAAGAAACCTACAGAGAGATGAACCTGGAGAAGAGTCCCCTGAGCAAGCTGGTCCTGTGGCTCTGTTCACAAACACAAACAGAGCCCCAGGACAGCAACACAATTAGGCCCAACCAAGTCATGAGAAGAAAAAAAAGATATCTTGACACATTGGAAAGAATTAACAAAAAAACTGAGCAAACTAGATCACTATTTGGCCCTAAACAGAGAGTACACAGTGGCAGAATACCTGACCACTGTGACTGACCCAAAATTAAGGAAAGCTTTGACTATGTAAAGACTCGGTGAACATAGCCTTGCTATTGAGAGAGGCTGCTGTAGGCAGACCTGGCTCTAAAGAGAAGACAGGCTATGTTCACACTGCCCTTCCTAACCTCCTGCAAACTGTATGACCATATTAGAGATACATATTTTCCTCAGATTACACAGACCCACCAATTTTTTTTTAAACAAATCCAATTTTGATAAACTCCCATATCTATTGGGTGAAATACCACAGCAGCAAGATTTGTGACCTGTTGCCACGAAAAAAGGGCAACCGGTGAAGAACAAACACCATTGTAAATACAACCCATATTTATGTTGATATATTTTCCCTTTTGTACTTGGAACTATTTGCACATCGTTACAACACTGTATACAGACATAATACGACATTTGAATTGTCTTTGTTCTGTTTGATTTTCTATTTCACTTTTGTATATGATCTATTTCGCTTGCTTTTGCACTGTGAACATGTTCCCCATGCCAATAAAGCCGTTTGAATTGAAAGAGATGAGAACAAACGCCACCTTGTGCAGTCACATGATGACACATGAGTCACGTGATCTCGTCGAGGAAGCGAGTTATGTTTTGTCCTGATGCTGTACCARTACAGTAAATGCAGAACACACAGAAAAACGTCGTCCTCATGGCTATCTTCTCGGACAGTTAACTTCRCGCCAACAATATACTCGCGTTTTATAACAGCTTTTATTTGCCATTGTTTATTCTGAGACAGTTCAGATTTTATGTCGCATATTTATTTATAGTTTCAAAACGTTTACATGGCTACAGCAAGCGGCAATTGCAACCATGGCGGCGCCAGTTCAGGTATGTTGAGTTGTTTACAAGTCATTTTCAAGAWTTTTCTGACATGTTACTTTGTGTGTTTTAAATGGTTTGTTATATTGTTGCATGCCTTTCATTGAAAGGAGGGCCCTGAGTATATTCTACTTGTGTAACGTAGCTCTACAGTGGGCTGTCTTGCCAGTCATCTCCATAAAACATACAYCTCATTCTAGGTACAAAATGAATGGTGATTAATCGTGAATAAATGCATAAGTAACATTGTATAACGCAGTAACATTGTATAACATAGTAGCATTGTGCAACACGGTAACGTTGTATGAGGTTGACGCAGCAGCATCAACAATGTTTTGTTACAATGTTTCCAAACACTGACTGGAAGAAGCGTTATTGCATAAATGTGTACTAAACCATCCACCATATTTAGTCAGTTATCCACAATATGTTTTGTTTTTAATCATGTGATCGCTGTTTCTGGGCAAGTCACGCAGCTTTGATGTGTGCAATATGAGTCTTTGTTTGTATGCTATTCCTGAATCGTGAATGATGCCGTATTTCCAATAGAAACTAGTAACGTTATACTATCCATTCACAGGGTAAGTTGAGCCGCCTACATATTATCACTATCATTTTAAAACCATGTCCATATTTCCCAAACACAATTCAAAACAATCACTATCGCTTTGTCTTTTAATAATTTGACTCATCTTTTAACACAGTATTATCACCCAACAAACACTGTATATTTTAAACACTTTTAATATAAGCCGGGCCCTGGTGTTACCTCATATCCCAGCAATAATGTCTTGCATTACACCTAGGAAGAAAACACTTCAATTTGCTTAACTTGCCACTGGCTCAACTTACCCCATTGCCACTGGCTGAACTTACCACAAGGCAAACAGAGCTACAAGGATGTACTTTCATGCTAGGTTTAGGGCCTCATTGCTGCTTAGAGAGACCCCAAGTGATGTATAGAACAATCTTTAAATTATCTGCTTTGGTTTATATGCAAGCATCATGAAACCTCTAGCACGATAAATTCATTTGAGTTGGTGAAAACCAGTTTGTTGGACCTAACTTGCTTACCACTTTCCATGTGGTTTCTTCCTCCACAGACTCAATGAAATCATGACTTCTTCCTAAATATTTGGTCAAATTATACATTTTGTGTATGGTTTCCTAGAAACAAGGGGTGGCCAACTTACCCCACTCTCCCCTACAGACATTCTGGATGAAATAGGCAAAGAGTTCACTTTATGTTGACCTGCTGCTGACAGAATCTGCTAATAACAGTTTACACTTGTCAAGTTTGGGGTAGGAAATTATACCTGATGGCCACTTTCAGCGAGGAAAATTGTAGCCTTGAAAWTGTTCTATTCTATCCYGCCATTGCAGTCAATGCTGTACTTCAATGCTCATGAGTCTTGATTCAAGCAATTATTCCTAAATTCCAGGGTTAGTGCTATCCGGGATCCCTGGGACGTCTCTACCCTAAACACTAGCCCCTACCACAACCATTTTAAATTATTAGTTGGACGTCCCAAGRATTCCGTARAAATTCTAGAGCGTTTGGAAGCTGAAAGAAACTAACTGTTTCATGAGCCCCCTCCAGGACTCCAAAGACTGACTACTCTTGCTCCCTCCTACCACCATAGCATGTCTGCTACATTTTAAACCAGACTGACCCAGRTTCTCCATCTACCATACTCTGTGATAACCTCCCACCACCCCGTTTCTTAACTTCCTCTCACATGTGTCGTAGTCTACGGTGTCCATATGACTGTGGACATAGGCTTTCACTTCTGCACTTCACTGTGTGTGGGTCAGGGGTTTAGAAATTGTCTTGTAAGCAGTCAATATATTTTTTTTCTCATTTCGTAGTATACTTTTGACTCATTTGTTAAAATTTGTGGGTTTGGACTTCCATGGAAAGTTAAGCCCTGGAATTTGGTCGAATTTGCTTATATTCATCAAAAGAGTTAGCTATAACAGTGAACCTTTTTTGTGGGATACACAAAGGCAATTCTAGGTCTTGTGGCATATTTGATTAAACTTCCCAAATTCAATGGAATTGCAACCCTCTGCATGCACTGTGCATTCTTCCATCACATGTAACATGCTGATTCTCAAGATCTTAAACATAGTGAGATGCTATTGAACCCACACTACTACACTGTCTGAGCCTAGGACTACATGCTTTCTGGTAAGTTTTGATTACAATACTGGGTGGGATGAATATATTTTATGACATACATTCTTTTTTGTTAACTAGTAAATAGGCAGCGTACAGCCAAAGTGTGTTTTAAATCATTTCTAACTTGTTTAACAATTTTCTGCTAGTTAGTTTTGCTACGCATGTCGGTTTAAATTGCTTGAGCCTGCTAAGGAGGAGTGTTTATTACCGTTTCCATTTTTAATTTTACAACATTTATCTTTACAAAGCGAGTTGTTTAATAACTATTATTTGTACATGGAATTTGTATTTTTTGTTTTTATTTACAATTTTTTTTCTAATCTTTACAGGAAAATGCCACAAGGCACTATTCTGATGTGTGGAAGACATTTCACTGCAGCTAATGTAGAAGGAAAAGCTGTGTACATTTGCAAATACTGTGCCAAATCATATGTGAAGAATGCAACAAAGATGCAGAATCATCTGGCCAAGTGCATAAAGTTCCCTCAGTGCTCACAACAAGCAAACTCTAACAAAAGTCCCTCTACTTCTATTCGAGGTGAACATGATGAATCAGACACCTTATCGATAGCAACAGCTCGTGGTCCTTCTGGAATCAGAAGTTTTTTTGACTCAATGGAGGAACGTAGTCAGAGAGATGCTGATGAATGTCTTGCTCGAGCTGTGTATGCAACTGGTTCACCTCTGACGCTCACTGGCAATGTGTATTGGAATAGATTTCTGAATGTTCTTTGCCCAGCATACACCCCTCCAACCAGATATTCTTTATCTACTCATTTTCTGGATGCAGAGTTCAAGTGAAGGTCAAGCAAATCATAGTGAGAAGAATAAGAGTACCACATTGAAGCTGCCCAGCAACACCCGTTGGGGTGGTGTTGTCATCATGTTTGACAGTCTTCTGGAGGGGAAGGAGTCTCCAAGAAATGTCCATATCACAGTCTGCCGATATGGACAGCCCCATCAAGAGGATCCTCCTGGATGATGTATTTTGGAAGAGAGTGGTAAGCAGCCTGAAACTCCTGAAACCTATATCAGTAGCCATTGCACTGATTGAGGGAGACAATGCCATCCTGTCTGATGTTCAGACTCAGCTTGCAGATGTAAGAGAAGAAATCCGTACTGCCCTGCCCACTTCACTTGCTCCAAGCAGAGGAAACTGCAGTTCTGAACTACATCAAAAAGCGTGAAGACTTCTGCCTGAAGCCCATACACGCCACAGCGTACATGCTAGACCCCAAGTATGCTGGCAAGAGCATCCTGTCTGGTGCAGAGATCAACAAGGCCTATGGTGTCATCACTACCGTGTCTCACCACCTTGGCCTGGATGAGGGCAAGGTTCTTGGCAGTCTGGCGAAGTACATTTCCAAGCAAGGRCTTTGGGATTTAGATGCAATATGCAAGTCGTGCCAACATGTCTCATCAGCCACCTAGTGGAAGGGACTTTGTGGATCTGAGGCTCTTTCCCCTGTTGCCTCCATCATCCTCCAAATCCCACCAACATCAGCCGCCTCAGACCGCAACTGGTCCTTGTTTGGGAACACACACACACCAAAGCACGCAACAGGCTGACCAATACAAAGGTTGAAAAATTGGTGGCCATCTGGGCAAATTTGAGTCTTTTTTTGAGCCTGACAATGAGCCATCCCCAACAAGGTTGGAAAGTGACAGTGAAGATGAGGCTTCAGATTGATGTTCAAGAGGTGGACATTGAGGAGGTCCAGGGAGAAGATGTGGAAGCCTGAGAGGAAGACTTTAGTTTCTAGACTATCATTTTACAGATGTATGTTGAAATGTTTTTGGGAGATGCAATGGATCATCGGGGATCATTCAATATTCCCTTTTGTTGTACAGTGAAATCATCCCATGTGAAGAGTCAACTCATTTAATTAATGTTCCATTTTTCTATTGGAAGGATTTAATCATTTGCAATTATGTCTACTTGTGATAAGGTAAAAGGTTTATGTTTCTGTCACCATATGATATGGTAAATATAGCCAATGCAAAAAACATCTACATTTAAATGGTATTAATATTAATTTGCATATATTCCCATTATTTACGACAAAGTTTCCACCTCTGAATATTCCCTAAAATGTGCAACCTTAACAACACCGATATAAAGTGTTTTTTTCTCAAAGTTGCCGGGATGTCATGTGCATCACACTTCTATCAGTAAACCTGTAAGCATTATGAAACTTCTATTAGATCAAATAAGCCTCATGTATCTAAATAGCAATAATAAAATGGCTTGACTAAATTCAACATGAGGACAGAAGCCTATAGTCTGCACTGGGCCACCCAGGAGAAGCAGGTCCACTATGCACCTCATTGAACCAGTAAACAAGCAAAGCTGCTCCTCGTCTCTGTCAACTCTTAACTCTCTTGAACTCTATTTCCTGTTCCATTTCCTCCTGTGGCAAGAGGACATGGTTATATTGTCATTCTCAATACGATGTAAAAAAAGAAAAGAAAAAAAAAGACCTTGTTTACTTGCTGTTTGAGGCAAGAAAAAATTACTTTGAGAAGCTCCACAGTGATGGTAAGTTAAGACAATCAGAATTGACTACTCGTAAATGTATAACCCAAACTTTTTTTCTCACAAGTGTAGTCTAGGTTGTGCTTTCTGCAAACAACGTGTCCACTACTGCATTCATTAAATACAATAACCAAACAAGCATTGTAGATCACAAATGATGGGAATTAACGGTAAATGTACTACTGGTGATACAGGTGTTTTTACCTTTATTAACTAGGCAAGTCAGTAAATACAAATTCTTATTTACAATGAACCTAGGAAAGGTAGGGTATAGGAGTGTCATCTCTTGCAGGGGAAGAACGCAGATTTTTACCTTGTCAGCTCAGGGATCGATCTAGCAACCTTTCGGTTACTGGCCCAACGCTCTAACCACTAGGCTACCTCTACCGTGTGCCATCCCCGCAGCCTCCGCATTAGATCAGTCCACTCAGACTGGCTTGAATCAGACGTGTCTCCTTGTGCCATAATTATTTTTTTTTTTTTTCAATTTAAAGTTTTATTAAGTTTTCAACAACCAACCAAACACATTCCACATTCGACAGATGTGAGCAGACTTTAAAAAAATAAAATAATATAATAAAAATAAAAATAAAGTTATATATATATATATATACACATATATACATACCTACATATACATACATACACACATACACACATAATAAAATTATAACAAAATTGTAAAATGTAGAACTTGGCAGCAGCACTATCAAGGTTCTTATTTGCTATCTTCCAGCCTTAGCTGAGATGACGAGCCAATGATTAGTTTTTTAGATTTTACAGCACCTTACACAACCGCATCTGCTCACCTCCCCGATCCCCCAATTCACTCTGTCCAATTTGAGATATAGTGGAGTAGTGGAGACCAGAGTCTATCCAAACTTGGGGCTGTCCTTGTGGAGGTCATAAGTGAGCTTTACAAGAGGGAGAAAGTCAACAATCTGGTCAATCCAATTTTAAATGTAGGAGAGGTACTAGAGGCCCACAATAGAAGGATACATTTCTTAGCAAAGGTGTAATGGTCATGAGCAAATTTTCTCTGTCAGGATCAAGAACAAAGTCCCTGCTGGGCATTAAGAAAATAAAGACACGGGGTCATATCAAAGCTGTACATCTAGTATTTTCTGTGCAGCAGTATGTATAGATTGCCAAAAATCTGGCAATCTCTCTACAGCTCCAAAATACATGCATATAGGTTCCACTTTCAAGGTACATCTTTACAGTGTAGGAAGAAATGTCTGTTTCATTTTATGGAGTCTCAAGGGAGTGTAATAAAATTGTACAAAATTTGTAATTCCGATTCTTTCATTTTTTACATTAGTAGAGGAGCAGTATACCCTGTCGCAAACCTCCGCCCATAACTCACACTGATAGTCAGACCAAGGTCCTTTTCCCAGATTATTGTCAAAGGAGTAAAGGAGGAGCCTCCTTTCTCAGAAAGGATTCTAGATATAGGATATTTTGCCTTTAATGGATTGTGCTTGTGACAGAAGGGTTTCAACTTCGTTCAAACTGAGTTCTAACCTCCTCTTGGAAGAAATGAGGAGATGACATGCTAAATTGAAGATAATTTAAAAAATGGGATCTTGGCACATTGAATCACTGCAGAGCTTTGAAAGGATTTCAGTGTAGTGGTCTTCTGATGAAATAGGTCTGAAAAGGTCCTGATCTCCTAGAGTAATCCAAAGATTAAAGTTGGCAATCCCTCAGGGCTTTTGGCAAGTCTGGTTTGCCTACTACTAGGCGAGTGAGAGCATATTTGGGAGGAGATGCCCAGGTATTTCTACAGTCCCTCCACGCTAGTAGGGTGCTGTAAATCACAAATGTTTGGCTATGTTTGCCCACTTCACTAAAGTTATTAATAATATAGTTGAGCTTAGTGGCAATGACCACAGGATTGGGCTTCTATCTGGATCCACGTTGACTCTTGTCTGTTGTGATCCATGTAGCATGTTGCGGATTTGGCAGACCAGTAGTTCAATTGAAGGGAGGGAAGGGAAGACCGCCCTTAGATTCAGGTTTCGATAGAGTGGAGGAGCTTGATCCCAGGTTTTTTATTGCCCCATATAAATTGGTGATGCTTTGGTTAATTGTTTGAAAAAAGGAAGCTGGGAGAAGCATGGGAGCATCTGAAATAAATAGTTCAGTCTAGGGAGGATGTTCATACGGATTAACATTAATTCTTCCTACAGCTAATTGGGAGGGAGATCCAGGTTTGGAGGTTGTTTTTGATTTCGATCCAGGAGTGGAAGATAATTCTCCTTGAAAAGCCTATTCAGATCTGGTGTTATGAATATCCCAAGGTATTGAAACCCCTGTGTCTTCCATTGGAATGGGCATAGTGTCTTCATAGAACTGGTGAGTGTAATATTGAGAGGGCAGACAGTGGATTTGTTAAAATTATCTTATAACCTGAAAACGTGCCATACTGAGCAATTGTGTCTAAAAAGGGAGGAAGGGATTTCTCAGGGTTGATATGTAGAGCAAGACATCATCCGCGTAAAAGCGAAATCTTGTGCCTGCCAGGCCGCCTGCAAGGAACACCTGTAATACTGAATTGCTCCTTATCATACTCTGCCAGAGGCTCCGCCCAACAAAGTAGAGCAGGGGGGATAGCGAGCACCCTGTCTTTGTGCCCCGTCCAAAGGGAATGCTGTCAGAGTTCAGTCCGTTAGTAGTCACCATGGCATTTGGATGAAGATAGAGTGATGATCCATTTATAAAGTTTGGGCCCATATTGAACTTTTCTAAGCTGAGAAACAAAAGCTCCACTCCATCCTGTCCGAACGCCTTCTCAGCATCCAGTGAAGCCAGCAGGACAGGGGTCTTCTGTGCGTTACTTGATCAATAATTATCAAAAAGACGGCGAATGTTTATCAGAAGAGTATCTGTTCTCTAATAAATCCAGTTGGTCCTCTTTATTATTTTGGGAAGAAGAGTGTTTAGTCTTTTGGCCAGCAATTTGGTAATTATTTTGTAGTCGAAATCCCAACAGCTTAGGGCCGGATGGAGGAGCAGGATAGGGGGTCCTTGTCTTTTGAGGCAACACTGTAATGCGAGCTGGCGCATTGAGTCTGGGAGAACTCAGTTTTGTCAAAAAATCCTCCAAGCATTGGCATGAAATAGGGCTAAGTCTGGGGCAAAAAGCTTTGTAGAACTCTCGGGGAATCCATCTGGCCTGGGAATTGTTAGGTGGCATGGAGGTAATGTGCC
>NC_036838.1:6283848-6291364 GCF_002910315.2 Salvelinus sp. IW2-2015 | reverse complement strand
TGTGCCTATTTGTTGAAGCACACTTAGCGATTACAGTCTCGAGTCTTCTTGGGTATGACGCTACAAGACTTGGCCACACCTGTATTTGGGGAGTTTTCCCCTTCTTCTCTGCAGATCCTCTCAAGTTCTGTCAGGTTGGTTGAGGAGCGTCACTGCACAGCTATTTTCAAGGCCCCTCCAGAGATGTTTAGATCGGGTTCAAGTCCGAGCTCTGGCTGGGCCACTCAAGGACATTTAGAGACTTGTCCCGAAGCCACTCCTGCGTTGGTCTTGCCTTGTGTGCTTAAGACATTGTCCTGTTGGAAGGTGAACCTTCACCCAGTCTGAGGTCCTGAGTGCTTGGAGCAGGTTTCTCTCTGTACTTTGCTCTGTTAATCTTTCCCTCGATCCTGACTAGTCTCCCAGTCCCTGCCACTGAAAAACATCCCACAGCATGATGCTGCCACACGCTTCACCGTAGGGAGGTGCCAGGTTTCCTCTAGATGTGACACTTGGCATTCAGCCAAAGAGTTCAATCTTGGTTTCATTAGACCAGAGAATCTTGTTTCTCATGGTCTGAGGTACATTTTGGCAAACCCTAAGCGGCTATCATGTGCTTTTACTGAGGAGTGGCTTCCATGTGGCCACTCTCCACAAAGGCCTGATTAGTGGAGTGCTGCAGAGATGGTTGTCCTTCTGGGAAGCTTCTTCCATCTCCACAGAGGAACTCTAGAGCTCTGTCAGAGTGACCATCTATGTTCTTGGTCACCCCCTGACCAAGGCCCTTCTCCCCTGATTGCTCAGTTTGGCTTGGCGGCCAGCTCTAGGAAGAGTCTCGGTGGTTGCAAACTTTCTTCCATTTAAGAATGAGGGAGGCCACTGTGTCTTGGGGACCTTCAATGCTGCAGAATCTTTTTGTACCCTTCCCCAGATCTGTGCCTCGATACAATCCTGTCTCAGAGCTCTATGGACAATTCCTTCGAACTAATGGCTTGGTTTTTGCTCTGACACTGTGGAACCTTATTGAAGACAGGTGTGTGCCTTTTCCAAATCAGTACAATCAATTCTATTTACCACAGGTGGACACCGCCTGTTTTCGCTTGTTATTATTAGGGCTTTGTGTTTAGATTGATGAGGAAAAAAAAATATTTAATCCATTTTAACATAAGGCTGTAACGTAACAAAATGTGGGAAAAAACTCAAGAGTCGAACACTTTCCGAATGCACTGCACGCTATTATAGTCGGTATGTTAGGCCAATGTAGAATACTAATGAATCATTAATGATCTTGAGAGACATTGTTTTGCATTTATGGATTTTTTGTTGTTGAAACAAGCACCATTTCTGAGAATTGGGCGAAGTGTGGCTCTGGGGCACTCAGCAGATCTATGCCCCTGTATAGCAGTAGCCTATAATCAGCTGCAAGAGGGACTCCAGAAAGCCTCATTAAATACTCAGCCTCCAGTATTTATGCTGCAGTAGTTATGTGTCGGGGGCTAGGGTCAGTTTGTTATATCTGGAGGACTTCTCCTGTCTTATCCGGGTCCTGTGTGAATTAAGTATGCTCTCTAATTCTCTCCTTCTCTCTTTCTTTCTCTCTCTCGGAGGACCTGAGCCCTAGGACCATGCGTCAGGACTACCTGGCATGATGACTCCTTGCTGTCCCCAGTCCACCTGGCCTTGCTGGCTGCTCCAGTTTTCAACTGTTCTGCCTGCGGCTATGGAACCCTGAACCGGTTCAAAGGTTTTGGCCTTTTCTAGGGAGTTTTTCCTAGCCACCGTGCTTCTACACCTGCATTGCTTTGCCGTTTGGGGTTTTAGGCTGGGTTTCTGTACAGCACTTTAGAGATCAGCTGATGTAGCGAAGGGCTATATAAATAAATTTGATTTGATTTATAATCTTCATTTCTAAGGTTTTAGCCGAACACTTTCGCAACATAACATTTTTAAATAAATACCTGTAATTCACAAAGAATTTTCAAAGGAAAAATGGATATCTCAACTGCGATTTGAACATTGCAAACCAAAAATGACCAGAAATTTTTTGAAACACTGTGGGCTATTTGTCCACTTTAACTTTTGTACGTGTTTTAGTAACTTTGATTAGCAGATGTGCAGTGTGACTTCTGTTAAAGGACACTCGTGAAAAAGTGTTCGGTCACGCAGAGAGAGGCGCGGCGAAGCGAGAGGGTTTACGCCGCGCAAAATCTGTACAGATAAGCAGATCATTAATATTGAAGCAAGTGAGGAGTGTTTTGTATGGGGGGGAAATAAGGATTGTTGTTGTAGCGATACAGAGATGCTGGCAGACTGATGGTCACAGTGCTGACTATGACTGACGGACAAGGTGCAGAGTTGTCTATTAAGCCTTCTCTAACACACCATTGACTGCACTGAACCGGAACAGCAGGATTTTTCAGCGGATTTATTCAGTTTGATTGACTATCTCTTAGTGCGGCTCAGCAACAAGCCCTCATCATCTGCAATTTTGTTTTGACGAATGCTCCCATCAAGATCTGTCAATTTCTTGGCTTGGGCTCCTATTGCTGGCACGAAATGTTACAAAGTGAAATAGTTTCAGCACAGGTCTGAATTGTTTTTGACAGGAAGAGTCACGCAACTGCTGTCATGTTTGTGACCTTGCAAGGTTCTGTGTGTGCAAGTTGATATAATGTTGGTAGGTCACCCCCCGCTAGATAGGCTTCTCTCATTCACTTGGCCAAACTAAAGATCGTTAGATATGCAGGTGATTATTGTGGATGGCTTACTATAGGTAAACATTGAGATATCACCCTTGCCACACACACACACACATCAGTGATAATCTCTTCTACGTCCGTCAGACCAGATTTTGTGTCTTCAGGTCTGGGTCTTCGAGTTCTGGTAAAGTTCAGGTGACCCAAGAGTTGACAGCAGTTAATTTCCAAGTTCAACTTCCTTTTTTCTCCATTACTGCTGAACTAGCTCTTATACCCACTAACTATATAGTCCACATTTCCCTTCCAAGTCTGTTATTGTCACATGTTTGTTTGGTCAACTCTGAGGTTGAATTCAGCTTTCACCAGCGGTCTCYGCTGAATGTGCAGTGCTATAGGTTTTTACTACACCTTTATGGTTTACGTTATCGACGACGACAAKCGAAATGTGTAGCMTCGCACCTCRAAGCTCTGCTCCTTTGACARATGACTACCAAGTCAGACGGGTGTAGTAGYGTAGCAGTAGCCCGACCATCCCCGGAGTCTTTCTGTGTCTTCCAGCCATCTCCAGTGGTGTGTTTCTGTCAGCCTGGCGGAGCCGCCAGCTATAGCACACCAGTCACCCGCTTCTCTTCCTCCATGGAGGCTGTCTGTCTCGCCCGGCCCAGCCCAGGGCCTCTGATCTGGGTGTTGTTTTAATAAGCTGGCCTGCGTCAGCTCCCAGGGTTTTACTAGATAGAGACGTGATGAAGGATGACTATATGAGGCGAGGGAGATTAGGAAATGTAATGAATGAAAGCTGCCCAAACTAGTACAAGAGCTGTCACTCACTGAAGGGTAACATTACGACACGTAGCCTATTCATCAGTAAATGGCCAAAAGTTTTGAGAATGACACAAATATTAATTTTCAAAGTCTGCTGCCTGGCCTCAGGTTTGTGTTATGATGGCAATTGTGCTAACTCCAGAATGTTTGAAGAGGTGATCAGATGAATTGCAACGGCCCTCTTTGCCATGCAAATGAACTGAATCCCCCAAAAATCATTTCCACTGCATTTCAGCCCTGCCACAAAAGGACCAGCTGACATGTCAGTGATTCTCTCGTTAACACAGGTGTGAGTGTGACGAGGACAAGGCTGGACGATCACTCTGTCATGCTGATTGAGTTTGAATAACAGACTCGAAGCTTCAAAAGGAGGTGGTGCTTGGAATCATTGTTCTTCCTCTGTCAATCATGGTTACCTGCAAGGAAACAGTGCCGTCATCATTGCTTTGCACAAAAAGGCTTCACAGGCAAGGATATTGCTGCCAGTAAGATTGCACCTAATAACCATTTATCGGATCATCAAGAACTTCAAGGAGAGCGGTTCATTGTTGTGAAGAAGGCTTCAGGGCGCCCAAGAAAGTCAGCAAGGCCAGGACCGTTCCTAAAGTTGATTCAGCTGTGGATCGGGACCCAGTACGAGCTCGCTCAGATGGAGCAGCGCGCAGAGGTGAGATGCATCTGGCAGACAGTGGCAAGTCGGTTGAGAGTGGCGTGCGGGACGGGAGGCCTGGTTGTTCAAGAAGGCAGAAAGAGAAGGTGCACTTCTCAGTCCAGAAAAACTCAGGCACAGACGATATTCTGCAAGGTACCGGGATTGGACTGCTGAGGACTGGATAAAGTCATTTTTGACGCAACAATGCCTTTTCCAGCATGATGGAGCACCTTGCCATAAGGCAAAATGTTAACTTAGTGTGCTCGGGGAACAAACACGATATTTTGGGTCCATGGCCAGGAAACTCCCCAGACCTTAATCCCATTGAGAACTTGTGGTCAATCCTCAAGAGGCAGGTGGACAAACAAAAAACCCACAATATTCTGACAAAATCCAAGCATTGATTATGCAGGAATGGGCTGCCATCAGTCAGGAATGTGGGCACAAGTTAATTGACAGCATGCCAGGGCGGAGTTGCAGAGGGGCTTGAAAAAGAGAGGTCAACACTGCAAATATTGACTCTTTGCATCAACTTTCATGTAATTGTCAATAAAAGCCTTGACCACTTATGAAATCTTATACTTCACTATTCATTCCATCTGAGAGAAAAATATCTAAAGACACTGAAGCAGCAAACTTGGTGAAAAATAATATTTGTGTCATTCTCAACGTTGGCCCGCTTGTGGCTGGTACTCAGTGTTGGTGCTCACAGAGGAAATGGCAATATGGAGTGTCGTTTGCGGGGGCGCTATTGCAGATTACATTGGTGTTTCTTTGATTGGCCATATTAGTCACTCTCCACTATCCTTCTATCGCTGCTAACAGTTTTTCTCTTTCTTGTCTCCGAGAAGGAGAGGTTGGTTTCCTCTGGTGCTTCCTCATTGGCTAGCTCCAGCGACGCAGCGACAAGCCATGTTCACCACGGACACAGCCATGGCAACCCCCGGTTGCCCACGGCAACGGCGGGGGTGGCTGGGGGCAGAGCAGGAAGAGGAGGCCCTGCGCAGGAAGCTCAAGTACTTCTTCATGAGCCCCTGTGACAAGTTCCACGCCAAGGGCCGCAAGCCCTTCAAACTGGGCCTGCAGCTGCTCAAGATTATCATTGTCACGGTGCAGGATACCACATATTTAGTTTCATATGCACCTTGAGTGTATGAACAATACCAAGCCTCATGGCAAAGCTCAGTTTTAGGCGGGACCAACATACTGAAATCCATAACAAACTGACACCTTGTTTCATATGTACCGTTCCTATTGGTGGATAGGTTGTCCGTGCATCTGACGCTTTTAAATAAGGACCGACAATCTTTACAACAGTAACTTCTAAATTTCCCTAAGAGCAAAAAGGGTTATGTTATAGTTGTGTATAACAGTCACTTTCCTTCAATAAAAACACTGAATCCCTACTTCCCTCCATCAGGCGTGTTTTTTGGCCTCAGCAACCAGATGGTGGTGACGTTCAAGGAGGAGAACACCATGTCCTTTAAAGCACATCTTCCTGAAGGACTATGACGAGAGGCTCCGACGACACGTTGGCCGTGTACACACAGAGCGACGTCTACGAACACATCTTCTACGCCGTAGACCAGGTAACAGTCACTAACGACCCCGGGTCATGTTCATTTAGGGCAGTGCAACAGAAAGATGTTTTTTAAAGGAAAATGTTAATGAGGGTTTTAGGAAGTCGCTCCGTTTGGTGGCTAATGTACACGACCCGGCATACAGACTGATATGTTAAACACTGTCCATGCAGCCAAAGAAGGACCACATCTCGTCCCCTCATATTTTCTCTTCTACTTTCAACTAAAAGCCTCCAACTCTTAGGCCCTAAGAGGCAGGGCCTTATTCTCCATCCTCGTACCCTTCCTCTCCCACGATGTAGTGGTGCTACCCGGAAGCACTGGTGGGCCCTATGCGTATGTCTATGGGGTCGGGGTGAACGGGAGTGCCCTCTCTCTCTGCCAGCAGTACTACAAGAAGGCAGCATCGATCGCGCAATGATACCTTCAACATTGACCCTCATGTTATCACAGGTACATAGATCTATTCCTTGCATTATGCCGAGGTCACCAACCCTGGTGGACTAGAGCACACCAGGTGTTGGTGCTTCCCAAGATGCGACTCGATGGAGTGGGAATGTAGGCCATTGGGACTCAGCTAAGATGTAGTTCTGGTGCCGCTTTAGAATTGCATCCTGATTCGGTCGTGCTTTTGAATGATATTAGTTGCTGCGTTGAAAAAAGGACGGGAGTGTGTGCCGGATTTGAACAAAAGCCTGCACGACTTGTGGCTTTCCAGGGCCAAGTTTAATGATTAACCATTGCTTTATGCCCTAGCCTTGTCTAGCCTGAACTTAAGTTATTTCATTTYCTACCCAAAGAGTTGCTAAGCTGCTTGTTTCCAGTACTATGTCATTCTTTCAGTAATAATTAATTGTAACTGTAAAAAAAAATGTTGGGACTAAACATGTGTAAGTACTGTATTGTTCCCCAATCATGTGACAGTAGTAGGAAGCCCCACTWCCTTATATGAGCTGACACKTGGRACAATACTACTGACTAAAAACACATTGAACAACAGAAATCACCTGGTATTGAAATGGCCTGCCCTTTTGACTCTTGACATGATCACCAGAACAGAATAACCATAGATATATAATTACTAGATCAGACATTTATTTCAGTGTAATGGTAATTCTATTTCAGTGTAATTCTATTTCTATAAGGAAAAACATTAACAGCCCCTGAAATGACTAACTTCTCTCTCTCTCTCTCGCTGTCCTGTTACTAGATTGTGTGGGGGTTAACCCTYTGTCAGTCCCTCGAGCGCCTTTCGGCAGTGACTACAAGAACTTGACCCTCAAGTTCCACAAGTAAGGCTTCATTTTTCAAATGTCTTTTCAAATGACTTCGGGCTCATGTTTTCTGTCGGTCTACAACTAAGATAGATGGGACATCCATCTTTGTGGTATCTAACTGTTAATTTTTTATCACTCTCACACACATCCAAACTGTTTACACACTACCTATAGCCCTGGGTTATGTTCATTAGATGCCAAACGGAAAACTAACACAAAAAAGGGAGGTTCTACCTGGACTTGTCCAATAAGAAACWTAMATTTTTGTTTTGTGTTGCAAAATGTTTRAAAACTTTTCTTTGCTTTCACTTTGACACAACCCTGATAYCCCTCTTGTTTTTTTTCTTTTCACTCTTTGTTGTCTAGACTCATAAACGTGACGATACAGTTCCAACTAAAGGCCATCAACATTCAGACCATCATCAACAACGAGATTCCTGACTGTTACACCTTCTTCATAACGGTGAGTCCCACCCCACTTCCCTCCCCCACCACTTCCTGCAAATG
>NC_036838.1:6278689-6279704 GCF_002910315.2 Salvelinus sp. IW2-2015 | reverse complement strand
AATTGATGGGAGGTGATTGGCATTCTGTGAAGTGATTCCATTCTTAGAGTAATGTTCTGCAACACAAAATCTGAGAAGGTGTGAATACTCGTCTTTCCAGTAGGGCCACCCAACTCCTCTCTCGCTCTCCGTCTCTGTGTAACAGGAGTTTGTCGAGTTCTTCAAGACTAACCTGGGCCGGAAAGTAAGCTGGAACGAAAGGATGGAATTCATCAACGGCTGGTACATCCTGCTCATCATCAGTGACGTCCTCACCATCATCGGCAGCGCCATTAAGATCGGCATCGAGTCCAAGGTCAGTCCCCCKCTWGGGGACTTTTTCCTCTACTGCTCAGAGTAGAATAGAACACCTTTTATTTTTCCCAGAGGAAAATGMTAAAGAATTATTTGAAATCCCCACTCAAAAAAGTATCTCAGTTTGGGTTATGATAAAGATTGTTGTGCTAAGCTCATGAGGTATTTRTGAGTTGAATATCTCTCCCATACAGAATTTGTCATCGTATGATGAGTGTGGCATCCTGTTGGGGACTTCCACCTTGTTGGTGTGGGTCGGAGTCATTCGCTACCTCAGCTTCTTCCAGAAGTACAATGTAAGTTGCCTACACACACAGACACACACACTAACGATGACAGGTGTTTCACCCACTCTCCTGGCTCTCTCCCTCTCAGATCCTGATCGTGACCTTGCGAGCTGCGTTCCCCAACGTGATCCGGTTCTGCAGCTGTGTGGCTGTCATCTACCTGGGYTACTGCTTCTGTGGCTGGATTGTGCTGGGGCCCTATCACGTCAAGGTACAGACAGCCACCATTTTGAAGCACAGGCAGACATGCTAACAGAAGAAGGCCAATAACAGAGCGGGTCGGCAAACAGATTGAAAAGGAAACAGTGAATCTGGAGGGGGACACCCCATATGGTTCAGTGATGATGCACAATGGTGCATTTTGGAATTTTGCACAATAATGACGTACTGTGTTATTAACATGTGATTTGTCTATTATTAGAATTCAATATTTA
>NC_036838.1:6255471-6278018 GCF_002910315.2 Salvelinus sp. IW2-2015 | reverse complement strand
TGCATTGCTATGAAGTACACTAAATGTCATTTAACTGTTTCCCTCTCTCTCTCCCGCCGTCAGTTCCGCTCTCTCTCCATGGTGTCAGAGTGCCTGTTCTCGCTGATCAACGGCGACGACATGTTTGTGACCTTCTCTGAGATGCAGGAGAGCAGCACGCTGGTGTGGGTGTTCAGCCAGGTCTACCTGTACACCTTCATCTCCCTCTTCATCTACATGGTACTGTCGCTCTTCATCGCCCTCATCACCGGCGCCTACGAAACCATCAAGGTAACAACAAAGGGAAACATTTGTGTCAGCCAAAAGAGCACAGATATGTGTCAAAAATACAGTAAAACTCATAATCCGCAGTGTGATTTTCATTTGAAAATGTTCTTCAACGATGTGCATTGTCAGAGATCAAGGTACAGCCAAGAGTCATGAGACTTTATAGCCCTTTATCTATGAAGGAAGTTAGAGGTAATTTCTCAAGCCATTGCGTTAACGCAGTATAACTGGAAGACAATAGTATCTGCTAGCATGCTTGCAGTCACCCTGGACTTCCAGTCATTGCTCTAATGCTATTTAGCAATTGCGCTAACTCTAGTTAGCAACTTCCTTCAAACTGCACGCAGAGACATAAAAATGGTATCCACAAGTTCATCTGACTGGGGAAGTAGATRAAGGACTTTATTGCCAAAATCCCGAAGTATCCCTTAGAACAGACTCTAATCCAAGTGAATGTAAAAGATAAGCATTGTATAATTTCTTATTTGCTGCTTGTCTTTTACTTTCATTTGGAGTTGAGGCGTATAGTTGGGTTTCCACAATACATTTTGTGGGATGTAGATTCATATTTAGAGTTGCATTCCTCATAAAGAGCGTTCATGTTCACTGCTCATAGCGGTACAAACAGAARCCAATTCCAAACAACAACACCAAGTGAAAGCCCTATGTCCCAAATGGCTCCCTATTCCCTAGATAGTGCCAGGTCAATGGTAGTGCACTACATAGGGAATAGGGTTCCATTTGACATGCAGAAAGTGGGTAACCTAAACATGGATGCATGTCTCCTCTCCTGTCCCTCCAGCACCAAACCCAGGAGCCCTACCACATTACGGACCTGCACGCCTTCATCGCAGAATGCACTGACACGCCCAGCTCGGGGATGTTCCGGGGCCTCGAGACCTCGCCCTGCTCCTTCTTCTGCTGCTGTGACAGGTGGGTCAGAGGGCACAGGTCAAGACTGGAGGTAGAGGTCAAGGCCGGGTTCAGAATCCACCCTCCAGCTCCTAACCTCTTCAGTTTTTGCAGATCTGAAGGCATCAGACGGGTGTAAATTGATGGTGATGGATGTTCCTCTGTAGAATGATCAGCAGTAGATGCCACTTCAGTGACCAGACAATAACCGATGCATTCACTGTTATCCTTTCTATCATGGTTGAGACGTTTATGTTTTTCTACATGTGTATGCGCTATCGTGTTAAGTGTTTGTTTCTTCCCTCAGAACGACAACATACGAGGACGTCCTTTTGGTGAACTGACTGGGCTGTGGTGTCTGGACCTACAGCGCTCTCTGCTGGCCCGGAGCGCCGCACTGCGTCCAGATTTTCATTGCCTTTRCCATCAAATCTGGGTCAGGCATGAGCCAGGACTATGAGCTGRAAGCCAAGTCTTTTTTGAGTGGATTCATTGACGAGACCACCTGCGTTGTGTGAATGTTATAGGGATGTTGCACAGTAATTCCCCACACAGAAAGAGAACAGTGTTTYGCCAAAATTGGGATTTACGCACAATCCATACTTGCTGAGGGCCATAGTGCAATGTGGAATGTCTTGTTAGRACATTTAGCTTCTTTTAATTGTTTTACATTAGTTTTTAGGTGTTCTGTAAGCTGCACAAGTTACAAGAACTGGACAAAGCATGTTTTTTATGTCAGAAGTTCTGGTTATATATGAAGGGGATGACAATGACATGCATACTAGGCCAGAGACTGCTCTGGAGTAGCACTTCCACTGTCCCTAAGGAGAGAGCACTTAAGTCCAATTCACATGACTCATTGCCCTGTCATGAGGCGCCAGCCCATCAAGAACTGCTGAGAGCAAGGCTGGCTTGGCCACAGCGCTTTGTGGTCACSACCGCTGCACTCAAGTGTACAAGTAAATTGAACTTAAACCCTGCACTGCGCCTGGACCCAATGGCTCACTCAATGACCTTAATCTTTGCTCCGGTGTACAAATCTCCTGCCAAATAGGCTGTGTTTAGACAGGCAGCCCAATTCAAAAAGTTTCCCCCCCACTAATTGGCCTTTTGACCTTTCACATCAGATATTTTTCAGATTTGATCGGTAAAAACAAGATCAGAGTTTAGCTGCCTGTCTAAACGCAGCCATAGTATTTCAGCGTTTTAAGACCGATCAATTAAAAAAMCAGTACTCTCACCCAGGTGCTGGTTCTGGTCTCCAGGAACAATATCCATAGAATTGTYCTGTAGTTTAAGTTGGACAYAGAAAGAGATGCAGTGCATCATCTGAAGCACACCTACAGTCCCATTTAGTTTCAGTAGGTGTTCATCCGATGACGCGGCACACAGGGTAAACGKCAGTGCCATTGTCAATTTGTACGTGTCAAGTTCTACACTGTACATGTCCTGTTCACGAGGCACAAATTATGCTTTTTATCGCCACGTGCGGAACACTGCTTGGTCAGAGTCCATTTGATAAAGGGACACGGAGGGAAGTAGTCAAGTCCCGAGTCTCACAAAGACCCACCACCCACCATGGCACAACATTCCGGTCGCAATGGAAATGTGACTTTCCAATTTTGCCTGACCTGAATATAACTTCCTTTAAATGAGGAAACTACATGATTGGAAAATGGAGAGTTCATCTATCTTTTTTTTAAAGGCCTATGCTCCAGTCATTGACAATATTGATGGAGAACTGCAAATTGTATCCGACTGGTCTACGGAACAAAGACTGCCTGCGAGTAACGAGGAGAGGAAAACGAGCAGGCAGRACAGCTAAACGAGGCCAGAGGGATGGGGTATTTGCGWGCACTGCAGTAATGCTTGTGATGTTGACCCAGAAGAATGCTCTTACGTAGGTTTTGTTCCCATTCTGTTTTATGTCTCATAATGATGTCTAGTTTAAAACTAACCAATTGCTTTGTCCTTGTGAAAGTTTAAATTATTTTGTTTTTTTTAATGTTGGGTTGTTTTATGTATCTAGAGAGGAACGCCTAAGGGGAGTGTGGTCTTCAGACTCAGGCTCCAGAAAGTGGTCATGCATTGAGCTTTGTACTCCAATCACTATTGAAGGAGGAGGGGAAAACATGTTTTTTATAATAGGTTATAGGCCTGCTTCCATTTCGGTCACAGTTACTTCTTCTAAAAGTGAACCTTTTGGCGTTGATAGATTCCAAAGAACCAAGGTGTAGGCAAAGTTATATGGGAATATAACCTCCCAAATAGGCTAAAAGCAGAGCTTTCACCATATCCGTTCTTTAGGATCTGAGAACACCAAAGGGCTGGAGGCTACGAGAAGTGGCTAGGGGCTGAAATGGTACTGGGCATATAGCCTGTCTGTCGGTGAGGAGTCATGTAGCTCTTATTTTAATGGTCATTTAGTACATTTAAATTAAATGTATGTTCTTAACTAAGCAGTACACAAACAGGATTTGTTTATGGCCTTGCGTTTGTATATTGTAGTATTAGACACTTGGATGTCCTGTCCGAGCAGTCTGTAGACATGTAAACAGTTCATTGTGTAATCTTTTTTTATGTTCATCTTACTTGAACATTGTTTTGAGTATGTTGGATCTCTGTGCCACACTCGGGAATGATGCCAAACCACTGATGATTAAATGCCTGTTTGTTCACGTGGCTGGAAATACTTCGGAGAAGGAGGTGGTGGCAATTGCTTTGGGCTGCATCCMGATTCTCCACCCTTCTCGCGAAGTCTGCATTTGCACACATCAATGAATTTAAAAGCAATGGATTGGTTTAATCGTTGGCTARAAAGAATTTAATCTTGTTAAATCCATGMCGGGAAGTGTGCAAGTGCAAAGCTTTTTAAAAAGGGTAAAGAATCAGGACGCAGCCATACTTTGGTTTCTTCACCACTTGATTTTGATCCAAACAAAGCTGGTCAAATTCTCTGCTTTGTTGATGTTTGAGTTATATATTGTTTGCATGAAACTCAAGCCCATAGTCAAGCTTGTGTGAAGGAAAATCATGAGTTTACCTCAGGATGTAATTACCTGAAGTTAACAGAAGGGGGAATAAGGACTTTTGCACCCCTCAGACTCGGACAATAACATCCTAAAGGAGGAGAATAGACCACCTTACATCCAAGATCTGTTTATTAGGTAGAGCGAGACAATAGGGATCTAATACAACCGAAGACAAAATGTATTATAGTACAACAAATACCATAGATACATTTACACAATTCATGTAACATTCAATATGCACAAATTCGTCACAGTCCACATATCAAAMCGGCGATGGTAGATCTCCTTAAATAGAATACTTGTGCCCATATCCTGGTAACACAGGAAGTTCGTGGCACCTTAAAAACCTCTTAAGGAGCCATCCCTTTTATCCAATTTTCGCCTAAAATGACATACACAAATCTAACTGCCTGTCGCTCGTGCCCTGAAGCAAGGATATGCATATTCTTGGTACCATTTGAAAGGAAACACTTTGAAGTTTGTGGAAATGTGAAAGGGATGTAGGAGAATATAACACAATAGATCTGGTAAAAGATAATACAAAGAAAAAAACAACWSTTCTTTTATATATTTTTTGTACCATCTTTGAAATGCAAAATGTATTATTCCAGCCCAGGTGCAATTTAGRTTTTGGCCACTAGATGRCAGCAGTGTATGTGCAAAGTTTTTAGACTGATCAAATGAACCATTGCATTKCTGTTCAAAATGTTGTATCAAGACTGCCCAAATGTGCCTAATTTGTTTATGAATAACTTTTCATGTTCAAAATTGTGCACTCCTCAAACAATAGCATGGTATTCTTTCACTGTAATAGCTACTGTAAATTGGACAGTGCAGTTAGATTAACAAGAATTTAAGCTTTCTGCCAATATCAGATATGTCCTGGGAAATGTTCTTGTTACTTACAACCTCATGCTAATCGCATTAGCCTACGTTAGCTCAACCGTCCCGTGGACGGGACACCGATCCCGAAGAAGTTTAATTGGGGAAAACGGGCTCGTGGTAATGTCTGGAGCAGAATTTATGAAATGGTAACAAACACATGGTTTCCATGTTTTCGATGCCATTCCATTTTCTCCGTTCCGGCCATTATTTTTGATGCCATTCCATTCGCTCTGTTCCAGACATTTTTATGAGCCGTCCTCCCCTCAGCAGCCTTCACTGCCTGGTAACATACCTTTCCTAACCAGCCTTTGGCGGCTGATGCAGCACATCATTCCTTCCAGCCCACTAAATCTAATATCATCATCCATTAAGTACTGTCCTGGCTGCCCATCCTTTAGCTGAGCTCTTGGCCCACGCCCATCTCAGTGACACACTCTTTGTTTTTGCACTCTRGTAGTCTACTKGKTGTGTCCACTGTGTATGTGCACACCACTTGATGCTGGCGTTTGGTTTTTATTGTTTTTCTTCCACACCAAATACAAACACACACAAACAATGACTACATCTCCTCTGCCAGACCCGCATGCTCACACCTTCATCTCTAGTGCCTCCATTATTGTTTGCCACTTGGCCTTAAATTATACCAATTCTCTTTTTCCTCAATATTTCAATAATAAATTATTAGATTATTCCTTTGTGTTAATGATGGATTGATTGATTCCCAAGTTTTTTAAGTATACGTTCTTTTTCAAGATGAGTGATGAGAAGAGAATCGTTCAGCCCATTGGGGATCTCACTACACCCCCATATTGTTTTTCCATTTAACCTTTATTCATACAGGTTATTTTCATAGGAATATGCCTTTTGCACTAGAGACCTGTAATGGCCCGAGGATGTGCTTGTGGTTGTTACATGGTGCCCTCAATACATAATGACTACACTGAGGTAATGGTCTACAATCTAAAGTTTCAATGGGCATTGTTATTTCTATAGTATTTAGTTTGTCGTTTGATAATGTGTTCCAGTGTGTCAAAGGTGGCCTCACGTTTCCAGACTGCCGAACAACGATGACCGAGAGAAGCTACTGTAGTAAAGGGGTGACACACTAGGCTTCCGTGATATTTTGAGACGAGGTTCCCTCTAACTGTTGTCTTGGTGGACTAAATACTTCGTACCCAGGCCAGAAATTGACCACCATGACCCTTTTCTTCAGCATGAGTATACGTGTGTGTGTGCTGGTCTGTTTTTCTGTCTGTCTGTGTGTCTGTCTGTTTGTCTGTGTGTTTCTGTGTGTGTGTGTCTTTGTGTGTTTGTCTGTCTGTGTCTGTGTCTGTCTGTCTAGACGAGGTTCCCTCTAACTGTTGTCTTGGTGGACTAAATACTTCGTACCCAGGCCAGAAATTGACCACCATGACCCTTTTCTTCAGCATGAGTATACGTGTGTGTGTGCTGGTCTGTTTTTCTGTCTGTATATCTGCCGGTSTCTCTGTCTGTCTGTTAGCCTCTCTGTATGTGTGTGGGCTTGCATGGTTATCTGCTCTGTGCCATGGGCAGCGTATGCAGCTGTACCTGGAGCTGCATACACAAAGTATGTCCGGGGTTGGTGTTGTTTTGGCAGATGGGTGAAACAAMAAGACCTCACTGGAAGACTGTGGGCCAACAAATCAAATAGGGGGATGAAAGAAACCACTTTGGTTTAACAATTRATCCCTGTTCCATTGCCACAGGCTTTCCCATAGAGACCAATACTGAGCCACACCCTTATAGGACAACATTCGAGAGCATTGAGGTGGGTGGGCAGAACCAGGAATTAACTGGATTTTGTGGTTTTACTAACAACTCAATTAAGGATCTTAGTTTGCGGCCGAATATACATACACACTATAAAAGCTACGGGGTCAGGGAGAGGCTCTCGGTTCCCCAGTCTCTGCAATTGGCCCTCGACGATAGTAAAGGCTGACAGGCTGCAGATGTAACAATTGCCAGAGCCCTGTGAGTAGCTGAGACAGACAGAGGGGTCAGACGCACCGTATGAGTCACCCGCTCCCACACACACTATAATGGAGGTGTGGTAAACACACACACACACACTAAGAAAGGCAGTTTGAATGGTGAGGATCCCTATGTCTTCAGTTGTGGCCAAAAGTTTTGAGAATGACACAAATATGAATTTCCACAAAGTTTGCTGCTTCAGTGTCTTTAGATATTTTTGTCAGATGATGTTACTATGGAATACTGAAATATAATTACAAGCATTTCAAACGTGTCAAAGGCTTTTATTGACAATKACATGAAGTTGATGCAAAGAGTCAAAATTTGCCAGTGTTGACCCTTCTTTTTCAAGACCTCTGCAATCCACACTGCATTGCTGTCAATTAACTTCTGGGCCACATCCTGACTGATGGCAGCCCATTCTTGCATAATCAATGCTTGGATTTGTCAGAATTTGTGGGTTTTTGTTTGTCAACCCGCCTCTTGAGATTGACCACAAGTTCTCAATGGGATTAAGGTCTGGGGAGTTTCCTGGCCATGACCCAAAATATCGATGTTTTTGTTCCCCGAGCCACTAAGTTATCATTTTTGCCTTATGGCAAGGTGCTCCATCATGCTGGAAAAAGGGCATTGTTCGGTCCCCAAACTGTTCCTGGATGGTGGGAGAAGTTGCTCTCGGAGGATGTGTTGGTAACATTCTTTATTCATGGTTGTGTTCTTAGGCAAAATTGTGAGTGAGCCCACTCCCTTGGCTGAGAAGCAACCCCACACATGAATGGTCTCAGGATGCTTTACTGTTGGCATGACACAGGACTGATCGTAGCGCTCACCTTGTCTTCTCCGGACAAGCTTTTTTCTGGATGCCCCAAACAATCAGAAGGGATTCATCAGTGAAAATGACTTTACCCCAGTCCTCAGCAGTCTAACCCGGTACCTTTTTGCAGAATATCAGTCTGTCCCTGATGTTTTTCCTGGAGAGAAGTGGCTTCTTTGCTGCCCTTCTTGACACCAGGTCATCCTCCAAAAGTCTTCGCCTCACTGTGCGTGCAGATGCACTCACACCTGCCTGCTGCTATTCCTGAACAAGCTCTGTACTGGTGGCCCCCCGAATGAATCAACTTTAGGAACGGTCCTGGCGCTTGCTGGACTTTCTTGGGCGCCCTGAAGCCTTCTTCACAACAATTAACTGCTGTCCTTGAAGTTCTTGATGATCTGATAAATGGTTGATTTTAGGTGCAATCTTACTGGCAGCAATATCCTTGCCTGTGAATCCCTTTTTGTGCCAAAGCAATGATGACGGCACATGTTTCCTTGCAGGTAACCATGATTGACGGAGAAGAACAATGATTCCAAGCACCACCCTCCTTTTGAAGCTTCCAGTCTGTTATTCGAACTCAATCAGCATGACAGAGTGATGTCCAGCCTTGTCCTCGTCAACACTCACACCTGTGTTAACGTGAGAATCACTGACATATGTCAGCTGGTCCTTTTGTGGCAGGCTGAAATGCAGTGGAAATGTTTTTGGGGGATTCAGTTCATTTGCATGGCAAAGAGGACTTTGCAATTTAATTGCATTCATCTGATCACTCTTCATAACATTCTGGAGTATATGCAAATTGCCATCATACAAACTGAGGCAGCAGACTTGTGTCATTCTCAAAACTTTTTTCCACGACTGTACGTATTTCACATCACTCTAGTCCAGAGTGAATGCATCATGTCTGTTTCCAGTCTTAACCCTCTCCTCTCCTGGCACTGTGAGTTGGGACTTTTCTTTGCCCAAAGCCTCCTCTTTCATTCGTTCTTCTTCTTTGTCGTCTTGCTGTATAACAACAGTTGATTGTCAGATTTCTTGGCCCGATTCAGTCTCTTTCTGTCAATTTCATAGTCTTTGTATGTTCCCTGTCTTTTCATTGATCTCCTAATTGTAAAGCCAGCAGCTGCACTGAGGGACAGAAGCAAGCTGCACTCCCATTGGGGGCAGTCAGTGCCATGCAGGCAAAGTAGCTGAGGCTGTATGTCTTCATAAGCACCATCAACAAATGCACCTTACGTCGCTGTCTGATGAAATTGGAAATTGATAAAATGACCATATTTTCCCATTAACGAACATACAATTATGAAATTTGGGTAAATGTTGTTGGTCCTAGAGTTATGAAATGTTTCAGAGCACATTGAGTTACTGCTTTGTAAAAACTGAGTTAAGTTTTCATCGGACAGTGACATTATGCTAATAAAATAAGACATAACTATACCAGGAGTGTGAACAATGCCTTTCTAGTTGAATAAATATGCCTATTCATTTTCACATATGCATATCCGAGAGAAAACTGACATCTCAGATTTGACAACTCTCATTAAGGGTCGACCTTAGTTATGTTTCATCCAAACTGAAACTGAAACCTTTACAGACTACTGTGTATACATACTTATGTAGCCTAGCCTATTTGTTTGGCCTTACAGGCATCCAGTGTAGRCCTGCAGTAGTTTAAATATTAGCCATGCAGCTGGATTTTGGAACTTCATACACAGAGAATGGGTGAGGGATGGGGCATTGGGGCAAGGCACTCTCGCACACAGAAAATAAAAGGAGTGGCAGTGGTTTAGCATATGACATCATCCATATTTTTTTAAATAAACCTCAGGCCATGTTCTTCATTGGTTCCTAGCTGGAGAAATCGATTTTTTGGGGGCATGCTTCTCCTGCAATTTCACCCTCGCTCGACTGTGTGGTAACGCCACTCATTCGATTCCTCATCTCGAGAGTGAGCTTCTGCGGTCCTGAGAACGTTACTAAAAGAGGGATGCACGCCGTTTGAACARGTCAATTGAATCTACAGCTTGAGTGTGAAGCTTGGCAGTGAAGGGACGTTTATAACCTCTGCATCGACATATTTGGTCTGTTTTTGTCCAGCCAGCGAGGAATAAGCCTTAAAAAAGGAGTAGCCTACGACGGTACCTGAAAGAATTTGGGGGGAAACGCTGCGAAGCGTGCCTCGACATTCTTACGGTGAGTGGGAATTGATACATTGTAGCACGAGCCAGCAAACGTCTCGCAATAAGCAATTTATTGGATATATTGTTGCCATTTCGGTGTCTTATTATTTTCTGCTAACTCATGCTGCTTTCGCGTTAAACAATGGCTGCTACGTTATCCAAACAAAGCTCACGAAATGACACCGATCAAACGTTCGTTGTTAAACCCATGTTTTCAAACTGGATATGATGTGACGCCTACAACGTCGGTGAACTGTTAGGATGGTGGTTTCCTTTCCCYAAAATAGCCGTGTCAAGGCGCATGAGGTGACTGGACACAACTGTATGCGTAGCCTAAGTTCTATGTTAATTTAATCAATTTATTGACTAACCTCGGCACCAAACGTACCCCTATTATAGCCCCAACTCAGACTCCCATTGTTCTGAGAGTGAGGGCCCCAAATGGCTACTGCAAAACCGGGGTTAATTTACCGTTCATGATTGTGTCCTGAGATTTGGGCTTTGCTAAATTCTCWGTGGCTCACCAGTAAACTCTGCTATGAAACTGCGTTTTCGAATGGAGAACAGGTGTGAACGCGATCCCATTATCGATTGATAGCCCAATCGAAAGTGCATCCTTTACATGTGGCGCTATGAAAGAACATTGGTCTAAATCATTTCTTAGTTGGTTACATTGCTGAATCAATCTCCCGTTGTACAAACCATTAACATCCAGTTGAAAATCTAACGTGAGCACAATTGATAGGGAAATTGTGATGGGCAGRCCTATATGCTTCTCTATCACAAGAAGATTTTGAGTTACTTTTTACACCAGYAGCACGTCAGTGAAAACGGGAGTGTCGGTCTGGAGATGTCTGCTAGATTATACTGCTCACCAAGATCTATTCACACCGCTGTCTGATTTCATACTCACACCTACACATTCAGAGATGTCATCCATGACAAGACTGAGACTGGGCAGCGCTAGAGGGAGAGCGCCATCTGATGCTTCTGAAATGTCACATCCCAGTGATACTGTCATCTGGGGTTTGGCTCCAAATACATGTTACATAATCCGTAATGGGACACATGCTTTCCACATGCCAGCCAATGCTATCCCACCTGCCCCATCTCAATGTCACTGATTGGGTGTCAACAGAAGTCTATCAAATGACAGATTCTTCATCAGATTTCAAAAGTCTATCAAACAGCATCAGTCTGGTCATATCTGCCGTTGTCATCAATTGTTCTGTATAGCATAACATGATAGCATAACATGCCTTTTATCAGTGATCAAGTCCTTTCTTTCAATCTGAAAACTGTTAATAAAATGCTAAATTGTCATTTGATTTCTTAAAGGAGACATGACTCTTCCTTTTCAAGATGTTTGCTAATGTGGTGAATGTGATCTTGTTTTCGGGTTTTGTTGTAGGGGTGTATTATMCGTTTCAGGGTGTCACATTGACTGAGAGGTYACGTTGCTGCAGGGGTTTGACAGTGACACCCTCTCGCCCACCCTGAGTGGGGAATGTGTCCCCTCTCAGCAGTGTCTCTCAGGCAACCCCCTCTGAGTGTGAATGATCACTGCAGGGGTGTGAAACCATCTCTCTCACTGAAGCCTATGGCAGCCTGAGCTTCTAACAAGTTCACAAGACCAGGGGTGTCAAACATACAGTCCGAGAGGGGGTCCAATCTGGCCCCTGGGTGTTTTTATATATATATATTTTTAACATACTTTGAAATGACTAAAACCAAATCAACTGTCAATTATAATGGACCTACATTCAAACAGTTTCCTGGAAGTGTCCATCTCGTTAATAATCACCTACATGTCAGGGTGCATTGAAAATTCCAGAAATGATGGATGGAGGACAATATTTAGAAATAACACATTCAGTGTTACTCCCACCAAATCGTGGGGTGGACATAACAGAACGTTGCAATTAAAAACCAATGTTTGCAGGCAAAATCTTTGCAGTGGTTTTGCAGGTAGTTGACGCAAACTAGCCACTTGCGAAATGCACTCATTAAAAATAACATGCGTGATCTCGATCTTGCCAGCGAGTATTTTATTCAAGCCGATAAAGTAGTGATGTAGGCAGTGGCGTAGTTTGTCTATGCCAAAAAATACCCTAGTCACTTCTTTTGCCTATGGTCGGGTTGACGAGACTACCCTAAGTGCAGGTTTAGGATCARTATTACCAACCCTAAAATCATCCTTATCGCTGTAGTTATTGAAAGAAAACAGACCGTAGATCAGCCTCTGACTCTCGTAGAACTAACGTTCTCTCTACGAGAGTCATGTAACATGGTTGGCACCCAACTAGTCTTGGAATGTAAATGCACTGGTGCACTTCAAATGGTTCCTCTCCTGTAGTGTACACTCCCTTGTTAGTCAACATGGCGACCTATGGGGCAGCTGCAGTTGTCTATTTTCGGTAAGACTTTCACAGAAATCCAGGTGGTTGGCATTGCGTTGTTCCCGATCGCGTGACCGGACCGCTGATTTAAATTGGATACAGCCGTAAAATTCCGCAGGTCAGTATCTGTTATTTTGTTGGGTGCCTTCAACAAATTCACTTAAATAATAGTCTTGGGAGTCACGAAGGTGTGCTGTTGACTCATGGCTTTCCATTTTGCTAATGCTCCTTTATTTGCTCTTGTTGGGGCCATGCGAAAGCATCAACGCAACAGCTGCTGAGATGTTACCTAATGGATGTCAAGGTCAATGGGCTCAAATCCATTTTCTTTGCCCTGCATGGTGAGCAGATGAAGTGGTTCCTAATTACACACCACACACCTGCTCACTAGCTATTATCTACCCTATCAACAGCMGTAAAATCCCTCGATTTGCTGCATTCCATACGTCACGCATCCTGTGAATACAATTACAGTAGGTTTCATCATGTGTTCTCGCACTGGTTTCTATGGTGTCTCAGTAAGTCCGTCCCAAATATAGGGAGACGGGTGCTATTTGGGACGCAGACACGGKCTCCAGTCTGGAAGKGCTGCTGCCGGCTGTCCCATGGAAGGCTGTGGTTGGTTGTGCTGCTGTAGCGCTTGCCACTGTGSTGGTCTGTGCCTTGGGATTCAGYGTTCTCTTTATTAGCCACGAAGCAATGGACACACTGCTTTTAGACTCTGGCCGCCTGRCATTGTGAGATGTGGCTCTGCTATGATCTAAAGTRTTCAGCACATTCAGGAATSGGATTTGGTCAGATCCTGTGTTCTGGTCTGACCTTGAGATGGCTGCTCAAAGAACAAATAAGTCCACTTATTTCATATTTTTCCAATGAGGCTTCATTCAAATCTATACACGCTGCATCCCTCCCGATATACTTTAGCCATATCTGGTTTGTTTTAATGGTGTGCTTTGGGACAAGGTTTGATTTGTGGTTCGGTGTTGACCCCAAGGTTTGAGGTGTGGGTATGACGGCCCCTGCTGTGTATGACGGCCCCTGCTGTGTGTGTCGTGGCTGGTTACACATATCCTGTTTTCCTCTGGTCTGCCTCTCGACCCATGAGTAACCCAGGTCTGTGTGTTCAGTAATAGAGCCGTGTGTGTGTGTGTGTGTGTGTGTGTGTGTGTGTGTGTGTGTGTGTGCGCCCAAGTGCATGGCAGCCAGGCAGGCGCGATGGGATCAGTCCATCTGGCCTGGGCTCACCCTGGCTGCTCATAGCCCTGGTAACTGATCTGGCCCTGCGGCAGCAGCAACACAGAGCACAGCTACTTTCCACTATTGACTTTCTTCCTGATCCCCAGAGAGGAGCGGCCCTGTAGCCATCCCACTGTCAGCCTCACCCTCCCCATCCCTCCAAAGCCTRGTGTCCCTGGTCTGTCATGGCTTCTTCTCAATTAGTGTTTCAGTGATTCCCCGCAACCGATCCCCTTGCCTCCTTCGCAAACCCCTCAGACCTTCTCCAATGGGTTTTGAGAAGAGGCGAGAAATGTTTTTATACATTTTTTATTTAACCTTTATTTAACCAGGTAGGCAAGTTGAGAACAAGTTCTCATTTACAATTGCGACCTGGCCAAGATAAAGCAAAGCAGTTCGACACGTACAACAACACAGAGTTACACATGGAGTAAAACAAACAGTCAATAATACAGTAGAAAACTAAGTCTATATACAATGTGAGCAAATGAGGTGAGATAAGGGAGGTAAAGGCAAAAAAAAGGCTGTGGTGGCGAAGTAAATACAATATAGCAAGTAAAACACTGGAATGGTAGATTTGCAGTGGAAGAACGTGCAAAGTAGAGAGAAATAATGGGGTGCAAAGGAGCAAAATAAATACAGTAGGGGAGAGGTAGTTGTTTGGGCTAAATTATAGATGGGCTATGTACATGTGCAGTAATCTGTGAGCTGCTCTGACAGCTGGTGCATAAAGCTAGTGAGGGAGATAAGTGTTTCCAGTTTCAGAAATGTTTGTAGTTCGTTCCAGTCATTGGCAGCAGAGAACTGGAAGGAGGAAGAAGAAGGAAGAAAAGGAAGAATTGGTTTTGGGGGTGACCAGATAGAATATACCTGCTGGAGCGCGTGCTACAGTGCGGGTGCTGCTATGGTGACCACGGCGACTGAGATAAGGTGGGACTTTACCTAGCAGGGTTTGTAGATGACCTGGAGCCAGTGGGTTTGGCGACGAGTATGAAGCGAGGGCCAGCCAACGAGAGCGTACAGGTCGCAGTGGTGGGTAGTATATGGGGCTTTGCTGACAAAACGGATGCACTGTGATGGACTGCATCCAATTTATTGAGTAGGGTATTGGAGGCTATTTTTGTAAATGACATCGCCGAAGTCGAGGATTAGGTAGGATGGTCAGTTTTAACGAGGTATGTTTGGCAGCATGAGTGAAGGATGCTTTGTTTGCGAAATAGGAAGCCAATTCTAGATTTAAATTTGGATTGGAGATGTTTGATGTGAGTCTGGAAGGAGAGTTTACAGTCTAACCAGACACTAGGTATTTGTAGTTGTCCACATAATTCTAAGTCAGAACCGTCCAGAAGTAGTGGATGTTGGACGGACGGGCAGGTGCAGGCAGCGATCGTTTGAAGAGCGATGCATTTAGTTTTACTTTCTTTAAGAGCAGTTGGAGGCTATGGAAGGAGAGTTGTACATAGAAATCGGTTGTTGTTCGTCTGCGTAGAGCGTGGATCAGAGACTCACCAGCAGCAAGAGCGACGTCATTGATATATACAGAGAAAAGAGTTGGCCCAAGAAATTGAACCCTGGTGGCACCGAATAGAGACTGCCAGAGGCCCAGACAACAGGCCCTCTGATTTGACACACTGAACTCTATCGGAAAGTAGTTGGTGAACCAAGGCGAGGCAATCATTTGAGAAACCGAGGGTGTTGAGTCTGATGTGGTGATTGACAGAGTCCGAAAGCCTTGGCCAGGTCAATGAATACGGCTGCACAATATTGTTTCTTATCGATGGCGGTTAAGATATCGTTTAGGACCTTGAGTGTGGCTGAGGTGCACCCATGACCAGCTCTGAAACCCAGATTGCATAGCGGAGAAGGTAACGGTGGAATCCGAAATGGTCGGTAATCTGTTTGTTGACTTGGCTTTTCGAAGACCTTGAAAGGCAGGGTGGACTAGAGATAGGTCTGTAGCAATTTGGGTCAAGCGTGTCCCCCCTTTGAGAGGGGGATGAGCGCAGCTGCTTTCCAATCTTTGGGAATCTCAGATGACACGGAAGAGAGGTTGAACAGGCTAGTAATAGGGATTCGCAAATACAGCAATATTTTAGAAAGAGAGGGTCCAGATTGTCTAGCCCAATGATTTTGAAGGGTCAGATTTTCCGTCTTTCAGAACATCAGATATCTGGATTTGGGGAAGGAGAAATGGGGGAGGGCTTAGGCAGATTGCTGTGGGGGGTGCAGTGCTGTTGCACGGGTAGGGGTACCAGGTGGAAAGCATGCCAGCCGTAGAAAAATGCTTATTGAAATTCTCAGTTAAGTGGATTTATCGGTGGTGACAGTGCTTCCTATCTTCAGTGCAGTGGGCAGCTGGGAGGAGGTGTTCTTATTCTCCATGGACTTTACAGTGTCCCAGAACTTTTTTGAGCTTGTGTTTGCAGGTAGCAAATTTCTGCTTGAAAAAGCTAGCCTTCTCAACTGCCTGTGTATATTGGTTTTTAGCTTCCCTGAAAAGTTGCATATCAAGGGGCTGTTGGATGCTAATGCAGAGCATATGGATGTTTTTGTGTTGGTTAAGGCAGTCAGGTCTGGAGAGAACCAAGGGCTATATCTGTTCCTGGTTCTAAATTTCTTGAATGGGGCTGCTTATTTAAGATGGTGAGGAAGGCATTTAAAAAAAAAACAAAAAACAGGCATCCTCTATCTACGGGATGAGATCAATATCCTTCCAGGATACCCCGGCCCAGGTCGATTAGAAAGGCCTGCTCGCTGAAGTGTTTCAGGGAGCGTTTGACGTGATGCAGATGGAGGTCGTTTGACCGCTGACCCGTACGGATGCAGGCAATGAGGCAGTGATCGCTGAGATCTTGGTTGAAACAGAGCACAGGTGTATTTAGAGGGCAAGTTGATTTGGATGATATCTATGAGGGTGCCCGTGTTTACGGTTTGGGGTGGTACCTGGTAGGTTCATTGATCATTTGTGTGAGATTGAAGGGCATCAAGCTTAGATTGTAGGATGGCTGGGGTGTTAAGCATGTTCCAGTTTAGGTGCCTAGCAGCACGAGCTCTGAAGATAGATGGGGGGCAATCAGTTCACATATGGGTGTCCAGAGCACAGTCTGGGGGTCGCTAGCAGCACGAGTTCTGAAGATCAGATGGGGGGCATCAGTTCTATGGTGTCAGACAGCGGGGGCAAGAGGTGGTTATACAGGCAGCAACAGTGAGAGACTTGTTTTTAGAGAGGTGGATTTTTAAAAGAATCAAGGAATTATGAATTTAGAGCCCTGGTGTCCCATGTCTGGTTGTTCTGTGGTTGTTCTCGTGGGATTTTGGCCAAAACCAAGCGTGCCAGCTGCTACCCCTGTCCCCCTGCCTCGGCTGAGCTAATCCATACGCCCCTCTATGCCCCAGGCCAAAGGGGGCTCAGTGGGCACAGGGGCAGACAATGGGACCTGTCTGTTACCTTTTAATCCTCAGATTACCCACTGACAACCAGCACACACACCTCCCCTCTGCCATCTCCCACCCTGCGGGAACATTCGCCCCTATTCATGCCTTGTCCTGAAGAGACCCCCAGACCAAACCTGGCTCAGTGCTGCTTTGAACCTGGTCCAGTTTTATCCAGATTGTTCTGACTGCCTGCAGCACGTAGGCTAGTGGCTAGGCTAGCCGCGAGTCCATTCCCTTCTCAGTCCCCCCAGGCTACATGACTAGGTTACCCCATTGTCTTATGATTTYCCTTAACACTAACTTGTTAGGCTAGGCTAGCCCATCCCCATCTGATTCCCCCAAGGCTAATTGGCTACACTAACTATCCACTTAGCCTGTAGCGTGACTCGCCACAGCCTTATCCTCCTCATCCCGTTATCGAGCGCTTTAACGTAAGTTAGCACATTCTCCGTGCCCCCCTATGGAATTAATKAACTTTAACGTGTTTTAAGTACACAGTCCAGCTCATGAATTGTTTAGCATGGCTAATCCAATGCTTAGTGTCCCGCGACAGCGGCTCTAATCCTGGAGGGCTGCAGCGCTTGCAGGATTTTGTTCCAATGCAGGACACACTTCAGCCAAGCAATCAACTAATTCTGGTCTTTCATTAGACCAAGATAGGGTTTATTCACAGAAGCTGGACTGGAACAGGAGCATGCACAGACTGCAGTGCTCCATGACTAGGAGATGTCCACTACTGATCCATAGAATAGCTTAGAAGCATCTTTTTGTTTTCTCCGTATATCTGTGGTCTACCCAAGTTGGCAAAGGGGCTTTGTGCCTTTGTGTCTCCAAAAGTGGTTCTCCCCAGCCTCATCAGTCATCCACGGAGGTAGGACTGTGCCGACCCATCGTACAAGTCTTTGTCTAGAGTTAAAAAGCTCTGTGGCGTGCCAACTATACATGGGGCGGGGCTTCCAGAAGTCCCATCATCCAACCACAGTGCAGGGGACACCCAGTGACGGGTGGGGTGATGCAGGAAAAGGGTGCTTGGTGGGGTAGAGCTCCGCTGCCCGACGGGCCCCGACATTAAACATCGGGTTAGGGCCTGTTTATTCATCAATAACTAGGATACAGACAGGGCTGGGGTATCACTAAATTGACCACTAACATTTTGAAGCTGAGCCCTTTGCTTGTGCTTTGCTGCGCAGTACAGTCATATATGACCAGGATCATAACAATGTTCCTTGTGTTTTGTCAGAGTTTACAGCTAACTGCTCTCATGTCTCTTCATTGAGCAGAGCAGCCCAAGTGGAGCCCTTGCTATGGTTACTCACTGACTCGGAGTGCAGGGAGCTTGTGACAGATGGAGAGTCGCAACTAAAGGGTTTACTAATGGAGGAAGTCATTGCTGATTTCGGRCCTTAAATTTGACAGAAGCAATCGGGCCTGAACGTCTCGGGCATAGTTAGGGTTCGGGCTTTAAATTCATGCCCGTGCAGGGCTCTAGTAGGGGGCTCTAGTTGTTTTGGATTGTACCCGTAGTCATTTAATGCTGGCTGGCTTGGGGATCCTGTGTGTTCGTTTTTGATTAGCCATGGAGGGATTTGATAGGTCATTTTTGATATTCGATTTGCCATTGACATCATCGGTTTTATGCTTCAATTCTGTCTCGAACTGAAATGAGTGCTACTTCTTCAGTGTACTGCCAGATGAGATGCCATGGGCTTTAGTTAGTTAGTAGCGGTGGCTTTTCAGGTCGGCATGAGCTCATATTCCCACTGAGTAATTCCACTCTGAGTCCATTGTGCCAGTGGTTCTGGTTAAACGGAAGGGTAAAGGTCAGCAAGTTTTCCTCTATGGGAGAGTTTCTCCTTTTGAGATGCYTCATAGGAGATCAGCACCTTGCCCTCACCCKCAGGTCCCTGTGAAAAGCCTGCCACCATAGGGCGAGCTTGGGAAGGCAGCGGTGCATCGCTTCCCTGGGAGAGCCCACAGTAGTGTGTCGTCCACCATGGCCTGTTTTTGTTACGGTGTGGCTCTGGCTTTTTCAGGATCTTTAGTCTACAGCACTAAAAGCTTCCGAGTGTATATATTCCCTACGCGCAGAGAACCGGCTACTCAGGCGACGCATACAGTCATTGGGCAAATTGTCATGGTGCTCGTTTAACAAAGTTGGATCGACGTCTGCACGATCTATGTAACAGAACCGGATATAATGGCAAAGTAGTATAAAGTTAGTCAACAGCGCGCGCCACTAGGCAAAATACACAGGTAGGCTATGCTACAGTTTAACACAATCTGCTCTAAATTTAGTTGGCTCCATCATTCTAAACAGCACTGTAGGCTACTTCTAAACAACACTGTATAACTGAAGAAAATCTGAATGCATATCCTCCATTTAAGCTGATTGAGATCAAATGGTTACTATAGAATGATGCTGCATGGATGTTTCACTGGTAACTTGACGAATGATCATGGTGAATGCTTGGTGTTTTTGTCTTACTGTAGTTTTATGCTATAATATTCGCTTCTGTGGAATACTGTGATCCCTGTGATCTTGCAGACAATGATTCAGCTTTGATCTAACTTTATTAAACGAGCACCATTCCACTGAGTAGCCTGTTCTCTGCACCTAAAGTAGAGAATATACACRTATGCAGAAGCTCTGGATCTTTGTGTGCAGCCGACTAAAGATCCTGGAAAAGTCGGGTCGGCAACCACAGCCTTTTTGTTATTATCAGACGCCAGCAGGGACTGTGAAGGAATGCTAGCGCCTCTCCCTCCCTCACTGTGTCCCAGAATGAATTCTTTGGAGTAGAGCTGTGTTTTGTTTTGTGTGGTTTCCTGCCTCTTGTGCAGTGTGTGTGTAAGAATGCGGCAGTTGTGGTTAGTGTTGGGTCTGCCGAGGACATCACTCACTCACACACGCCTCGCCACTTACGGCACATACCCTTCTTATACCCTGCCTACTAGCCTATATAGAGCCTCGTACAACCACTCGCTAGTTGCAGCCTACATATAGGATCTTATCATAATCTCATGCTGCACTTTTCACAAGTTTACCCAATGTAATTTAGGCCTATTAAAGGTCCAATGCAGCCATTTTTTTAAATCTCTATATCAAATCATTTCTGGGTAACAATTAAGTTAAAAAATATATATATATATTTTAACAGATGGCTTCTTAGCACAGAGCTATTGGTCTATTAACTAATTTTCTGATGTCACCAGGCAGGCCCAAACTCCATCCCACCACAACAGGCTGAAATTTCAGGCAGTCTTTTCACAGCTCTTACACTAAAAGGGCATGATCATMATTTTCAGGATTATTCCAACCTCATAGTGTGGAAATATATAATAACACAGGAAAATCATGTTTTTGACTACACTGGGCCTTTAAATACATASACATTCAAACGTGTTGTCACCCAAGATAATGTATTAAATACATATCCAACATGCTGGGCTGGCTTGAAATGTAACCCCTCTCCAATTAATGGAATAGGAGAATATTGGGGCTTGATCGTATAGTTTGCCTCAACAACTTCAGTCTCGCCTCAGAATTAGACTTTCATCCACGTTTCTCAAATGTCCAATACCTGATGATATCCCAACAATGTCTACAAGTGTTTAGAGCGAGACTACTATAGTCAAATTCAACTGCCGCACATGGTTACGATGTTTAGGCTACTTAGGCCACATCAGACTACCAGACCCCACCCAAACTGACAAACACCCGATTCGGATTTTCCACACAGCGTTATAACGGAAGCATCAAGCTCCCAAAGGCAATCAACTCAAACCACCACAACCAAACCCGACTCCTGGCTATAAAACGGCATTAGGGCACTAAGCTAAGGGCAAGTTCGAAACGTACCACACCCACACCCCGCCAATGTAACGGGGAACTCATGTAGGGCATAAGAACTTACGGCCATTCAAACCTCGAACTGGGTTCCAATACGTTTAGCGGCTAACGGCTATTAGGCCCAATCCCAAACTAGCGCAACAGCACGGCAAGCTGAGTTAAGGTTTTAGAGGACTCAGACTTTAGGGCACCTTCAACTCCGCAATGTACAGGTTTAGGGCCGCAGAGATATAAGGCATCAAACTCAACGACAGCAAACACAAGCACAACCACAAACAAGAAACACAGAAACCAAAAACACAACATGGCAAAGCCAAGACCAAAGCAGCCACATGGGGCAATAACCCAATCCGACAAAATGGTTAAGGTTTTAGGGCTAAGACGCCTCATAGCAACGCGGACAATCAACACGTGCGATGGCGTTAAAGTTATAGGGCATACCACGCTACGGCGAGTGCAACTAAACCAACAAAGCAGAAATATGGTAACAGGTTTGCAGGCTAAGCTTAGCATCAAACTCCACCCCGCACGTACGGTTATAGGTCAGCTCCTACCGACATCAAAATCAAAACAAAAAACACAAACAAAAAAAAACGACACGAAGGTTCGTTAGGCTAAGCTTAGGAATCAAAATGAAACCAATGGTTACACCGGTCTAGGAGGACATCCTCAAGACATTACAAACGGCCGAATTCAACTAACCGAAGATGTGACGGATTATCGCGATGAGCGGGCTTGACAAATATCAAAAAACCGACTTCTATTGCTGGAATGTCGCACACATGCAACCTCTTTCAGAACCAGAGGCAGAATGCTTCACCCATCTCCGGTCCACAACAAGCTCCTTGAAACAAGGACGGCCTAAACATCGGCTCAACATGTGTAGGCATGGGCCCCTCGGCTCGAAAACAAAGACCGCCAGAAAAAAAACACCACCCCCGAACCCCAACACCGCTAGCCCTATCTTACACGTCAATCTCCCGACGTCCTCAGACACAGCATGGAACGCAAATAGAGAGACCACCCGAAACGGCTCGACACCCCATACCTGAGCAAACCGACATGCCCACTACGTGACCTGAGGTCGGCCACTGCCTTTTGTTGATTTTTCCAAAACTGGAGCAGAGCAGACGACTCCATAGGATCACTAGCACAAACCCAAAGCCAAAAGACCATGGGCCTCAAACGCGCACAGTAAGCAAAAAACCACAGTAGCCAGCCCTCCTGGGCATGCGAGCACCTCAAATATCATACTGTAGTACAAGACGAACTGAACTGAGAACACGCCACAATTGCACCAACTGGAGCTTCGCAAGCCGAAAGCTGAGATGAGTATCATCTCCAGCAGAGCCTCTCTTCATCATGCTCCAGTCGAGTAATGAACAGGTGCCCTTGCTCGTCTGTGAGAATTTCGATCAGCCCGAGACTTGGATCCTGTTGACCAAAGAAAGCCCGTGCCATGTTTTCTGAGTTGTCTGTGGTGATAGCCAGGCCAGAAAAACTCTGCAACCCTAACCTTATAATGCCCGGCAGAGCGGCCAC
>NC_036838.1:6241222-6255446 GCF_002910315.2 Salvelinus sp. IW2-2015 | reverse complement strand
ACCAGTCCTAAGAGTTCATTCAACTTCCTCCTCTTACTAAATATATTGGCTCCCTCTTTGGACAGGCTGGCAGTCTAGATGGGGGGGGGGGGGGTTCTGGCTTTCCCTGCTCAACAATCCCCCCCCCCCTCAGTGGATAGGAACTATTTAGGAGGCTGTCTTATCTCATGCAGTTGGTAGGTTAATGACTGCCTTGGGTTGTATTCATTAGGCACTCAATGTAAGAAAWTGGACTGGGGAGGGATAACCTGAACTTGACCAATAAGAAATGCTAGTTTTCGTTTTCCATTGCGAAATGCTTTGCTACGATATTCCCTAATGAACACAACCCGTGTGTGTGGATCTGCTTTGGTCAAAATTAGAGGTCCACCGATTATGATTTTTCAATGCAGATACCGATACCGATTATTGGAGGACCAAAAAAGCCGATGCCGATTTAAAAAATAATAATAATATATATAAATAAAAAATTTATAATAATTAAAAATATATATATATATTTTTTGTAATAATGACAAATACAGCAATACTGAATGAACACTTATTTGAACTTAATATAATACATCAATTAAATCAATTTAGCCTCAAATAAATAATGAAACATGTTCAATTTGGTTTAAATAATGCAAAAACAAAGTGTTGGAGAAGAAAGTAAAAGTGCAATATGTGCCATGTAAAACAGCTAACGTTTAAGTTCCTTGCTCAACATGAGAACATATGAAAGCTGATGGTTCCTTTTAACACGAGTCTTCAATATTCCCAGGTAAGACGTTTTAGGTTGTAGTTATTATAGGAGTTATGGGACTATTTCTCTGTATACCATTTATATTTCATATACCTTTGACTATTGGATGTTCTTATAGGCACTTTAGTAATGCCAGTGTAACAGTATAGCTTCCGTCCCTCTCCTCGCCCCTACCTGGGCTCGAACCAGGAACACATCGACAAAGGCCACCCTCGAAGCATCATTACCCATCGCTCCACAAAAGCCGCGGCCCTTGCAGAGCAAGGGGAACAACTACTCCAAGTCTCAGAGCGAGTGACGTCACCGATTGAAATGCTATTAGCGCGCACCCCGCTAACTAGCTAGCCATTTCATATCGGTTACACCAGCCTAATCTCGGGAGTTGATAGGCTTGAAGTCATAAACAGCTCAATGCTTGAAGCATTGCGAAGAGCTGCTGGCAAAACGCACGAAAGTGCTGTTTGAATGAATGCTTACGAGCCAGCTGCTGCCTACCATTGCTCAGTCAGACTGCTCTATCAAATCATAGACTTAATTATAACATAATAACACACAGAAATACGAGCCTTTGGTCATTAATATGGTCGAATCCGGAAACTATCATTTCGAAAACAAAACTATTATTCTTTCAGTGAAATACGGAACCGTTCTGTATTCTATCTAAAGGGTGGCATCCCTAAGTCTAAATACTGCTGTTACGTTGTACAACCTTCAATGTTATGTCATAATTAAGTAAAATTCTGGCAAATTAGTTAGCAACGAGCCAGGCGGCCCAAACTGTTGCATATACCCTGACTCTGCGTGCAATTAACGCAAGAGAAGTGACACAATTTCACCTGGTTAATATTGCCTGCTAACCTGGATTTCTTTTAGCTAAATATGCAGGTTTAAAAATATATACTTCTGTGTATTGATATGGTTAGGTACACGTTGGAGCAACGACAGTCCTTTTTCGCGAATGCGCACCGCATCGATTATATGCAACGCAGGACACGCTAGATAAACTAGTAATATCATCAACCATGTGAAGTTTACTAGTGATTATGATTGATTGATTGTTTTTTATAAGATAAGTTTAATGCTAGCTAGCAACTTACCGTGGCTTCTTACTGCATTYGCGTAACAGGCAGGCTCCTCGTGGAGTGCAATGTAAGGCAGGTGGTTAGAGCGTTGGACTAGTTAACCGTAAGGTTGCAAGATTGAATCCCCAAGCTGACAAGGTAAAAATCTGTCATTCTGCCCCTGAACAAGGCAGTTAACCCACCGTTCCTAGGCCGTCATTGAAAATAAGAATGTGTTCTTAACTGACTTGCCTACTTAAATAAAGGTGTAAAAAAATATATATATATCGTTGTCCAAAAATACCAATTTCCGATTGTTATGAAAACTTGAAATCGGCCATTCCGATTAATCGGTCAACCTCTCGTCAAAATGCGTTGTAACTTCTAGTGAGCTTGGTCAGTTGTTGACTTTGACTAGTGAATGCCCCTTTTCCTGTCTGCAGGGAACTGGTCCAATAAAAAGTTCCATGATGGAAACCCCCTTCCTTCCCTAATAAATCCCTCATTCTCCAATACTCTTTTCTCCTTGTAAACTCCTGTCTTTCTAAAGTCTCTACTCTCTCTCCCTCATTATCCACCCTCCTTTCCTTGTCATACCCTTTATACACACACACACACACACACACACACACACACACACACACACACACACTGTGAATGAGGCCTATGTTTCCTCTGGCCAGAGCCCCAGTACTTCGGAGGCATCCACATAGCAAGGCCTCACTCAGACAGCAGTCCATTAATGAATAGCCAGAGACTTGAGGCCCCTGTTTTGTCAAACACCCATGGCGCTATATAGCTCAGTTACACCATAGTCTCTACCGTCCAGGCCCAGTTTAGTCTAGCTAGCAGACACTGTTAAATGCTCAATTGGGTTGTCTCTGTCAGGCACAGGRGCAGTCAGGGAAGGTTGGTCACAGACACARGGTTTGCTTTGGCAGKGCAGTCTAAAATGGAGGTRTATTGTCCACAGTCTTGTAGTCAAAGATGATGCAAGTACTCTGTACAGCACAGTGGAATCAGAAGAATGCACGATGTGGTAGACCTGCTCTCTCTCACACACAGTGTATTCTGAACAAAAATATGAATGCAACAATTTAARAGATTTTACTGAGTTACAGTTTATATAAGCCAGTCAGTCAATTTGTAATTAATTAGCCCCTAATCTATGGATTTCACATGACTGGGAATACAGATATGCATCTGTTGGCCACACATACCTAGAAGAAAAAAAAGTAGGATGCAGCCTCATGCAGCGCGACACCTCCCCTCGCATAGTTGATCAGGCTGTTGATTGTGTCCTGTGGAATGTTGTCCCACACCTCTTCAGTGTGGGACAACAACAATTGCACACTCCCTAACAACTGGAGACATCTGTGGCGTTTTGTAACACAACTGCACGTTTTAAGTGGCCTTTTTTTGTCCCCAGCACAAGGTGCAATGACCATGCTGTTTTTTAATCAGCTTCTTTATATGCCAACATCTGCCAGGTGGATGGATTATCTTGGCAAAGGAGAAATGCTACATTGTAAACAAATGTGTGCCTAAAATTTGAGAACTTKTAGTGCATATGGAAAACATCTGCAGTCTTATTTTATTTCAGCTSATGAAACATGGGACCAACTCTTCAGTGTATATATTCGTACACACCCTTCCTCTGACAGCTGTTTATAGGCTGCTTCCCTGAGGAGTCTTGACAGGCCGAGCTGGAATGTGGACGGGGTGGCTCGGGTCACCGACAGACGCCCTGGCCCGAGCCTTCCCCAGGCATTCTAGCACATGTGCACGTGACACTGGGCCTCAACCTCAAACCTTTATGGTGGATTTATCATTGAAGCACCCCCTCATATTTCCCCTCCGCGCTCTCCCCGTTCACCTCCCTCTGTGAGCTAGCAGAGAGAAGAATGTATTTTCTTAGTTTTTTAACCCGTGGTTGAGACTGTGATGACACTACGCTGTCGTCAGTAACACCACCCTGCTCCATCCGCTAACCCTTCTTGCTCTTTTTTTCTCTCTTTTTTGTTCTCACTGTAGTCCGACTGCATTTCCAACCCAYTCTCAACACAGCTAAATCCCCCTCTGTTTGTATTAAAGGGATATCATAAGTGACCCATTTTTTTTGCGCTGCTAAAATGTGGCTGGCACTCTAGGGTGATTGCAGACAAACGGCTGTGATTAAACTGCAAGAAAGAAAGCGAGGGGAGAGTTGGATGCAAAGATGAGACTGAGCCTGAGGGGCAACGAGTTTCTTCTGTCCAGACAGCCCACCCCAACAAGCTTACGATGGCAGCGTTCACCCCACACCCAGAGAGAGAAGCAGACACCTTGCAGAGTTTGTTTTCACGGACACTAGCTAGTCGGTTAATACCCAGCCACTGTGTTGTCAGGCTGCGGCCCGGGAGCAATTTCCTACCGGCTTATGAATTTGCATACTTCCAACACATGGTAATTGTTGCCAAGGGTATTGAGGTAATTGTGATATTAGCTGCAGTGCTAGCTGGAAAGTAAGCATGCTGTGTCCTGAATATGGTATTAGCCCTCTTTTTAATGGTATTTGTTATGCAAATTAATGGAAGGGAGCACAATGGCTCATTATTTCATAGATATGAAAGGSATCATGCATTTTTATCAGCCGTGCAATTTATTCTATTGTTTTATTTTTTTGTGGGGCGGGGGTCCCCTTTTTTTTTTTTTTTTATATATCATTCCAATTGCAAATCTATGCCAAGACTCAGCCGGGGATGGAAAGCTGCTCTGAAATTCCCTGAGAATTTGTCATAAGGACATTTTGGTGATGAGTGGTTTTAAGATGCCATGCAATAGTTTTCAAGTAGGACAAACCACAGCTAGCTGCTCTGAAGCAGAGGAGTCTCTAACACCCTCACTAATCGCCTTGCTACAGTTCAACAAAGCCCGTGATATGCATGTCTAGGGTTTTAGTGATGCCACCTACCACAACCCAGAGGTCGGCTCAGTTCATGGTAAGGAATGCGATACAGGCTGCACTTTGGTAAGCCCCTGGCATTAGTGGTCAAGTCAGCAGCCCCTGGCATTTGCTGGACCAGAGATGGGCACAAGTAAAGCCAGGCCAGTGCCCATTCTGCCCACGGCCAAAACATCCCCTTTTACCCTGCTGCTGTCCACCGAACGCGGGTACAGCGACGGCGCGTTAATCTGACTCTTGCCTGGCCCACTGGCGCTGCCCGCTGCATTTACTTAGCTGGCAGTCGTCCCTCTCTGTGGTGTCCCTCATCCCGCTATCTCCCCAGCGCATCATTACATCGCTACGTTGGTGTCAGAGCCCATCCATATGCCTTGTGCAGTGGTAGCACTAGCCGCGTTGTTTGAAACACTGCGTATTGAGTTGAACTTGAGATGATGATCAATTATTAAATGTAGTTTAGCCATGGTTCCTCTCCCTACTAGGTGATTGATTGAGACTCTACTGGCCTATAACTCCTGGGCAATATTCCAAACTTGATTCAGCCAAGTCATTGATAACAAATTCTGTTTCACAAAAACATCTTATGTCATCGAGTTGAAGTATGCTATAATATCTATATAGCATTGAATAATGTAGAGATGTGTAAGAAGAGCTAGCAGCTCTGGCGTAGCCGTGCTCAGTTGAATGCAGGCTGCAAGCTTGGCCCCTCATGGCGCCTTTATCCTCCCTGGCCCCTCTCTTGCTCTGTGCTGGAGATATGTAACAGCAGAGAGGAGAAAAGGGGGGAGGAGGAGGCGAACAGCCTGTCTGCCTGCAGTTAGAGCCAGAAGGAGAGGAAAAGAAATCATGGAAAACGGCACTGAAGGCTTTTTGTTTGTCCWCTCTGGTTGAAATAAGGGTCAGACCATTAGTTTGGAGGGAGAGAGATTGGGGGAATTTGAGAGGGGTGCATGTGTTTTGGGGGAGGGGTGTTGGTATTAGTTCTATTGTTCATCTGCTATCAAACCGGCCCAACTAGTTCCACCGGGTCCCCCACAAGTGGTCTGTTTGTTCATTTGCCTTTCCGATTGACTGGGCTAATGTGCGGTTAGGCCTCATGCGTCGCTCACTAACGGGCCACGACCAAACTGTCTTGACGGAAAGAAATTCCTCTGAACATTGAAGTAAGTGAATAAGTAGCAAACTGAGGTTTKTGTGGAGAGTTGTGGACAAGATGTTCCACTCTATGGTATGTGTCAACGTTAATAAGTAACTGAATAGTTTCTGCTCGGCCTCTAGGTTTCTCTATCTGCCCCCACTGAATAGCCCCTCTATATAGAAAGTTGCCTTGATGGAAGTTTCAGTCAAACTATTAACGACGCCCTCCGTCAGATGGCTTCTGCATTAGTCTCTCTCGGTCTGTGCTCTCCCAGTCCTTTCCTCTTCCATTCTTCCCTCTCTTGCTCTCCTTCCTTTTCCATCTCTTTCACTCTTCCCCCCCCCCCCCGCCTTTCACACTCTTGCGCTCTCTTCCTCCTCCCTTGCCAAGCCTGTTTGTTGAGCTCCAGACAATCATTTCTGCCCAGACCATCTGTTGACTGAGAGCAGATCTCATAGCGTATCGAGGGGGTAGAGTAGCGGAAAATGGAACAAGTGGCTAAGAAAAAATCTAGGAGTGAGGGAAGGGGGGGAATACTGAAAAAAAAGAAACGGTTGGTGCTGGGGTAGAGGGGCAGTTGGACAGGGAGAGCTGGAGGAGTGGGTGGGAGGGCTTGTGATAGGAAAGGAAGGGGTGGTGGAAAGTAGAGTACATGAGAAAAAGCAGCAGCAGTGGAGGGGAGGCCATGTTGGCTTGGGAAGGCAGCCTGGTTCGAGGGGCTCCAGTAAGGCTAATGATCCCCAGAGCCTGCTCACCCCCCCCCCAAACGTCCATCCACGCTCTAAATTTGTCTTGCACAGTATTGTCCATTTGAGGCCTCCCAGGACCAGCGTATGACTTTTCTTAATAATCGCTGGCTGTCATCGTGGTCAGCATCTGGGCTGGCAGCACCGAACAACAGAATCCCTGACAAATGGGACATGTGGTCCTGGTTTTCCAGAATCTCTCTCCTGTGGACTGTCAGGAGATTGCAAGGCTTTGCGGTCTTTCAGCACTCCATCCACAACACTCCCTCTCCCTATATGCTGAAGGACGTTTTGTTTTCTGTTATTGCAGGTCAAACTTTTTGTAGTACTCTGACAATAGCAGTTTTAATCATGGATTGTAAATGTGTCTGTTCTCAGTCTCTGTGATCCACACATTGTATTGCTATCAGACCGTGTGAGTGATTGTGCAATTTAGAAACAAAGCATCATGTTAGCTTCCCTGGCTGCTCTCTTCCTGTTTTTCCAATAGTTTCAAATTCCTCGGCGAGATCATGTGCCTCATGGCATTTCCGTTGGTTTTAATGTTTTTAAAATGATACTCGTCTTCGACTGCATGATTTCACGTGTGGCTATTCTGATAATATACTTGACTTCTGCTACCAGTTCTATGATAAACATGTTTTTTTCTCACACCAATTTCAACATCAACAATTTATGAATCGCTCTTCTCCCCATCCAGATCCGTGAGGTTGTTGAGGACGTTGGCTCCACTCCGGGTTCAGTGCGTTTGTGAGCCGCTGGATCCGGTGAGTGAGACCGTTGCCGGGCCTACAAAAGGATGAAACCGGATGGGGCTGCCATGGAGCCCACAGAAGCCGTAGGAGCCGAGCCCTCGGCCCAGGGGATGGCCACCGACGAGATTCCCACCCAGCCAGCTCCTTCAACTTCCCCGTCCTCTCCAGCACAGCCTGAAGACACCCACAACAGCGCAGCGCAGCCTGAAAACCCCACAGCCCCCTCTGCATCCAAGGAGGTCAATGGGGCCAATGGCAAGGCAGCAGCGGACCCCAAACCCAAGGCTAAGACCGTGGGCTTGGCTAAACCACGGCCAGGCACAGCTGGCACCAAGACCGCAACGGGTCCGGCATCAGGACCCAGCACCTTGCGTCCGGGCACGGCCCCAAGCCACATGGCCAATGGATTAAAGTCCTCAGCCAGTGACCTGGCCAAGAAAGCTGCTTTGGACAAAAARAGAAGCACCACTATAGCTGGAGCACCGGCTGCAGCCACAAAGAGGTCCGTGGCYTCCACTGTCAGGACCCAAACTAAGGTAGCTGTCGGAGTCCCCAGGTCCACCTCTGCTACCAGGCCAACCAACGCTACATGGACTGCGGCGACGGGGCCTGGCACTCCAACGAGGAGACCTCCAGCTGCTGGGCCCATTAATGGGGCTGGGGCCAGACCCAAAACCACAGGTGAGGAGCCAAAGACTATACACACACATACTGCTGAGTATTTTCTTGTTAACCATGCTTTGTTTAGACACACAGCTTTKGTTTTCCTTTGTCCCATGTTGAGTCTTTTAGTTACTGTCCTATGTGTTTTAGAGCTCACACAAACCCACCTGTGCTTGGCTGCAGACATATTTGCTCTCAACTCCTACTACACCAATCCTTCATCCCAGTCCTCACCTCCACCCCTCATCTTCATCCCACCTTTTTCCTCCCCCCATCTCTCTCTTCGTGCACTTACTCATTCACTCTCCCTCTCCTCTAGCTTCCAGACATGCTGCCCCCAAGCCTTCCAGCACTTCAGCTGCGGCCAAACCCGATAGGACACTGGTTTCCAAGACAACCAGGTAAGGCAGCCTATCCCGTGCCAGCACCACCACCGGGCATGCAAAGTGATTTACCGGGCAGTGTCATTTGTGGCCGGCAAGTGCACATTTGAATGAACTCAAAAGAGGGGGGAGGGGGGCCCAGGCACTGTTTATAGTTAAAAAAAGAACCTCTCCCATCGCATACATAATACAATCACCCAAGATCTGAGGAGCCGCTTTGCACAAAAGGCATCACTCGATAAATCGGATCAGTGACCGACTTGTTTTGCGAGGAGCTGAAATGGAGTGTCGWTGAAAAATGGCCATTGTGGGTCCCGCCGGTCTGTTATTGGATTAGGTYTCCCACTGTGTCTCAAAATGGCACCCTATATTATATATTGCGCTGCTGTTGACCAGAGCATTATGGGTCCTGGGCAAAAGTAGTGCACTCTATAGGGAATACGGTGCCATTTGGGACGCACCCCTAGTCTGAGTCACACGAACAGAAATATACCTGAGACCGAAGAGCACGATCTCACACTGCMCCAGTCAGCACCACAGTGTTACTGAATAACATGGGTTATCCCCACCCACCAGGGCAGGTGTTATTCACTGGGGCGTTCTAGCAACTCTATGGGTGTGTCTCAATAATTGTAATGGTCTAAAGTGGCAACCTCATCTCTTGATGGAGATGAGGTTCTTTTAGACTATTGAGATGTACCCACTATACAGTATTATGGCTCCACATCTAATCTCTTGTAGACAGACTATGTAAACATAAATGGTACTGTAGATCTGTTATGAGACAACGGCGCGTGAGATAAAGAGCAGCGTTAGTTCCAGTGCTTTGGCCAAATCAAGATTTTGTAGGTGTTTGCATTTTTTGAATTTCGAGAGGGGACATTTGGCCCGTAGACTTGCCYGTAACTTGCAAAGAGAGTGGGTGGAGCTCTTTGTTAGACCATGGATCGAAACCTATCTTCTCCTAATGTGTATGGACCCAGAATTTAATCGAGCATCTGACCAATTACGCGATTAATCCACACTTAGTGCTCCACAGGACATACTGTTCAGCTCTTAGTTTCAATTAGATTTCTCTTCTCCCACTTCCTCCCCAATGCTCTGCTTTTATTCTGAGACGAAATATTGAACTGACTCAAACCAGTTGAATCCGGGAACACACACCGCTTTACCACCCCCTCTTTAGTTGGACTAAGGACAAGTACGAGTTGTTAATTTCAGCGGGTGTTTTAACAGGTGTATGTGTTGGACTTGAAACTGGCACCACTTGTGGAGTGGAGCTCTAGTTTGGCCTCGGGTTGGCACTTAATTGCAGCATGTCTTATTAATGCATGTATCCCAGTGTMCTTATCCTTTGAATTATGCAGATGTGGGATGGTTTCAGCTGCAGGATTGTGGTTGCAAGACTTTCCCAGAGGGAATGACACTTGTTTTTGGAACATTGTGACATCAGGCTTTTTTTCTGTGTGTGATGACTTGTCAGGCATGTGGGGGGTGGATGGTGTGATTTTTTGATGGATTGGCATAGAGAAACGGCAGGTCACTGTGTGTGAACATACAGTGCGTGTTTGACAATAGGAGCAGCAGGTTGTGTGTGAGAGCATGCTGCCTGTGTTTGACGACAGGCAGCCAGACCGTCTCTCCATCCATGCTGGGCCCTGTTCCTGCCTCCCTGGGTGAGTCAGGGCTGGTGAACAGGCCTCTCCCAGCCATAGCTGTGACTGCTGCTCTCTTCCGTTAGTCATGAGTCTATGAGCAGGGCAGGCGGCACGGGGCTCATATATAAATATAACATTACTGKTCCGTTTCACCACCTGCAACAACAACAACAAACGTCAGACAGGCCATAATACAAAACGAGATGAAAGAATGGCCTATAATACGTTGCCATAGTTACACATTGTCAGAGAAATAGGGGTTCCTTAAACTATTCATATTAATTGCCCTAAGGGGTGAAATAAATTGTACCGGATAAGAAGCATAAATCAATATATTAGAGGCGAACGGGCCACAACAAGGGTGAGTGAGATTGGGTGGGAGCCTCAGAACAAGGTGATTGGATACAGTTGGCAAAAGCAAGGGGATTGGGTAGTGTGGCAAGTGGCAGGGTGAGTTATGGTATTGGATTGAAGGGAAAAGGGCGGTTGTCGACTAAGTTAGCAGATGTGCTGGTACCTTGAGGCATAGCAGAGCTGTTTTAACACCTGGTCTCGCCTGCCACACTTCTGGCACACACACTGCTGGGTTGTGTTCAGTAGGACAAAAACATTTTGAAAGTGGAATGCTCTACCTGAACTTGTCCAGTAACAAACGCTAATTTCTTTCTGTTGCAAAATGTTTTGCTACGGTTTTCCCTACTGAACGTACCCCAGGTGAATGAGTCCACCAATCCCCTAATGCAGTGGTTCCCAAACTTTTTATAGTCCCGTACCCCTTCAAACATTCAGCCTCCAGCTGCGTATCCCCTCTAGCACCGGGGTCAGCGCACTCTCAAATGTTGTTTTTTTTGCAATCATTGTAAGCCTGCCACACACACTATACAATACATTTATTAAACATAAGAATGAGTTTGTCACAACCTGGCTCGTGGGAAGTGACAAATAGCTCTTATAGGACCAGGGCACTAATAATAATAATAATTTTGCTCTTTATTTAGCCGTCTTACATAACTTTATTTGTTCATAAAAAATTGTGAATAACTCACCACAGGTTAATGAGAAGGGTGTGCTTGAAAGGATACACATAACTCTGCAATGTGGTATTGGAGAGAGTTTCAGTCTTAAATCATTTTCCACAGTTTGTCTGTGCCTGTATTTCGTTTTCATGCTAGTCAGAGCCAGGATCCCACTCTCACATAGGTACGTGGTTGCAATGGGAATCAGTGTCTTAACAGTGCGATTTGCCAAGGCAAGAAACTCTGAGCGCCGCCCTATCCAGAAATCTGGCAGTGGCTTCTGATTAAATTACATTTTCACAGAACCGCTTGTTGCAATTTCATTAAGGCTCTCGTTCAGATATTGGTAAGTGGACTGGAGGCAGGGCATGAAAGGGATAATTAATCCAGTTTGTGTCATCCGTTTCGGGAAAGTACCTGTGTAATTGCGCATCCACTCAGGTGCTTTGCTATATCACACTTGACATTGTCTGTAAGCTTGTTCATTTGCACACAAAAAAATCATACAATGATGGAAAGACCTGTGTGTTGTCCTTGTTAATGCAGACAGAAAAGAGCTCCAACTTCTTAGCCTCAATTCTGTCCCGCACATTGAATATATCGATGCAGTTTTGAGCAATATCGCTGAGGACAAGACCATGTTCTTGATCATGGACCATCGGGAAGAGCGCCAAACTCAATTGATGATGTAGAATATGAGTTTGATGCCTTGGTAGTACACACGAGTAGTGTATAGCTTTTGCCGGTAGTGCCTTTCCTCGGCCACAGTTGTTTTATATGTGCAAAGTAATGTAACAACTCGATGAAACCTTCACTCTTGCTCAGACATTTAAGAACATGCCAATTTGAAATAAGTTTGAGCGAGAATTAGTACAATTTCGAGTAGTAAGCACAGATACCATTAATAAGAAGGGGGTAGAAGCATCTTATATGGTGAGCTACCGAGTGGCTAGGACAGGCAAGCCCCATACTATTGTGGAGGACTTAATTCTTCCTGCTGTCGTGGATATGGCTGGGACAATGCTGGGGAAAAGGCCAAAAAAAACTACCACAGACAACGCCTTCATCAAACAACACTGTTTCACGACGCATCAGTGACATGGCAGGAGATGTTTTGAAACAATTACTGCTTCGCATACAAGCCAGTGAATTATATGTGTTACAGCTGGATGAGTCAACAGCCGTGGCAGGCCTGGCACAGCTCCTGGTGTTTTTCCGTTACGTTTATTAGGCGATCAATTAAGGAGACATCTCTTCTGAAAACCACTGGAAACCAGGACAACAGGAGAGGATATTTTTAAAGTACTGGACACCTTTGTGACATCAAATGGATGGTCAAGATGTGTTGGTATCTGTACTGATGGCGCAAAAGCCATGACAGGGAGACATAGTGGAATAGTAACGCGCAAGCAAGCAGTTGCTCCCGACTGCACCTGGGTACACTGCAGCATCCACCGAGAGGCTCTTGCTGCCAAAGGAATGCCTGACAGCTTGAAAGACGTTTTGGACACTACAGTGAAAATGGTTAACTTTGTTAAAGCAAGGCCCCTGGACTCTCGTGCATTTTCTGCACTATGCAATGATATGGGCAGCGACCATCTAGAGCATGGGTGTCAAACTCTGGCCCGCGGGCCAGATTTGGCCCGCGGGGTAATTATATTTGGCCGCGAGACAATACAAATTACTACTAAAGCTGGCCCGCCGGTATTATACAGCGCATTCACCGCTAATACTACGAATCCCATAATGCTCTGCTGTTGTTTTCGCGCGCCAATCAGGACAGGACCCAGAAACGCCCTCTCCTCTGTGACAGTAGTCATAGCAACATAGACGCTACAACTGTCAGCGCGCTATCCCTTCCCAAAAATGGCGAAAAGAAAGGCAGAAAACAGGAGCTTTCTGGACAAGTGGGAGGCAGAATATCTTTCTCTGTGACATCTCGAGCCATCTCGATGCGCTGAACCTGCAGCTTCAGGGGCGGGGGCGCATCATCACAGACATGTACGCTGCAGTGAGGGCCTTTAAAACTAAACTGTGCCTGTGGGAGAATCAGATGCTGCAAGGAAACCATTGCCATTTTCCCTGCTGCCAAACCATAAAAGCGCAGATCTCTACCGCCGTGTTCCCATGCGCACAGTTTTGCTGAAAAACTCAGTGTTCTCGCCGCTGAGTTTAGCCGGCGATTTGCCGACTTCGATGTCCAGAAATGTAGGTTTGAACTGCTTAGTAATCCCTTCGCAGTTGATGTGGAAAATGCACCAACCCACATCCAAATGGAGCTGATTGACTCCAGTGCAACGACACGCTGAAGTCAAAGTATGATGCTGTGGGCGCCGCACAGTTTCCACGGTTTCATCCCTGACACAATGCCTCAGCTCCGCACCCAAGCTGCTCAGATGCTCTCCATGTTCGGCAGCACTTATCTATGCGAGCAACTTTTCTCCTCGATGAAGATGACCAAAACAACTCACAGGAGACGTCTGACTGATGAACACCTTCGCTCGATACTGAGGATTTCTTCAGCTCAGAGCCTGACGCCAGACATTGATGAACTAGCATCCAAGAAGAGATGCCAGGTATTGGCTTGGGCACATCAGATTAGATCAGTGTGCAATAATTAATGTTTTCTTTGTGCACTTTTTCTTGCTAACAGGCATGGGCTTGAATGGTTGATTGATTTATTATCATTTTATTTGTAAAATTATTAGCCAGTGGAAGTTTATTTTGGTATTTAAAAACAGAAGGCTGCAAATAGAAAAGAGGCATACAATTTTTAGTTAAATTTTATTTATTTAATAAATGAATGCCATTGATGTGTTTTTTCATTTGAAATTCGATTTTGCATGTCTCCACTATTAAATTATATATTGTATGGTAATAAGCGATGCTTGTTCCATATTCAATGTTAAGCAAAACTTGTTTGGGTCCATATTAAAAGGTTCATTTGTTCAATGTTGGCCCGCGACTTTGTTCAGGTTTTACATTTTGGCCCACTGGGTATTTGAGTTTGACACCCCTGATCTAGAGCTTTTACAACAAAAGACTGGCTTATCTGGGTGATGTTTTTTCTCGCCTGAATTATCTGAATCTAGGATTATAGGGAATCTCTGCAACT
>NC_036838.1:6182340-6240530 GCF_002910315.2 Salvelinus sp. IW2-2015 | reverse complement strand
TGGACTTCCTACAGACACTGTATGAGGGCGTAGGCTTCCTGTAGACTAATATTGTGTAACCTCCAACACCTAACCTCTCTTTCGCCTTCTGTACTCTTCCAACAGTTCCGGGTTGATGTAAACTTTTTCTCTTAATTGTCAGCCTTCGCTAAAGCTTTCTTTTTGTCACTTGCTGACTGTCTGCAACTAAACAGGACAAAAAGCAAAATATCAACAGTTAGTAAATAATATTTAAATTAATAGTTATTATAAATGTAAAAAAATGTCTGATTAAATTCTCATTACCGAAACAAGTTTCTCTACCGCAACTGGCCTTAAATTGCAGGTTAGTGAGAATGGTGTTGGAGGTGAGGAACTTTATTGTCTATCATGTTTTGCTTACAATAGAGAAGACATGACTACAGCACATTTTTACTCAATGTACAGTTGAAGTTGGAAGTTACCATACACCTTAACCAAATACATTTAAACTCAGTTTCAATTAATTAACTGACATTTAATCCTAGTAAAAATTCCCTGTTTTAGGTCAGTTAGGATCACCACTTTATTTTAAGAATGTGAAACCTTAGAATAATAGAGAGAATGATTTATTTCAGCTTTTATTTATTTACATCACATTCCCAGTGGGTCAGAAGTTTACATACACAATTAGTATTATGTAGCATTGCCTTTAAATTGTTTTACTTGGGTCAAACGTTTCCGGTAGCCTTCCTCAAGCTTCCCACAATAAGTTGGGTGAATTTTGGCCCATTCCTCCTGACAGAGCTGGTGTAACTGAGTCAGGTTTCTAGGCCTTCTTGCTCGCACACGCTTTTTCAGTTCTGCACAAATTTTCTTTGGGATTGAGGCCAGGGCTTTGTGATGGCCACTCCAATACCTTGACTTTGTTGTCTTCAAGCCATTTGCCAAAACTTTGGAAGTATGCTTGGGGTCATTGTCCATTTGGAAGACCCATTTGCAACCAAGCTTTAACTTCCTGACTGATGTCTTGAGATGTTGCTTCAATATATCAACAATTTTCCTCATGATGCCATCTATTTTGTGAAGTGCACCAGTCCCTCCTGCAGCAAATCACCCTCACAAATGCTGCCACCCCCGTGCTTCACGGTTGGGATGGTGTTCTTCGGCTTCCCCTTTTTCCTCAACATAGCGAGGTCATTATTGCCAAACAGTTCTAGTTGTCTCATCAGACCAGAGGACATTTCTCCAAAAAGTACGATCTTTGTCCCATGTGCAGTTGCAAATCGTAGTCTGGCTTTTTTTAATGGGGTTTTGGAGCAGTGGCCTCCTTGCTGAGCAGCCTTTCAGGTTATGTCAATATAGGATCTGTTTTACTGTGGATATAGATACTTTTGTACCCGTTTCCTCCAGCATCTTCACAAGGTCCTTTGCTGTTGTTCTGGGATTGATTTGCACTTTTCCACCAAAGTACTTCATCTCTAGGAGACAGAACGGTCTCCTTCCTGAGCGGTATGACGGCTGCGGGCCCATGGTGTTTATTACGTGGTACCTTCAGGCGTTTGGAAATTGCTCCCAAGGATGAACCAGACTTGTGGAGATCACAATTTTTTTTCTGAGGTCTTGGCTGATTCTTGTCTGGCTTTGATTTTCTCATGATGTCAAGCAAAGAGGCACTGAGTTTGAAGGTAGGCCTTGAAATACATCCACAGGTACACCTCCAATTGACTCAAATTATGTCAATTAGCCTATCAGAAGCTTCTAAACCATGACATCTTTTCTGGAATTTTCCGAGCTGTTTAAAGGCACAGTCAACTTAGTGTATGTAAACTTCTGACCCACTGGAATTGTGATACAGTGAATTATAAGTGAAATAATCTCTGTAAACAATTGTTGGTAAATTACTTGTGTAATGCACACAGTTGATGTCCTAACCGACTTTCCAAAACTATATTTGTTAACCAGAAATTTGTGAGGTGGTTAAAAAACAAATACATTCAGACAAAGCTGGACGCGTTGCGGTAATGAAAATTTCAGCAGAAAATGCAATACAAAATAATTCATTCCTATGTTGAAATTACTCTGTTCAAGGTAGAGAACACATCTTTATTATTTTGTTATATTACTAAATTACATGTTTTATATTTAAAAACATTACTGCCATGGTATTTTAACGTTTCATGAGAATGACCCAATAACACCACATTGTCAAATATTGACTAGGCTATCTGTAATTAACATCCAATCACATTAACCATTACTCTCTCGTGGGGAATTCCCACTAACGGTCCGTACGTACTGCTGCTCATGTAGGAAGTCAATACCCTACAGTGTTAGGAAGTTTACACATGCACACGCAAACATCCACCACACAAACAATCAGTAAGCCATTTAGTTTAGACTGTGTGTGGACATCCTATAGTACAAGTGTAAGCCATTCAGTTCATACTGTAGGATGCACACACACACACACACACACACACACACACAGTCAGTAAGCCATTCAGTCTCTACTATAGGATGACGTGTCCATAACAGTAATATTTTTCCCATGTTTTGAGACATGCTCATTTCATGTCATGCTTCCCTTCCATTTCCAGATATCAAAAACGAAAGCAAAATTGTAAACTCAAAACTCAAGATCTGACAAAGAAGCAACATGAAGAAAAAAACAGTGCCGGGAAATTTCAAAAAAGGTATTCCAGAAGAAAAACAGTAAAAACTGTATTGGACATAACACCAAGCGAGGAATATGATACACTTCAACATGTTCAAGAAGCAAAATGAAGAAGTTATTCAAAATCTTCAAGAAGACCCCACCTCCCCAAGAGAACAGACATTCACCTCAGCAGGTAAATGTCCCTGCCATCAACGCAACTCCTAAAGAAGGGAGAMATCTCTACAGACACCAGGACCAATGAAGACATCTACCCCAAAGGAATCACCCAAAAAGAGGAACAGAAGAAAGAAAACACTATTGAGATCAAAGTTGCGCTACACAGAAGAGAAGCTGCTGGAGAGGACCAAAGAGATGGTCAACCTAAAGAAAATACTTGAGATGATGGCCAAGAGGAAGCAGGTAATTGTCAACATGGAATGCAGAGAGGTCCAGAAGAGAACTACAAAGCGAAGTCATCTGAGAACATTACCCAATAACAGCCAGAGAAGACTAATGCGTAAACTTGTTAGCCGCTTTCTTCATCAAGAGGAAGTCTCCACTGTAATAAATGGGAAATCCAGAGACATTCTGACAAATGGCCAGATATTCTGAAAGAGAGCCTTAATGGAAACTATAGCAAATCTTCATGTAAGATGTGTCTGAGAATCCAAGGTACAACCTTTCCAAGGCTCAATTCTTTAAACCTAAACCATTTTGGATTGGCCAGCGACGAGTCAGACAGAGAAACATGCTTGCAAATGGCACGAAAACTTTGGCTTGAAGATAAAGAAGCTGGACCAGCTTGGGGTCATAGAAACATCATCCCCAAGGGACACTGTAGGCCAGTGTGTGTAGTGAAGATGACGTGCTGTTTATGTATGTGGTGTTTTTATGTGTTCTCTGTTTTTAGCCTATGTTCGTTGTACTTTTGAAGCACTGCAAATTAAATTGATTGAACTTGAATCCATGATTGTGCCAATATCTCATTTTCTACATCAAATTTTGTTTTTAACCATACCACAGTCTTAGTATACTTATTATCATTACCGAAATCATCAACCTCATTTCCAAAACCTATGTATCATTACCGCAACAGGTGTTCATTTTATGTTAATTTAATGAAAGGAAAAATAGTAGTTTGCTTTTAATTGTAGGCTTGCCATATTTTGAAAATATGTCAGGTTTCAATTAAATTTCAAAAATATTTGGTTGTGGATTGCGGAAGGTGTTGCGATTTTAAGGAGAGATCAGTCAATCAAATAATGTTAATTTAAAAAATATATTTCAGTGTTTCAAGTAACACTCATTAACACTGAGTGTTATTTTTTTATTAGCTTTCCTAATGGTCTTGACGTTTTCAGACYGTTGCGCTAATGAGATTTTTAAGGACTTGTTTTGGAAAACCTGTTCAAAATGGTGTTAAATTGTCAGATGTTTTTAAATTAATGCTCACAAACACTTCAGACCTTGTTATTAATGCCYAAAAAGGACATTTGTTAACGTAAGTCTTTTTAAAGATTTCAACCAGTCACWAGCCTGTCTGACAGCTTGATTATCTGGCTGGCCACAGTATGGGGGTGCCATGGCGACGGAGGGGGATTCTAATTCCCTGTCTGTAKTCTCTCCTTTTCTCTGTCTGGAGACAGTGCCCTTGTCCTGTTTTAAGCAGTTTGTTTTTGTCTGCCCATCCCTCCATCTCTCCTCCTTTACTCCTCCCATCTGTTTATGTACAGTACCAGGAATTTAGCCAGCACCCTSTCCAAACCCTCCCGCTGCTCCCCTCCCTCCCCCGTGAGGGCATCTGTCATTTTGGTGGGCCTTAAGACTCCCTTTGAGTATGGGAGGAATCCAGGGTGTTGTATAAGATGGGGTAATGTGTGTCGAGAGCCATCCATATGGGAATGCCATCAAAATGGTCACAGTAATGAAATGGCAGTTACACCTCATGTGATCTATTAGATTGACCATCTATGCAGGTCCGATACCTTTTGACTTGCAGTCTGACTCAAACGTGCATTATAACAGAGTTGTTGAATAACTAAAAGCAGACAATTGACTCACTCTAGCTCTTGGGAAATGCAGTCACACAATGTTCATGCCCCCCCCCCCCCCCCCCCCCCCCTTTGGGGATGAAACCATGCGGTTTTGGCGCCAGCCTTGGCAGGCCATAGTTACTGTTTTAAGGCAGATGCCCTATACGCATTATGATAGTATAGTACCCAATGCCTCAGTAAATGGGCTGTCTCTGGATCAGTTGCTAGAGGCTTCCACAGCAGAGGCACTTCATTGAAAACCTAGACAAAGCTGATTTTAGGTCTTGTTCTCTGTGGTAATTGGATGTTTCATTGCCAGTGGGCCAACACAAGCCCCAGGAATGCCTTCTGTCTCAATAAGCCGCACGAGAGGCTGTTTTTGTACGGCTCACTAGCCAAGCAGAGCACTGTCCGAGGCAAGGTTCCATTTGCTGAAAGGTGGCCCTGGAGAGAAGAGAGGGCGAGGAGAAACTGACAGGGAAGATGGCCATCCTCCAACAGGGATAAAGTATACCTCTGGGGCTCTCTGCTTRATTTAAAACTGCATTTTTAATCTATCGACTTGCGGTGCCAAGGGAGCCTGGCTGTGTCTGACAGTGAAAAGAGGGAGGGGGGAGACTCAAATGAAACTATCCCGGCAACACTTTCACTCTTACCCAACAWATGTTACAGCCTATTGTATTATTGTCATATTTTTAATTGCCATTGAATTACTTTTTCAATAGCAGAGGAAGCTGACATTTTATTGTAGAAAAGGGCTCGAGTGTCGAGCATGATTAATAATTTTGAAGTTTAGAAATGAAGCCTCTTTTTATGGCAAAGCTTTCATAGGTTGGCGACATCTTGGATAAACCTGTCGTGTTGTATCCTTAAACCGGCTGTGAATCTATTGCACCACTAAGGCATATCAACCAAGTATTGGCTTTGAATCCCTTGTTGACATTAACCAATCCCTTGTAGCCGCAACAAATATACCAAAGCCGCTGAACTACTGTGCCACCCAAGCAATTAATACTGTATGGACTCCACTGAGCTTTGACTCACATCCCTCCTTGACTCCCTCCCTGAGGATCAGGCAGTTCTGAGTCTTTCTGTGAAGACGAGATGGAGGGTCATGTGAGGTTACCGCTGCACGCACAGATGACTGGCCTCGCCTCCCATCTCTCCCTCCTTCCTTTCAGAGGCAATCTCTCGCTCTCCATTCTCCCACCTTAATTTAGTGCTCCTGTCATTTCGCGTTCCCTACGTGGAACTGACCCAGATAGGAAGGCAATCTGCTTCCATGTGCGTTTAGTTATCYGTCCACTCTCTCCCTCTTTCTTCCATCATGTTAGTTCTGTCGCTCGCTCGTTTCATCACTGCGTACCTGTTTGTAGTTTCTTTCCCTCAACCTTATTTTCTTCCTTTCCTCCCTCGTTGAATGCAGTCTCGTCTAACGCGGCTCACCCCGCCAGTCTTCAACTAATTCCCCATGTCATCTGAAGGTACAGCATGACCGCTTTCTTGTTTCGCTGCTCTTTACCATACAATCAAGGTCCTGCTCCCTCTGTCCCATCGACGCACGCTATTACAGTATAATAATGGCGAAACCTCAAGGCCTTTTGAGTCTCGCAGCCTTTATTTGATCCCGCTAACAAATGGAAACAAATGGCCGTTCTTGTGGGAGAGGCGTTTGTGGCCAGGCGTGCTCGGCCGGACCACTTCAGGCCCCTCGTACGACCGGGAGTTTTTGTCATTGTGAATGAATCTGGTTCGCCATGGTTTGGACACAATCAGAAGAACAGCATGACGGATATTGGGGTAATTGATTGAGTCGCAACAATGCCATAAAACGGTCAGTTCTTCTGTTTCCGATCCCTCTTTTGTTTTAGACACTGTGTACGTATGAATCTGTTCTATAGRAATGATAAGCAAAGCATCGATTTTTGCACAAATACAGTGCTGCCATTGTTTCATTACACCTGGTTCTTCTGTGTGCAGAAAAACGCTGGTAGCATAGTGTAGTTATAGCCTTAGGCTAATCATATGAATTGCCCATTTAAGCAACTGTTTTGAATGTAGCGCTCTGTAGCATGGGCTACAACTCATCGCACAAGCCTGTCAATGTGAACGCCTCCACCAGTCTGTACATGTAGATTGCACACACCAGTATCACACGTGTCCAAGCATAGCTCTGTAGATGTACGCTACTATTCCCTGCTCTGCTGTTGCCTAGCGTAAGGATAATCGGTCAAGTGTGCTCATAAATGCAAGGGCACACARACACACACACACACACTTGACATTCAGTTCACTCAGTAGAATGCAGGGGGATGGGCACTGCCTTGCTCTGGAAAAGGGCAAGTCTGGATCCTGTGGCTTCGCCACAGCTGCCTGGCACCTGTTCAAGTGAACGAATGGCAGATCTAGGATCAGCTTACCATCCAAATCCATAACCTCAGCCAGGAGAGGGGTAATTTAGAAACTGACCTCTATTAGACAAGTATATTACCTACTGTTCAGTTTTGTGCCCACTGAACACGAMCCAGGAGTCTTRGGAAGGTTGAGCTCCACTGTTAAGAAGAGGGAGTGTTTAATGGATCAGTGGCTCATGTCYGCCTCTAACCCCCTAAAATATGAGGGGTAGACTGGGAGCTTAATAGCCCATCGATTAGTCTCTCCTCTGTCCTTGGAATAGTACTCCTCTCAACCCTCTGAGTGCGACCCTCCCCCACATCCTGTTATTTTTCCACAATCACTCTTTCCCACTCCATCATTCCCTGTATCATTTCCTCTCCCCCCACTAGACTGGGATTAGAAAATGACTAAGCAATGTATTGCAGGCAGACAATGAATGGGCCTTGTTAATGGTTTTCTGTTGCCTCTTGAAATTGCTTTTATTTAGTGCAGGACAGCCCTAGACTCTTCTAGCTTACTGTATGGTGAGCACTGAGCAGGTGAATAACCACTACTGACTTTTGAAGGTTTAGAGTGAATTGATCATAGAAAAGTCCCAAGCCTATTAGCTGACATTAGGCAGCTGATCGAATGGTACTGAACCGAAGTCCTACACTGAGTGCACAAAACATTAGGAACAACTGCTCTTTCTATGAGACTGACCAGGTGAAAGCTATTATCCCCCATTAATGTAATTTGTTAAATCAACTTCAGTCAGTGTAGATGAAGGGCAGGAGACCGGTTAACTTCTCTAGGGTAGGGGGCAGCATTGGGAATTTTGGATGAAAAGCGTGCCCAAATTAAACTGCCTGCTACTCAGCCATAAAAGCTAGAATATACATATAATTAGTAGATTTGGATAGAAAACACTCTGAAGTTTCTTGAAACTGTTTAATGATGTCTGTGAGTATAACAGAACTCATATAGGGCAAAACCTGAGAAAGAAATCCAACCAGGAGTGGGAATCTGAGGTTTGTATTTTTCAACTCTTTGCCTATTGAATACACGTGTCTATGGGGTCATATTGCACTTCCTAGGCTTCCACTAGAAGTCAACAGTCTTTAGAACCTTGTTTGATGCTTCTACTGTGAAGTGGGGGCGAATGAGAGGGGATTGGTCAGAGGTCTCCACGAGAGAGCTGACCATGTGTATTCACGTGATAGTTGATGCTTCATTGCATTTCTGAAGACAAAGGAATTCTCGGTTGGAACATTATTGAAGATTTATGTTAAAAACATCCTAAAGATTGATTCTAACATCGATTTACATGTTTAGGACTGTAATGGAACTTTTTGACTTTTCGTCTGCACACTAGTGATCGCGCCTCATAATTTTGATTACTGGCTAAAGCGCGAACAAAAAGGAGGTATTTGGACATAATTGATGGACATTATTGAACAAAACATTTATTTGGATTTGGGATTCCTGGAGTGCTTCTGATGAAGATCAGCAAAGGTAAGTGAATATTTATAATGCTATTTCTGACTTCTGTTGACTACACAACATGGCGGATATCTGTTTGGGTTGTTTGGCTCTGAGTGCTGTACTCAGATTATTGCATGGTGTGCTTTTTCCATACAGTTTCTTTTAAATCTGACACCGCGGTTGCATTAAGGAGAAGTGGATCTAAAATTCCATGCATAACAGTTGTATCTTTTAGCAATGTTATATATGAGTATTTCTGTAAATTGATGTGGCTCTCTGCAAAATCACCGGATGTTTTGGAACTACTGAACATGAACGCAAATGTAATCTCAGATTTTTGGATATAAATATGAACTTTACCGAGCAAAACATACATGTATTGTGTAACATGAAGTCCTATGAGTGTCATCTGATGAAGATCATCAAAGGTTAGTGATGAATTTTATCTCTTTCTGCTTTTGTGACTCGTCTCTTTGGCTGGAAAAATGGCTGTGTTTTCTGTGACTTGGCTCTGACCAAACATAATCGTTTGGTGTGCTTTCGTCGTAAGCTTTTTGAAATGAACACTGTGGCTGGATTTACAACAAGTGTATCTTTAATAGTGTAAAATACTTGTATGTTTGAGGAATTTTAATTATGGGATTTCTGTTTTGAATTTGGCGCCCTGCAGTTTCACTGGCTGTTGACGAGTGGGATTCTACCGTCCCACATACCCTAGTGAGGTTAAAGGATTTCTAAGCCTTGAGACTATTTGAGACATGGCTTCTGTATGTGTGCCATTCAGTGGGTAATGGGTAAAACAAAGTTTAAATGCCTTTGAACCAGGTATTGTAGTAGGTGCGAGGTGCACCGGTTTGAGTGTCAAGAACCGCAACACTGCTGGGTTTTTCACAAGTTTCCTGTGTGCATCAAGAATGGTCCACCATCCAAAGGACATCCAGCCAACTTGACACATGTGCCAGCATCCCTGTGAAAAGCTTTTGACACCTAGAGTCGATACATAATTGAGGCTGTTCTGAGGGCAAAGCGGGTACAGCTCAAAATATGTTTGTACACTGTGTGCAATGTCAGTAGGTATTCCTTCTTGTGAACAGCAGGATGGTGTCCATTTAGCCTTTGAGGGTCTTCTCTGAACTCAGTTTTCATTAAAGCAAACAGGTCTGTTTTTATTTTTGTGTTTATATTGTATGGCAAGACTACTCTTAAAWMTCWYRTSTSYKMTWKTRWMAAWMKWRWMWCGTTTTATTGGTCGCATACACATATTTAGCAGACGTTATCGCGGGTGTAGMGAAATGCTTGTTTCTAGCTCCAACAGTGCAATAATRCCTAACAATACACAAAWMTCYMAAAGGAATTAAGATGGAGATWTTAGAATGGCAATGTCAGGCTGTAATGTATATGATGGTGTGTGTAGACATTATGAATAGAAAATGTAGAGCAGTAGTTATAGGATGATCCTTGACTAGAATAGTAATGTTTACCCCACTTCATATGTAGATATTGTAAAGTGACCAGTGTTCAATGACTATGTACATGGGGCAGCAGTCTCTAAGGTGCAGGGTTGAGTACCTGGTGGTTGCCGGCTAGTAACAGTGATTTAAAGTTCAGGGCAGGGTACTGGACGGAGACTGGCTAGTGGTGACTATTTAATCCCGATGGCCGAGAGATGGAAGCTTTTTTGTCTTTTTATTTTTTACTAGGCAAGTCTGTTAAGAACACATTCTTATTGCTTTGAGGCACCTGTACTGTCTAMGCCTTCTAGATGGTAGCGGGGTGAACAGACTGGCCCTTAATGTGATCTTCTTGGCCTTGCTGTGACATCGGTTGCCGTAGGTGWCCTGGAGGGCAGGTAGTTTGCCCCCGGTGATGCGTTGTGCAGACCACACCACCCTCTGGAGAGCCCTGCAGTTACCGTACAAGGCAGTGATACAGCCTGACAGGATGCTCTCAGTTGTGCATCTGTAAAATTGAGGGGTTTAGGTGCCAAGCCAAATTTCTTCAGCCTCCTGACGAGGCACTGTTGCGCCTTCACCACACTGTGTGTGGGTGGATCATGTCAGTTTGTCAGTGGTGTGTACGCCGAGGAACTTGAAGCGTTCCACCTTCTCCACTACGGTCCCATCGATGTGGATAGGGGGGTGCTCCCTTCGCTGTTTCCTGAAGTCCACGATCATCTCATTTGTTATGTTGATGTTGAGTGAGGTTATTTTCCTGGCACCACACTCCCAGAGCCCTCACCACCTCCCTTTAGGCTGTCTCGTTGTTGGTAATCAAGCCTACTACTGTTGTGTCATCTGCAAACTTGATTGAATTGGAGGCGTGCTTGGCCACGCCCTCATGGGTGAACAGGGAGTACAGGAGGGGGCTGAGCACACACCCTTGTGGGGCGCCAGTGTTGAGGATCAGTGAAGTGGAGGTGTTGTTTCCTACCCTCACCACCTGGGGTTCAGACCCAGGGCCTCGAGCTTGGAGGGTGCTATGGTGTTGAATGCTGAGCTGTAGTCAATGAACAGCATTCTTACATAGGTATTCCTCTTGTTCAGATGGGATAGKGCAGTGTGACAGCGATTGCATCATCTGTGGATCTRTTGGGGCGGTAAGCAAATTGAAGTGGSYCTTGGGTGATAAGGTGGAGGTGATATGATCCTTGACTAGTCTCTCATTTCATGATGACAGCAGTGAGTGTGTGATTCTCACAATCTTGGTTTCAAAGATTTCAAACATGAAATCTTTAAAGACTTGCATCAATACATTTCCTTTTTAGGCATTAATAACAAGGTCTGAAGTGTTTGAGCATTAATTAAAAAACATTTACTGACATTTTAACACCTTTTTGAACATATTTTCCAAAATAAGTCCTTTATCTCATTACCGCAATGGTCTGAAAACGTCAAGACCATTAGGAAAGCTAATACATTTTCATTTTTTTAAATGAATTTGTCATGCACAGTTACTTGAAACTCTGAAATAATATATATTTTTAAATTATCATTATTTGATTTTGACTGCTCATTACCGCTACACCTTCCGCAATCTACAACCTAATTTTTTATATTTCATTGAAACCTGACATATTTTCAAAATTGTGTCAAGCCTGCAATTAAAAGCAAACTACAGTTTTTCCTTTCATTAAATTAACATAAAATGAACACCTGTTGCGGTAATGATACATAGGTTTCGGGAATTGAGGTTGATTTCGGTAATAAGTATTCTAAGGCTGAGGTATGGTTAAAAACAAAAATTGAATGTAGAAAATAAATTAGAATATTGGCACAATCATGGATTCAAGTACAATCAATTTAATTTTGCAGTGCTTCAAAAGTATATAAAAAAACAGAACACATAAAAACAACACGTACAAAAACAGCAATTGTCATCATCACTACACACACTGGCCTGTACAGTGTCCCTTGGGGATGATGTTTCTATGACCCCAAGCTGGTGCAGCTTCTTTATCTTCAAGCCAAAGTTTTCATGCCATTTGCAAGCATGTTTCTCTGTCTGACTCTTCGCTGGCCAATCCAAAATGGTTTTAAGTTTAAAGAATTGAGCCTTGGAAAGGTTGTGCCTTGGATTCTCAGAAACATTTTATATGAAGATTTGCTATAGTTTCCATTTAAGGCTCTCTTTCAGAATATCTGTCTATTTGTCAGAATGTCTCTGGATTTCCCATTTTATTACAGTGGAGACAAGTTTACGAAAGTGAAAGAAAGTGGCTAACAAGTTTACGCATTAGTCTTCTCTGGCTGTTATTGGGTAATGTTCTCTGATGACTTCGCTTTGTAGTTCTCTTCTGGACCTCTCTGCCTTCCATGTTGACAATTACCTGCTTCCTCTTGGCCATCATCTCAAGTATTTTCTTTAGGTTGACCATCACTTTGGTCCTCTCCAGCAGCTTCTCTTCTGTGTAGTGCAACTTTGATCTCAATTTCAATAGTGTTTTCTTTCTTCTGTTCCTCTTTTTGGGTGATTCCTTTGGGGTAGATGTCTTCATTGGTCCTGGTGTCTGTAGAGATGTCTCTTCTTTTAGGAGTTGCGTTGATGGCAGGGACATTTACCTGCTGAGGTGAATGTCTGTTCTCTTGGGGAGGTGGTGTCTTCTTGAAGATTTTGAATAACTTCTTAATTTTGCTTCTTGAACATGTTGAAGTGTATCATATTCCTCGCTTGGTGTTATGTCCAATACAGCTTTTAACTGTTTTTCTTCTGGAATACCTTTTTTGAATTTTCCTGGCACTGTTTCTTCTTCATGTTGCTTCTTTTGTCAGATCTTGAGTTTTGAGTTTACAATTTTGCTTTTGATATCTGGAAATGGAAAGGAAGCATGACATGAAATTAGCATGTCTCAAAACATGGGAAAAAATCTTACTGTTATGGACACGTCATCCTATAGTAGAGACGGAATGGCTTACTGACCGTGTGTGTGTGTCCTATAGAAGGGACTGAATAGCTTACACTTAGACTGTGTGTGGACATCCTATGGTMTAAACTAAATGGCTTACTGATTGTTTGTGTGGTGGATGTGTGCATGTGTATACTTCCTAACACTGTAGGGTATTGACTTCCTACAGACACTGTATGAGGGCGTAGGCTTCCTGTAGACTATATATACTAATTACGCTTGTTGTAACCTCCAACACCTAAACTCTCTCTCGCCTTCTGTACTCTTCCAGCAGTTCCGGGTTGATGTAAACTTTTTCTCTTAATTGTCAGCCTTCGCTAAAGCTTTCTTTTTGTCACTTGCTGACTGTCTGCAACTAAACAGGACAGAAAGCAAAATATCAACAATTAGTAAATCATATTTAAATTAATAGATCATTATATATATTTTTTAATATAGTCTGATTAAATTCTCATTACCGAAACACAAGTTCTCTCTACCGCAACTGGCCTTAAATTGCAGCGCTAAGTGAGAATGGTGTTGTGAGGGCTGAGGATGACGAACCTTAGCATGTTTTGCTAACAATAGAGAAGACATGATTACTAAGCAGATTTTTACTCGATGTACATAATTAGAGATTAATGAAGTATATTTTCATAGATTTAAAATGTAACGTTTTTCTAAWTGTTGAAAACTACCTGTATCGGTAATGATAATCAATACTGTCGTGTWTGCAGTCTGACAAAAGAATGTTTAACTTTTAACTGGAAATATGAAGAGATCTGCTTAACTGGTARCCATTTTGAAGGTACTGGCAGATGTGTTGCTTCATTYRAAATCAAACTTTATTTTTAAAATTCTCTGTGTAAACAGTCATGGGCACTTAATTTTTCCAATCTTTTTTMATTATTATTATACATGAATATTCAGTTAATAATTTCTGTCATTTGAATACATCTAGTAGAACCACCATTTTATTTTTTTCATTTTACTATTTAAATTACAACATAACATACATTCAGACAGAGCTGGACGCGTTGTTGTAATGAAAAATTCAGCAGAAAATGCAATAAAATACAAGATTAATTCATTCCTATGTTGAAATTACTCTGTTCAAGGTAGAGAACACATCTTTATTATATTTTGTTATATTACTAAGTTAAATGTTTTTATATTTAAAATCATTACTGCCATGGTATTTTAATGGTTTCATGAGAATGACCTGAGTGCTACAGGGCGATTTAGTCATTTAATTCAGTTACCTTTGCTTTCTTGGGAACAGGAACAATGGTGGACATCTTGAAGCATGTGGAGACAACAGACTGGGATAGGGAGAGATTGAATATGTCCATAAACACACCAGCCAGCTGGTCTGTGCATGCTCTGAGGACGTGGCTTGAGATGCCATCTGAGCCAGCAGCCTTGAGAGGGTTAATGCGCTTAAATGTCTTACTCACGTCGACCATGGAGAAGGAGAACCCACAATCCTTAGTAGCGGGCCTCATCAGTGGCACTGTGTTCTCCTCAAAGCGGGTGAAGGTGTTTAGCTTGTCCGGGGGCAAGACGTCGGTGTCCGAAGTGACTGGTTTTCCTTTTGTAGTCAGGGATTGTCTGTAGACACTGCCACATACGTCTCGTGTCTGAGCCGCTGAATTGCGACTCCACTTTGTTTCTATACTGACGCTTTGCCTGTTTTGATTGCCTTGCGAAGGGAATAACTGCACTGTTTGTATTCTGACATATTCCAAGTCACCTTGCCATTGTTAAATGCGGTGGTTCACGCTTTTAGTTTTGCGCAAATGCTGCCATCTATCCACGGTTTCTGGTTAGGGTAGGTTTTAATAGATGGTACAACATATGCTTCCTGATAACCTCAGTCACTGTATCAGTATATTTGTCTATTATTCTTGGAATGTACCCAGAACATATCCCAGTCCGCGTGATCAAAACAATCTTGAAGCATGGATTACAATTTGTCAGACCAGCGTTGAATAGTCCTTAGCACGGGTACTACCTGTTTGAGTTTCTGCCTAAAGGAATGGAGGAGCAAAATGGAGTCGTGGTCAGATTTGCCAAAAGGAGGGTGTGGTAGGCATCCCAGAAGTTGGTTGAGAGTTTTTAAGCAGCGCAAGTACTACAGTTGATATGTTCCTAGAACTTCAGCAGCCATTTCCTCAAATTTTCTTTGTTAAAATCCCAGCTACAATAAATGCAGCCTCRGGATATGTGGTTTCCAGTTTGCATAAAGTCCATTGAGGGCCGTTGTGGTATCGACTTGAGGGGGGATATACACRGCTGTGACTACAMCCGAAGAAAATTATCTTGRGAKAWWATRSKSKSYRYWTKWKWKWGRKRTWYTMKRKSKSGKGWRMAMARRRRSWYKWGWKYYYSTRTRTKWTMKCACWYWYACMMYRWGWKKYKWWWMWYRWSACATACACCCCMGCCCTTCATCCCGGAGAGATAGGTATTCCTGTCTGCGTGATGAACTGAGAACCCAACTGGCTGGACCGACTCGGACAGTATGTTCTAARAGAGCCATGTTTCCATGAAACGGAGTGTTAGTCCCTGATGTCTCTCTGGAAATACACCCTCGCCCTGAGCTCGTCAACTTTATTATCCAGAGACTGAACATTAGCGAGTAATATACTCGGAAGTGGTGGGTGGTGTGCGTGCCTCCTAAATCAGACTAGAAGACTGCTCCGAGTACCTCTCCTCCGCCGGTGTTGTTTTGTGTCGCCCTTGGGGGTGCGAACAAAGAATCTGCTTCGGGGAAGTTGTATTCCTGGTTGTAATGCTGGTGAGTTACCTCCACTCTGATATCCAATAGTTCTTCCCAGCTGTATGTAAGACGCACATTTTTCTGGGCTAACAAAGTAAGAAATAATACATAAACAAAATACTACAAAGTTTCCTAGGAGCTAGAAGCGAGGCAGCCCTCTGTCAGTGTTATTTTATCATTTTAATTATAAAATTATGACCTCTTAACTAGGCAAATCAGTTAAGAACACATTCTTATTTACAATGACAGCCTACCCCGGCCAAACCCTAACCTGGATGACGCTGGGCCAATTGTGCGCTGACCTATGAGACTCCCAATCACGGCCGGTTGTGATACAGCCTGGAATCGAACCAGCGTCTGTAGTGATGCCTCTAGCACTGAGATGCAGTGCCTTAGACCGCTGCGCCACTCGGGAGCCCATCATTGCGCCCTCTTGGTCAGGTTATTGTAGATGTGAATGTGTTCTCCATAACCTACCTGGCTAAATAAATAAAGTGTGTTCTTCCCCAGGCCTGCCACTGGTCACACTGGACTGTTAATGGGCACATCCAAGCCAGCCRCTGCCGGCTCCAGCAGACCTGCAGCTTCCAGAGTCGGCACCACAGCCCCCTCTACTGGCAGGACTACCACAGCGCAGGCACCCAAACCTACAGGCCCTGCCAAGAAAGGTGCACATGCCTTACAAGTTTTGTACCATGAATGAAACCCACTTGATTCTATTTGGATTGGTCTTGTGAGCATCACCTGTATGYATCTCAAAATCAACTTGAAGGTACCATTTTTATATTTTTAGTTGAAGAGATAAGCATGTTTAAATTATTTCTGCTCTGTTACAGATGTCAGCAGACCAGCAACCACTASCGCAGCCAGAAATCCGGTAACATCCGCCACTACCAAAACGACCAAACCTGACCCCCCTAAAGCGACTGCAGCCTCCAGACCCGAGCCKGCCTCCAAAAGGCCCCMTCCCACCAAGGYGRCAGACACCAAGCCAGCCCGCCCTAAATCACAGGACCCCAAGCCACTGCCCACACGTAAAGCCCCTCCCACCACGCGGCCCCCTGCCACACGACAGCCCCAGGGCAAGACCCCCCCTGCCTCCCCCAGCAACAAGCCCGTGGGCAGCACCACCCCCCAGTCGGTCAAACGAGCCTTCAAACCAACCCAGTCTGTCCTGCCCTTCACTGCCAGACCTGGAGCTCCCAAGTCTGCTGCTGTGGCAACAGTCGCCATGACAGCCGCAGCRGAGCCAGAAATGGCAGCTTCAGAAGTCCCAGCACCCGTGTCTGCGTCTTTGCCAGCAGTGGCCCTGGAGTCCAGAGAAGAGGTTTCAGCCCCAACTCAGGACTCACCACCACAGAGCCCACTCAGGCTGGCTCCTGCTCCACCACAGGACTCACTAGTCACTGTTGCCCAGGAGGAGAGGTCTGAACGACCAGAGACTGTCCCAGCAGCCCCGACACAGCCAGCACCAGACCAGACCTTACACCAGGACATCCCCGCAGCAGTGGCTAGGGCTACACCCAGCCCTCCGGATGCCTCAGAGAAAGCCCAGCTCAACATGGATGAAGAAGAGGACGAGGAGMGGGAGGGCAGCCAGCAGGTGTCTGTGTCAGAAATGAGCGGCTCCCAGCCCACGGAAGAGTCCAGGCCTGGCTCAGCCGGCCCTGCGGGTTCAGGGTGGCGTGCAGGCGGCGCTCTGCTATCGGAGCTGGACTCTGAGGTGAGCTGCAGCCAGCAGGGGGCGTTGGAGCTGAGCGCCCCGGGCGTCCTGGAGGGCACAGAGAGTATGGATGACCTAGGAGACGCCAGTCTGAAGGGTGCCATCGACATGGAGGGCATGTCTGCCTCGGCCGGCTCGCCTGACTTCGAGAAGGTGCCCGACATCCCGACCAATGATTTTGATGACGACGATGAAGACGGAGACCGGGTGTGCGACATGGAGGTGKGTTCGGAACGGGCGGATGACCCGAGAAGAGTGAGGCGTGACGAGGACGAGGATGACGATGTGGAGATGGCCAGTGAGGGGGTGACAGAGAGCGGGCTGGAGAGCTACGGGAATGCAGACGAGGATGACTTTGCRGAGGATGAGAGACTGGACAACCTGAACCAAGCCCTGCCTGCCCCGCTGCTGCCCTCTGCCCTGGCCGCCCAGTGGGACCAACCCAACCCCAACTCCTTTTGTGACCCGTGGGCCCAGCCGCACCCCCAGGCTGCCTCAGCCTCCCCCCTGCGGACCCCTACCAGCCCCTCAGACCCCTGGCAGGCTGATATGGAGACACCCACCCAGTACTCCGCTCAGCCCTGGCTGCAGCTGGCTGCCACACCTTTTGTTCCAGCTCTGCATGAGCCCTCACACCAGCCTGCCCCTGCATCTCCACTTGAGAAAGAGACCCTAGCCCCATTGCACTCCCTGTCCCCCATAGCTGCCTCCGGCCACGGCATGTCACACTCCAGCACCCTAAGCGCTACGGAGCTGGCTGTCCACAGCAGCAGCGAGACCAGCACCCCAGAGGAGCTCTGTGACTACAACAGCAGCTCCGGGGTAGAGTCCCACTCTGAGGGGGGGAAGCTCCACACCTTGCCTGCTGCCCTGGCCCCCGTGCTCTCCCTCCAGCCTGAATTGGAGGACCTGGGCATCCACCTGGTGAGAGAGGACGGAGACGGGGAGGTGGCAGAGACCCTGCCAGCCAACGAGGTCCCAGGGGACCCCGCCACATCACCCACGTCCAACCCCTCGYCCTCCTCCACCACGGAGGATGAGGCCAGCGACACGGAGGGCGAGGCCCAGCTGGACGAGCTGGGCCAGGGCATCCACACTGCCGCCTTTGACAGCAAGCCCGGCGCCCAGCGCAGCCTGTCTGCCCTGGAGGAAGGGGAGGAGACCAGTGGAGGCACAGACGAGGGCGGAGACACCCCCCAGTCTGCCAACTCGGCGGCATCCTACGCCTATGACATGACGGCGTCCAACACCAACTCCAATAACCACTCCACGGCTGAGAGCTGCGCCAAGAGCCCCGGCATCTTCTCCCTGGAGGAGCTGCCTGAGGAGGCCAAGGACCCGTCACTCATCCAGGAGCTGACCATGCCGCCGCCCCAGCAACAGGCTGCCTCGGCAGACTCCCTTCTAGTCTCCAACCCAGAGGAGCAGCAGTACATGTTGTGTGGGACGCTTGAGACAGAGCTAGGGGACATGGGGGATCTGAAACCCCTGGACCCCGTGCTGTTCGTGGCCCCCCAGCAGCCCGGGGAGGGCCCCCGTGTCACCCAACCGCCCTACTACTCCACTGTCTGTGAAAACACTGAGAACTCTCTCACAGGTAACGTATAGTCCCCCCCCCCTACTTCCCTACATACCCAGTAACACACCTTTTACCCACCCCTCCCCAGAGCCCTCTTTGCTGTTTTAGTCATCATTGTTTTGTCCCCAACCTTCAACTGGGGTGGATGTGATCAAAATGTTAATAAAAAAACTGAGCAAAAATAGGGAAGGGAAGAAAAAGACTTTAAATACAGCAGTGCCACTTCCCTCGTATGATATTACCTTATGAGTATATGGCTTAACTCCTGTATGTGCAATAGCTACGACTATTACTATTAGAATGTGTGTTTTTCTTTTTAATGAACAGATCTGAAACATGAACTGGCATGGTTTGATTTGCATTGACTGGGCTGTTGTGACGCAGCTCTTAAGAAAACCAAGAAGAAACATAACGAAAGAAAATGTGGAATGAAATGTTAAACTTTGTGTATTTATCCGATACTTTTTTACTGAACAAGAAAATGCAGATGAATGTTAATTTTGTATTTTCTTGCTGTTTTCCATCATTAAGAAACARACATCTGTCCGCCTCCCCCAAGCACTCCCCCTTTCATTCTGCACTTTAAGGTTAGACTGCCCCTCCCCCCCCTCTTTCTTACGTTTGTCCTTTTGGAGTATTTACCATTACCAAGCTTTAAATAAAGATTAGATATTTAACATGACTCCTCTCTCCCGGACAGTTTTATTCAAGTGGGGMTTGGGGAGTTTGGATGGCACATTTTGTACTTAGCACATATATTAAGTCCTATAACATGGGAGTCAAGGTTGTGTCAACCTTATGTGGGGAGACATTATGTACCCGTGGGGCATATGGATTCAAAAGCASTACTGGTCTCCCAGCAAGGAAGCATTCATACCTACATCCTCACATACATATAAACACACACACACTCCTCACCCTACTCCCACCATCTAGAATAGGGCTCAACAGAGACATTATGGAGTATGTCAATCAAACTCCCACCTTCCCTCAGCTGCTCCTCTTCCGCACTGTGACCCGCCCCCCCCTCCTTATGTAAGACCTGGTGGAGTGACCCTTCCTTGTTCCGCTGGATTCCTCCATCACCAAACGAACTGAGAAACAACGTCAAGAAGGTTCACCATCATCCGAACAGAAGAGCATACCCACCAGTGTTTCTTTTCCTCTAGTAATGTGTGTTTTGCCTTTTCGTTTCCGTTCTGCCTGACCTCTACATTGTTTGAGATGTCTCTGTTATATCTACAAGTGCATGTCCACCGCACACCATTTTAACCGCACTGTTTAACTACTTTACCCTTGGGACGCCTTGTTTGCATGTCACTGACTGACACTCATTGGCTTTGGTTTGAGGGCTTGGTCCRAAATGGCACCCTATTCCCTAAATAATGCACTGGCCCTGGTCAAAAGTAGTGCACTATATAGGCAATATGGTGGCATTTCAGACGCAGTCCAGTTCACATGTGGTGGTGCTGCTGTCTATGTACTGATGCATGGTGAAAGGTCTCGTCTTGCATGTTTCACTTRCTCACCAGCTCCCGACGGGGACTGAAGGAAATGGTTGGTTGCTCACAAGCTTYTTTTTYTTTTTTTTTTCACAAKACTATAGTTGGTAGTTACTGCATATACAGGAAGTTGGGCTGCTTTATTGCACAMAAAAAATATTATCGGCGTATTTTGTTTTGGGAAGTCACATTTTGAAAAGGTTAATGAAAATGGTTTGCTATATTTGCTCTCTGCTTTAACTTCCCCAGCCAATACCCCGCCCCTCTCGCCTCTCCCTGCTGTCATCATTTCTCCTGTTCTCCCATTGCTTCACTTCACCCCTGCCCCCACCTCTTTTTACACGCGTTGCTTTTCAGGCTGTCAATGTTGCACACTTTGCCCATGATACCATGTGAGTGAGGAGGTAGTTCCTGGGTTCAGTAGTCATATATTGACAYACTTTGGCTATCCCTAAACCATTAGGCCCAGCTACAATTGTCAATTTAGCGTTCAAACAGCCCCTATGCCAGAATTGTATGAAAAAGTGCCAAAATAATGGAAAYGCTTGAGTAAATGAGGGTTGCAAAGTATATTAAAGCAGGTGCTTACACACAGGTGTGGTTCCTGAGTTAATTAAACAATTAACATCCCATCATGCTTAGGCCATGTTTAAATATGCTGGGTTGGCCATTATTTTGGCTACCGTGGCTATGCCCCCATAGGATGACAATGCCCCCCACAGGGCACGAGTGGTCACTGAATGGYTTGATGAGCATGAAAATGTCAACCATATGCCATGGCAGTCTGTCACCAGATCTCAACCCTGTTGAACACACATGGGCGATTTTTGGAGCAGCGCCTGAGATTTTCCACTGCCATCACCGAAAATGTAATTTCTCGTGGAAGAATGGCGTTGCATTCCTCCAATAGMGTTCCAGACACTTGTAGAATCTATGCCAAGGTGCATTGAAGCTGTTCTGGCTCGKGKTGGCCCAACACCCTATTAAGACATTGGCATTTCCTTTATTTTGGCAGTTACCCATACACTATAATAGTTGTAAGTTGCCTGTGATGATACACAATACAAAACTTGTCAAGCCACAAACAGGCAAATTACAATATCTCGAYGCTACATATTTACTGCGTGTGTAGAACACCAGAACACTACATCACTCGGTCTTAAACTCCTCCCACTAACGTCTCCTTGGTAGACTACAATACCCACACTGCACTGCTCCCTCTCACTTGTCTGTCTTTCTGTCTTTCTAACGCACGCTTCCCACCGGGTGTGATCTCCACTTTTTCCTCGCAGGGCTCAACGTGCTCCCCCAGCCACACTACCGCCGCGACCACCACCCCAACCCCCACTGTGACCTCTTGACCCCACCCAGGCTGACCTGTGCTGACCTGCCCCCCCGGAGCCCTCGCCTGCAGGCCAGCCCCCAGCTCCGTAGACTGGAACGGCACCAGCAACAACTACTAGAACTGCAGCAACGCAGAGAACAGCAGGGAAAACCCAAAGAAGAAAAGGACGAAGAGGCAAGGAGGAAGAGAGAGCAGGAGATGAAGAAGAAAAAGGAGGCGGAGCAGCAGCAGSAGGAGGAGAAGCTGAGGAGGGAGGAGCTGAAGCAGAGGCAGCAGATCATGCAGTGGCAGCAGGAGCTGGAGGAGCAGGCACAGCAGACGTCACCGCAACAACAGCCCCAAAAAGGGCAGGCAACAGTGCTGCTTTCGCCTTCCTCTGGTCTCCATACCATTTATGAAGCCCTGGAGAGTGATGAAGAGGGGAAGGAAATKGAGGTTAATGTCCAGCTCGAACAACGCGAAGAAGCCCSGCTGGAGAAAGAGGTTGACGGTAACAGTGACCGTCGAGAGGTATTGGATGAGGACGGAGCTGATAGCAACTCCACCTCCACTCTCAGTCCCTCTCCAGACTCYGCCGAGCAGGAAGAGTCCCGGGACGTCTCCCCAGAATGCCCCCCTCCCCTGGACTTGGACTGGGGGAAGAAAGTTGACATTGTCCAGCAGCTGATCAACCAGACCTTGCTGCTGACGGGCGACGGCTGCTCCTCCCTGCTCCTGCTGCCCGGAGGCACCTTGAGCCCCCTGGAGGCCAGCCTGTGGCCCAACCTGCTGCCCCCCCTCACCCCTCCCTCAGCCACGGTCACGTCGGTCAGCAGCTTCTCCCCGGAGGCCCCCGGCCAGTCCCCCCAGGGTGAGTGGACAGTGGTGGAGCTGGAGACACACCACTGAGGGATGTAGAGACGTGTGTGTGTGTGTGTGTGTGTGTGCGCACAGTGAAGACTCACCACTAATGGTCGCACACACTGCTCCACAATATTATTCAAGGTCTGTCAGTCACATCACTGCTGTACACAACGCTACTTTTACTTTACTTGCCATTCAACACCACTGCAAATACAACACTACTGTTTGATACACTGAACTTATACCACTGTATTTTCAAACATGATACCTTTTTGAATGGGTGGCAAAGGACACTGACACCACGGTCATATCAATCACAGACTGACTCACACTGGAATTTTACACCTCTCTCTCATGCCAAAACTATGTTAGGTTACACACCAGCAGTCCCAGAGGGCTACTACCTTGATTAGACTGGTTGACTGAAGCTTCTGGGCCAGCTATTTGGGTAGAATAGTGACAACTTGTTAGCCATTGAAGCTAAAACTACTGTATTTTAACATTTATTTACCTAGGCAAGTCAGTTAAGAACTAATTCTTATTTACAATGACGGCCTAGGAACAGGGGGTTAACTGCCTTGTTCAGGGGCAGAAAGACAGATTTTTACCTTGTCAGCTCAGGGATTCGATCTTGCAACCTTTCGGTTACTAGTCCAACGCTCTAACCACTAGCCTCACACACACACAATATGTTTTGATGGGGGGTCCTAGGTGGTTCAGTTAACACTGAAGATGTTGCACTACTGACTTGGTTTATGATTTATTGGTCTGAATTACTGATGAAAAACTGCACTTGACTAGACCAGTATCCTATAATGATCACCCTGAACCTGTCACTCACTCAATGCCTGCTTAGCTTTGTGCTTCAAAACGGTTTGATTTACTCGAGAGCAGCAAGTCATAGAAATAGAATCCCTAGAACAGTCACAGGATCCCCATTCCAATTGCTGAGGGCCTTTATCCTTTCTAGGGATTCTATTTCTATGGGCCAAGTTCCTGTTTTTCTGACATCAAACCAGAGGCCTTCGAACCAGCTGMGGTRRAACACTGGTTGGCCGTATCTGTTAGAATAAGGTTATTTATCATCTCTATGATGAATGCCACCATTTCAGGGTGGTATTTCACTAAGCAGGATCTATTTTGTGATCCAGCTTAGTGAAATACACCTGGGTGCTAATRAAATGGWYKGTTTCTGTTGCATGCTACTGCTGACTCCGATGAAGGCCGCCGGAAATATCGGTTTATTTTTAGTATTTTTTTCGGAAGCACTCACGTTTTTGTTCTGAAGACTTGGCCCCATATCCTGGGTGGTTTTCCTCATGTTTGGTCTTGTTTCTGTGGTTACGGATGATGTCATAATGGGGGTGGGAGTGGTCATGACATTGATATGAGGTAATGGAGAAATGAATAGGTAATTGAAGAGGGTCAGAGTGTAAGAAAACACAGACTATTGAGTAGATTACTCTGGGGATATAACCGGTTCTTCTGTGAGGCTGCTGGGTACTAGCCTGGTACCAGATCTGTTTGTGCTGACCATCTGCCCAACTCCTATGGTTGTTTGGTGTGATGAAGACCATAGGCGTTGGGCAGATGGTCAGCACCAACAGATTGCCAAGATGACACAAACCGATTTGGGACCAGTCATGGGTTTTTGCAGGTTAATATTGGGGTTAGTCATGAACTATATTTGAAGGATGGTGGTACAGAGTTAACCTTGTGGATGTGTATATGTGTGTGTGTCTGGGTGGAAAGGTACTGCATGTGAAGAAAACAATTTGCATTACCTCAGTGGATTGTGAATATAGTAAATGAGTATGTCCATTAAGCCTATACTATGGATTTATAGAGCGTTTGAAAATTGATTTATTGCTCCATGTACCTTCAGTTTGAAACCTGATCTGACATGAGTCAAACACTGTCTTTACTATTAGGGTACTTGTGTTCAAATGGGAACTTGCATTAAGCCTCACTGAAGTTGATTTTCCAACAGGAGTGTCATCTATTTAGCAGAAACATGGATTTTGTAATTGTGGTTGAACTTTGAGCCYTAAGKACAGTCCACTGTGTGGGGCAACGATCCTGGATGGACAGAAACGGGTGGTTGTCCCAACAGGGGTTGGAAGAGCTGTGAACGCTGAGACACTCCTTCATATACCATAGGGATGGACTCGACTGTTGATACAACCACTCTGCTGTGAGGCCAGAGCTAGTAGATACTATAGGTATCTGGAAATCAAACCCTTTTCCACCACAGGCACAGCAAGCAAGGGCCCTTTTTTTTATAGAAATGGTAGCTAGATTCTCCAGTGTCTTTTTCAAGCCGTTTTCCATGTGTAGCCAAGTGGCTGCCATTTTCTAAGGCATTTTGATACATTCCGATTTGAGGGCTCTGCCACTTCTACTCCAAAATCCCAAAGCGACTCGCACAAGGCATCGGTCAAAGCTGAACTTTATCTCGTGTGTTTTTAAAKGTTTCCTCACTGTAGTGTTTTGTATATTGTTAGTGTATAGTWTTACCGAAAGGGGAGACTCGGACCATTTATTGCAATGACGTGAACCCACTGGATTTTTATTTTGTAGAGAATATTTTAAAGTACGGTAGATGAAGAGGTGACATTATTTATAGATTAAAGCAGATCCTGTTTTAGAGAATGAAGGTTAATTGTTGTAGATGTAATGGTTTATTTAAATTCCAAGATGTGACCTTTGAACTTCTGTCGGCACTACACTTGTAGACCTTTTTTTCTTTTGTTTGTATGATGTTTTGCCTGCATTTCTTAAAGATCTTTTCGATAGTTATCAGGGGATATGAAGTGACTAGACCGTGTTCAGTGCCCGTGCTTCCATGAACACGCTTTGGTACATTTTTATATTTTATGTAACTGATCAAACCATCTACAAACATTCACGTCTAGCTGGTGTAGAAATTACACTGTAGTAAGTTACAATATCATGCAAGTTACAGAACTATCACACCCAATTGACATGTCTGGGAATCACTAGTACTGAAAGATGTGGAGACTTCCCCTCTTTTTGTAAAGTTCTGTAATTTTATTTTAAAATGAAGGGAAAACCCTGTCTAATGTCTATTTTTGTTGAAATTAGGTTGGCATTTTGACATTGGAGTTCAAATTACGGCAGCTTGTTTAAATATGTAATAATTCCTTGAGGTTCTGTGACTTTGTGAAGGACTAATGTGTTTGTCAATGTTTCAATGCATTTTATTTAGAGAAAATAAAATGATTTTCTTTTGCCATTGTTGTTCTTTCATTATTAACACTTCCAACTCAYGACCTATTTAAAATGGTGGCCTGCGGCCCTCCCAGGGTAAGTGTTGGCCATAGCAAGTAGAGAGAAGTCAGCTCTCATTTCCAAATACCACCTTGGGGCTAGATTCAATCYGCAGAAGATCTGTGGAGACTGCATTTCATGGTCAGTGCTGCATATGTCCACTTAATCGGAACAGATTGAATTCTACTTATGGTCTGTTACATTGCTTAGATTTACAGTCAATAAATGGCAAGAGGGGGATAATGCTTTTTAAAAATATGTTAACTGACTTGCCTAGTTAAAAGGTTCTAATGTACAATGACACATTCTAATGTACAATGACTGCATACCCCGGCCAAAACCAGACTACGCTGGGCAAATTGTGCGACGCCCTATGGGACTCCCAATCATAGCTGGATGTGATAGTCTGGATTCGAACCAGGGACTGTAGTGAMGCCTCWWGCACTGAAATGCAGTGCCTTAGACCGCTGCGCCACTCGGGAGCCCAGAATGTTTTTGGTCTTTCTTAGTCTTGCTTTCCAGACAGGGCAATGTCACCAATCACTACCCTGGGACATTGGGATCTTTTTTTAGACCAGAGGAAAATGTGCCTCCTACTGGCCCTCCAACACCACTTCGAGCAGCATCTGATCTCCCATCAGGACCAACCCCGCTTACCTTCAGAAGCAAGCCAGCAGTGGGATGCAGGGTGGGATGCTGAAATGGCATGTGACTCTCGCCAAGAAGAGACCCAGTGAATGCCACCTCTGTCAAAAAACGCTACAACTCCACCTGTAAATTGAAGGCCCATGTCAGACTCTGTCACGTGTAGAAACCCTGCACCTGCCCCTTTTGTGGAAAGACCTTCAAACACAAAGGACATCTGTCCAGACATATGAGGATTCACACAGGAGAGAAACCCTTTGGCTGTGGTGACTGTGGGAAAAGTTTCATTCAGAAGGGGGACCTAAGGAGGCATGTACTGACTCACACCGGAGAGAAACCATTTAGCTGTGGTGACTGTGGGAAAAGCTTCAATCGGAAAGGGAACCTGAACTTGCACATACTGACTCACACAGGAGTGAACGTCCAAAAAGAAAAACAAATAGAGAAAACAGAATGAAAACGCAAAGAGGAAACAAATTAGGACAAGAGTTCAGGACAACACTTTGGAAAAGCAAAGCAACTCTGGATCATTCATTCTCTGGGTTTCAGATRAATAGATGTCATGAATTTACTTTTGTAAAACGTTCTATGGGTATCTGCTAGCATGCTAGTAACGCTTCAGTGATACACATCAAGTTTGATTTGATCTAACAGTACAGAGTAGTTAAACTCACAGGTCTGATGTTTTCACATCATTATAAACTGGAATTCCTGCTAGTTTGTTTTGGAATGTTTCCAGAATAGTCTGACTTATGTTATTGATACATAAAAATATATATTCTCCAATGAAATGTGTCCTTGCATTTGTCCACTAATATTTGTTATATGTTTTGTCTTAATGTTGCTCATTTATGATACTGATGTAATCTTGTATATTACATTTTTAAATACTGTTAATACAATGTATTTGGTAGGCAACTACAGACTGATCTATATGGTCCATTTGGTGTGTCCCTTTTATATACAGACCAAAATCCCACTAATTTACCATGCCTGCCTCTTTTTGCCTGCTTTGTCATATATCTGAAAGGGGTAGGTGGTAAAAAAACAAGGACAAATAAAACCCACATAAAGACCTAGAGCTCTATTAAATCCGTATGACGGGAATTCAGCGTTACAGCGTGATTGAACTTTAAAGGCAATGTTCCTGCGTTAGCAGAGACTCCATTCATGGTAAACGCTGCTTAAGTGGGATCAATCAGAAACGACCTTCAAATGTATACTTTGGGATTGTGGCCTTCATCTACTTCCCCATTGTCAGATGAACTAGTGGATACMATKTTATGTCTCTGTTAGAGGTAGTTAGAGAGAGTTTCGCGAACCAATGCTAACTAGCGTTAGCGCAATGACTGCAAGTCTATGGGTATCTGCTAGCATGCTAGTAACGCTTCAGTGATACACAGCACCTCCATGTGGATGGAGTTTTACTTCAAGCTCCAGAAATAGAGGGGGGAAACAGTTTTAATTAGTAATAGGATGATCCTTTTTTGCATGAACTGAATTGAAAGACACTACATTTTAACACAGGCGACTCTTGACAACTGCAACGGCTTGGGACTGATGTGAAAACATGCATTTAAAAAGAGAATGCGCTTATCGGAAGCAATTACAAAGAATGTCACTGAAATGGGACTGGACAAACACTGTTGTGCACTTAAAACAGAGTTTTCACTCATCAGGAATCGACTTTAAATCATTACTTCCATAAAGACTCAAACAATATCCTGAATGAGCAGCATTAGGTCAAAATTTATGACAAAAAGACAGATGGAAGGAGATATTTTCTGGAAAGTGTAAACATTTTTAATGTATCAATAACATCAGCCAGACCATTCTCTCATCACCCTGAGAGACATTCAAAAAACAAACGACCAGATATTCCTGTTGGTAATAATGTGAAAACATCAACAGACTTTCAACAGCAGACCGGTGAGATTCACATAATACCGCATACTACTGTTTGATCATTACCTCACCCTTCAAATAAAATGAAACTTTATTTACAAAGAATATTCTGTAAAAGTAAATTCATCACACATCCATTTATCTTAAGAGCACAGCATGAATGGTCCAGAGGTGGTTTACTAAGACTGTTGTCCTCATCCTGCTTTTTTATTCCCATCTGTTGATAGAATATATTTSTCCTATTTCACTTTCTTTCAGTTTTCATCCTGTTTTCTATCTTTCTTCCTTTGTGGACCTTATCCACATGTTTCACTASATAAGCCTTATGAGCTAATCTTTTACCACAGACTAAGCAGCCATGTTGTTTCTCTCCTGTGTGAGTCCGTATGTGCACCTTCAGCTGCCCCCTCCGATTAAAGCTTTTCCCACAGTCACCACAGCTAAATAGTTTCTCTCCTGTGTGAATCATCATGTGCCTGAAAATATTTCCTTTGAGTTTGAAGGTCTTGCCACAAAAGGGGCAGGTGCAGAGTTTCTCCATGTGACGGATTTGGACATGGGCCTTCTATTTACAGGTGGAGTTGTTGCTTTTTTTGCAGACGCTGGATCTCTTCTTGGCGAGAGTCACATGCCCCTGCAGGTCAGCTTTCAGAGCAAACGTTTCACCACAGTCAGGGCAGCCACCCTTTTTTTCGAGACGTGGTGCTGGGTTTGGAACGGTGTTCCCCGATTGATGGGTTGGTGGGTCCTACTGGGTCGCTGCTTACAGCTGAGCTGTGGCTGGAGGCATTGTTTTGTTTATCTGGAGGGTCACAGGAAGTGTCTAGATTCTTCAGACAGGTCACAGTACCTCCTGATCACATTCGCTTTTCACACAGGGAGTAGTGAATATAGAGTCCTTGAAGCTGCTCTTCCTCCTGACTGGTCTTGACTTCCTCCTCTTCCTCTTTAATCTGTGTGGGCTCTGGGTCCTCCTGCCCCAGACAGGGGCTCCACTTCTGCTCACAGTGCTGCTGCTCAGCAGGAACCTCTTTTTCAGAGACAGTGAGAGAGAGCTGCAGGGAGTTTGGAGGGAAGGTGCAGTCTTTAAACATCAGTGTCAATAAAAACTGAAGGCAGTGAATTGAAGAAGTAAGCTGAAATTGTAATAAAATAATGTTGAACTAGAATCTAAAAACTATTTTCAAATACTTATCAATAAACTAAACATAAAAAGCTATTTGTTTTCAAAAAATTTCCATCATGAATTATACATTCAAATCACTTCCTGTTTTTTGTGACAGGCAAGGTTTTTATTCATTCACGGTAAAAAATGTAAAACAACTTCTTAAAATTATTTAGATTATGATCACTGTTAGCCTAAACTGTTTCTTAATTGAGTAGAACTGTATATAACTGTATATACAGTACCAGTCAAAGGTTTGGACACACCTACTAATTTGTACTATTTTCTACATTGTAGAATAATAGTGAAGACATCAAAACTATGAAATAACACATATGGAATCATGTAGTAACCAAAAGTGTTAAACAAATCTAAATATATTTTAGATTCTTCAAAGTAGCTACCCTTTGCCTTGATGACAGCTTTGCACACTCTTGGCATTCTCTCAACCAGCTTCACCTGGAATCGTTTTCCAACAGTCTTGAAGGAGGGGGGGTGGGGGCTAAGTAGACCAGAGCCAGCCATTACTGCATTGGTGCCTACGGGAGAGCCAAAGGATTTGTCCGTATATTACAGATTTCCCCCCACACACAGTCATGGTAGTACATTTTGGCCTAATTTTATGACAAACCAAATGTGTTCTGCGCATTATGAGCCCAAACTTTTCAGTTAGTAGATTAGAAGAAACGTCACTGTTTGAGGTCTGTGCAATTTCTCAAAGYGACCTGAAGCAGTCTAGGACAGCTCACATGAGAAAGCATGCTAATGCGAGAGGGGGATAGCCCACTTACACAGACCAGAGCGTTTACCTTTTTATTTTTTTATGTGAAAACGTGGCAAAGCATCATCTAAATTCCTTCAGTATTTCTGGCTTCCACCATTTTAAAGTAGTTGGGATTCCTATGGGTTGGGAGGGATCTGCCAATGATCAGAGCATTGTCTTCTTCAAATTGGGTGCTATGGTTTGTTAATGGCTTTAAGCTATATCAAAGCAATCTAGTGGCCACAAATGAATGACATATCATTTGGTTCAGGACTCCAACACTGCAGGTGGCGGTTAATCATCAATATTAGCTTCAGATTTTTTTCAAACACAAAAGAAAAGCCCAATTGACTACATGAAAATGTAGATAGCGTGAGCAGCACCATTGAGGCTGTCACAGACACCATAATGGCACAAATACAACGTTTAGACGTCTTTCCATCTCTATATTTTAGGTACAAACCTATTCTACTTAGTTTTATATCCGGTGTAATCCGCAGGTGTCTCCGTAGCCGATCATTCTCCTCTTGATACTACACTACTGTTTTCTCAACTGCCCCGAAAACCTCAACAGCAGCCGCCGTTAAACGCTCATTTAAGAACACATGCAGCAACTGCAGTTTAGACGTGTTTAGTTGTAGTTTAGTCAACTGAGAGTTGGATATTCAGCTAGCACACTAGCTTCGTAAATGAGGAAAGAATGGTGGTAAATTAACAAACCAGAAAATCAAGTTTGTCTTCTATTTGTATCAGTGAGGGCAAGYCCATTTTCAGTCAACTGAAATGCCCAAATCTGTGGAATTCTAAATTGGTGACACGCCCCCTTTTGGGGGGTAGAGTATAGTCATACAGATTATAGTTTTTTTGAGAAAGATAATACAAAAAAATGTTAGAGTGGGGTGAGCTCGCGAAGAACTTATTTGGGGGAAAAAAGGGTACCCCAGAAATTCTTGTGGAAAAATGGGGTCGCTGCTGAAAAAGTTTGAATAACACTGGTTTAGACTGAGGGGTTGCCTCCCACAGTTTACCATGAGGGGATTCGGTTAAGATGGCCAGGGTTGCATTGGCTATGGCCCGTCACATGATAGGGGTGCCYTGCAAAAATGTCTCTGTACCCGTGGCTAAATAGAATTGCATGATTTTTTAAAATAACAACATTTTCTCTCCAACCCATGGCAAAATGTGTAGAACTGCAGAACATTTGCTTTCAAACTGCAYCTTTTTCTCTATGCCCAAATKGTGTAGACTTGCAGGAAATTAACTTTAAAAGTGAGATTTTTCTCTCTGCTGTCAAGAGGGGAGGCCACTAAACATTTGTGCCCGCTTGGTGGGGGGGCCCTCCAACCAAATCTAGCTTCCTCTCTCTTTCTCTCTAGTCTTGAGGCTGGATTATGAGACAGTATAAGTTTACTCGTACTTTTAAGACACACTATACTTGAGTCGCAACCATGACTAGTTGTGTTACTTAGGCCTATATCATAGCAATGAATACCATGGCATCCAGACACTTACCATTATAACCAGCCATGTWAYAAAATTGTGACATTTTAGGCCATAATGATGAGGTTTTTCATTATTGCATTATCGTGTCATATTGTAAAATCAGCTATACCACATTTAGGTGTTTGGTTTGCATTAACAGTAGAGGCTAAATAATCWATCTTTTTACTCTTAACAATTGCCATTACTTCACATTGTGGTTTAGGATAGATTCTTATACACCCACAAACTATAWGGCTACACCTGAATGCTTAARGTAATGTCTCCATCAACACATATAATCTACCAATATAGCTACTACCCATCCCATCCCATAATAGAATTAGGTATTGGGAAGGTGCAGGCTCATTTGTTTTGCCCCCGCTAGATATGGCTATATCGGTCCGCTACATTCTAAAAGGAAAAGGTTTCGGCAGTATCCTTTGAAGGGGTTCTTCAAATTGAAACGGTGGGGGAACCCCTATAAGTTCTTTGAAGAATCCTTTTTAAATGGACCTCTAATAACCTTTTGAAGAATCGTTTGGGGTACATTTTTGAACTACTCGCCCCCTTCCCGTTATTCTTATTCTTATTAATAATAATACGCTTAACAATGACAACAATAACACAATTTTTATGTTCTCAGTGTTTATTGTGATTTCAGTGGCAAAGCAGAATAAAAAAAATCGAAATATGAGGTAAACTCCCAGCAGAACCCCAAGTCCAATGGGTATATCCTCTGGCCTGTTGATGTTAATGTGTTGATGTCCTCCGTATCCATAGCCAGAATGATTTTACAGTGCATGGTGCTCAAACAGGTTTCCTGTTATATTCATCAAAGGTGTAGGGAGGGTGAAAAAGAGTAATTATACAGATGATGAACAAAACATGCACACGACAGTATTCATACCTGTTTTAGTGGTGAATGTGAATGAAAAAAAGGGTTTTGTTAATGGCTTCCATTCATATACCTTGTCCATAATGTAGAGGGCTATGGTATATTTGTCGACGAGGTAAGGAAGGAAGATGGTAAATGGGATCTGCATAAAATTCCAATACCAATTGACATACCTTTGTTGATCCATATCCATTGAATTGTGTCCATTTTCTGTTTTTAGAAAGATTTGCACAAATATGAAAAGATAGATGTTATCATCAAAAAACAATAACAATTTAGATCATGCAACACTCTAAAAATGAGGGGTTCAACAAGGGTTCTTCTAAGATCCTCAAAGTTATTCGAAGAACCTTAGGGTTCTTGGCACTGAAAATGTCTCTCAAAGGTTCTTCCAAGAACCCCATATGAGGCGGGGGTCCTTCAGCACCCTCAGCCCCCCTACTGCCCGTGGCTATGCGCATGTCCTGGATTGTGTGGGACAGCCCTGCATTTTGGCCCTTTGTATCCACGTCGTGCAGCCAAACAATCATGTCCAGAATTTTATCAACAAATTCAAACACCAGTCATTTCCAAAAAAGGATGATTTGTCCCGTGTTTCAGTCAGTCATTCCAGCCTGTCTTTTTGCAGCATAGAGGAATAGGCGAAGCGATTTCTCTCTCGCTTGCCTTCCCGCCTTTGGGACAGCGACACCCATTGTTAGGGCGGAAACATGAGCATCTCGTCATTATATACAGATCTCTATTTGCAAAGCATGCCATTCCATGAGCGTAGCATTTGTTTTTCAACTCGAWTCAATGRGCAACAATCAGTCCCCCATGACAACAAAATCATAAACAACAGAGAAGGGCTGGCTAATAAGTCCTTCGATTTGGGGTCATGCTCAGGTAAAACAATTTGTCTAATCTATCCTTCCATATTTCCAAGTCCTATTCTTGAAGATCAAGGGATATAACATTTATTGGAATGACTGGAATTCTGATACTTTGGTTTTTAACGTACAGATATAATTTAATCGTATTATTATATGTAGTAGAAAGTGATGGGTTAGAAGAAGCCTACATAACCAACCCATAAAATAAAATGTAACATCCATATATATGGCCAGCTATGTAAACTTTAACATAGATTTATCCTGCAATAGATGTCATTCAATTGGTAACATACATTTTTGTATTTTTCTAATACCTCTTAAGGGGAAAGTAATCTAAAAGTAACTGAATGTAATCAGATTACATCACTGAGTTTGGGTAATCCAAAAGTTACGTTACTGATTACAATTTTGGACAGGTAACTTGTAACTGATTACATAATAATAAGTAACCCAGGCTACACTGTCCCACAGAATCATCACTGTGTCCCGCATTTGGGTATTTTAAATGTGGTTAAACATTTTTTATGTTCATTTGTTTGTTAATAGGGTTCTCTGGATAGGCTATTCAATCTAAATCAATTACTAAGTGCTGGGCTTATCCAGTTGTTGGGGGGGGGGGGCAGAAATTGTTTTGGAGCCCTTGCTACAAACAGATATATTGGTCCGCTAATACAGGTCTAGTATTTTTCTAATATTTTCAGGGGTTGCTGCACCCCACTTCCCGCAGCTATGCCCTCATGTGCAACCAATCATTACCCCTATGTTTTATGAGTCTTCCCTCTGTGTTTTGTACCCTCTGTGTAGTCAAGGTATGAGGGGTAGCCTACTATCCCAGATTGACAAACACTGATGTAGACAGGTGGTGCTGGTAGTCTATACAATTGCTGTCCCAAGAGTGCAATTCTGACATGAGCAGCACTAGAGATCTAGCACATGCATCATCAAAACTTTTACTGTTGAGTAGCAGGTCCTACTAAATCTTACCTTAGAAATGCATCTTGGTTTAGCTTATCACCACAAGTCATCAAAATCTTGGTATACCTATAGGCCTATGAAATGATGGTCTTGACTCAATCCGTATCACTGGAGATCAGCGCTACTTTTTACATTTAAAGTCAATGTTCCCGCATTCCCGGTTAGCGTGCATGTCGGCTCCGTCGGAAATTACCTTTACAATTTCAATTTTTCTTTACTGTGAATCTTCCGTGATGCGATTGGATCGAGCCCATGATTTTCAATGTCTGAGGACAGTATCTCCAGGTAGTGCTGCAGACGTGTGCTATGTTTGGTGATGTAGTGATTCGACGGGAATAGACAAGAAAGTAGGGTATGTCCACACTCCTGGGCCATAAAGGTCCAGACATTACCCTTAGACATACAGGTCTAGGATCAGCTTACTCTCCCCTGACCATAGATCTGTTTGTAGTTGCCTACCATATATATATATATATATATATCTACACACATGCACAAAAACATACACACATACACAAGATTAAATCAATAACATAAATGAAGAGAATTATTACAAAATTTATCAAAAATAATATTGGACATTTGCAAGGACACAATTTCTGGAAGTATTCATTTTTATGTATCAATAGCATCGGTCAGACTATTCTGGAGACATTCCAAAACAAACTAGCAGGAATTCCGGTTTATAATGACATGAAAACATCAAGAGACTAAACAGCAGACCTGTGAGTTGAACTACTCTGTACTGTTCGATCAAATCAAACTTTATTGTTCATAGAACGTTTTCCAAAGGTAAATTCACGACATCTATTTRTCTGAAACCCAGAGAATGAATGATCCAGAGTTGCTTTGCTTTTCCAAAGTGTTGTCCATCTTCTAACAAGATGTCTTTGTCCTAATTCATTTCCTCTTTGTGTTTTCATTCGGTTTTCTTCATTTGTTTCTTTCTTTCTGGACATTTGTTACTGTGTGAGTCAGTATGTGCAAGTTCAGGTTCCCTTTCCGATTGAAGCTTTTCCCACAGTCACCACAGCTAAATGGTTTCTCTCCGGTGTGAGTCAGTACATGCCTCCTTAGGTCCCCCTTCTGAATGAAGCTTTTCCCACAGTCACCACAGGTAAATGGTTTCTCTCCTGTGTGAATCCTCATGTGCCTGGAAAGATGTCCTTTGAGTTTGAAGGTCTTTCCACAAAAGGGGCAGGTGCAGGGTCTCTCCACGTGACAGAGTCTGACATGGGCCTTCAATTTACAGGTGGAGTTGTAGCGTTTTTGGCAGAGGCGGCATTCGCTGGGTCTCTTCTTAGCGAGAGTCACATGCCCCTGCAGGTCAGCTTTCAGAGCAAACGTTTCACCACAGTCACAGCAGCGGAGAGTTTTTCTAGACGTGGTGCTGGGTTTGAAACAGTGTTCCCCCATTGATAGGTTGGGATTCAATGGTGGGCTGGGATGGAATGGTGACAGCAGCCTAAGTCCTACTGGGTCACTGCTTACAGCTGAGCTGTGGCTGTAGACATTGTTTTGATTATCTGGAGGGTCACAGGGAATGTCAAGACTCTTCAGGTGGGTAACAGTGACAAAATGTGGGAGATCCACTGGTTTAGAGTTACTGTCTCTGTTCTCCACCGTCTGGGTTTGGGGAAGAGTCAAGGACTGAAGTGGGTTTTCCTGATCACATTTACTTTTCACACAAAGAGGGAATTTTAAAGCTATGATATCAGCCTCCTGCCCTTGAAGCTGCTCTTCCTCCTGACAGGTCCAGAGTTCCTCCTGTTCCTGTTTAATCTGTGTGGGTTCTAGGTCCTCCTGCTGCAGACTGGTTCTCCACTCCTGCTGCTCAGGTGGAACCTCGTCTTCAGAGACAGATAAGCGAAGGGACTCTGGAGGGAAGGCGAAGAGGAGCAGAGGTTACCATATAATTAAAAACACTTCATCTCTATAAGATATACAGTACCAGTCAAAAGTTTGGACACACCTAGTCATTCAAGGGTTTTTCTTTATTTTGACTTTTTTCTACATTGTAGAATAATAGTGAAGACATCAAAACTATAAAATAACACATATGGAATCATGTAGTATCCAAAAAAAGTGTTAAATAAATCCAAATATATTTTATATTTGAGATTCTTCAAATAGCCGCTGTTTGCCTTGAACACTTTGCACACTCTTGGCATTCTCACAACCAGCTTCATGAGGTAGTCACTTGGAATGCATTTCAATTAACAGGTGTGCCTGTTACATTTGTGGAATTTCTTTCCTTCTTAATGCGTTTCAGCCAATCAGTTGTGTTGTGACATGGTAAGGGTGGTATACAGAAGATAGCCCTATTTGGTAAAAAACTAAGTCCAAATTATGGCAAGAACAGGTCAAATAAGCAAAGAGAAATGACAGTCCATCATTAATTTAAGACATGAAGATCAGTCAATCTGGAAAATTTCAAGGAACTTTGAAAGTTTCTTCAAGTGCAGTCGCAAAAACCCTCAAGCGCTATGATGAAACTGGCTCTAATGAGGACTGCCACRGGAAAGGAAGACCCAGAGTTACCTCTGCTGCAGAGGATAAGTTCATTAGAGCTAATTGCACCTCAGATTGCAGCCCAAATGCTTCAGAGTTCAAGTAACAGACACAACATCAATTGTTCAGAGGAGACTGTGAATCAGGCCTTCATGGTCGAATTGCTGCAAAGAAACCACTACTAAAGAACACCAATAATAAGAAGACTTGCTTGGGCCAAGAAACACGAGTAATGGACTTTAGACCATTGGAAACTGTCCTTTGGTCTGATGAGTCCAAATKTTGTATTTTTGGTTCCAACCGCCATGTCTTTGTGAGACGCAGAGTAGGTGAACCGATTATCTCGGCATGTCTGGTTCCCACCGTGAAGCATGGAGGAGGGGGTGTGATGGTGCTTTGCTGGTGACACTGTCAGTGATTTATTTAGAATTCAATGCACATTTAACCCATATGGCTACCACAACATTCTGCAGTGATACACCATCCTATCTGGTTTGCGCTTAGTGGGACTATCATTTGTTTTTCAACAGGACAACGACACAAAACACACCCCCAGGCTGTGTAAGGGCTATTTGACCAAGAAGGAGAGTGTTGGAGTGCTGCATTAGATGACCTGGCCTCCACAATCATGCAATCTCAACCCAATTGAGATGGTTTGGGATGAGTTGGACCGCAGAGTGAAGGAAAAGCAGCCAACAAGTGCTCAGCATATGTGGGAACTCCTTCAAGACTGTTGGAAAAGCATTCCTCGTGAAGCTGGTTGAGAGAATGCCAAGAGTGTGCAACGCTGTCATCAAGGCTAAGAGTGGCTACTTTGAAGAATCTAAAATATATTTAGATTTGTTTAACACTTTTTTTGGTTACTAAATGATTCCATGTGTTATTTCTTAGTTTTGATGTCTTCACTATTATTCTACAATGTAGAAAATAGTAAAAATAATGAAAAACCCATGAATGAGTAGGTGTGTCCAAACTTTTGACTGGTACTGTATATAACCAACTTTTAGACATGCCGGTGTACGCATACCGAGCTATATGCTATAATAAGCTTTTCGTGACAAACTTTTTCATCATGCACGATAAACGTTACATTGAACTATTTAAAAATTATTAAATGGTGATCCCTGTTAGCCTAAACAATTTAGCTGTTCATAAAACATTATTGTAGCTAGATATTTATAGATTTACCTACGAACCTTTTCTACATAGTTTTATGTCCGGTGTTATCCGCAGTAGTCTCCGTAGCCGATCATTCTCTTCCTGGTACTCGACTACCGTTTTCTCAACTGCCCCAAAAATCTCCACAGCAGCCGCCGTTAAACGTTCATTTAAGAACACGCGCAACATCTGTAATGTAGACATTTCCAGGTGAGTATTCAACTAGTATGGCAAATACACTGATAACTAACCCCTTTAATATGTGGTATGGTTTTGTACACAAACAAAACAAACCCTCTCCCAGTTTTACTTCCGTATTGTCTTCTTCTGTTTCTATCAGTCGGCGGTGAGCCCGTAAACAGATCACAGCATCCCCATGTGGATGGATGTTTACTAGAAGGTGCACAGACAGAGTTTCCAAACAGTCTGTGGTTCAGACCAGTAATAATGGAAAAAGATTAAATTACAAATGTGGAAACAGTTATAATAACTAATATGGTCATCTATGATCATTTCTTGCATGAACTGAACTGAAAAACAACACATTGTAACACAGTTACAGTCTGGCAACTGTATCGGCTTGGGAGGGACTGATGTGATAGCGCGTGCAATGAACCAGAGAATGCAGTTATCATGAGCAATTATAAAGAATGTTATTGAAACTCACTGTAATGCACTTAAAACAGAGTTTGCACTTATTCAAAGTGCACTTATCAGGAGTGAAGTGCATATCACTGCTTTCAAATAAATTCTAACAAAATCATGAATGAGCAGCATTACAGTTTTTCCCAAGTGTTAACACACTAAAATTGGAACTTGAAACGCAATCACAGAAACCTGAAACTCATGTACCAAATCCCTAAACCATGTCTGCAAAATTGCAAGCACAATTCGTTCTTTACACTCAGTTTTCAATTCTCTATCACACTTTTTGCAAAACACTACACACAGTTCTCTACATTAGGCACAACATTCAAAATGAAAATCTCTTTTGTTCCCTTTGGAAAGCAACGGCAATCACAATGCCAAGCTCTATACACCAATTGGCAACACCCACTCCTCACAGGTGTAAACACTAGTTGCTGAATTGTTCGCTTAGAAATCAGAGCTTTAGCGCTATAAAAGGCCACAGATGAGCTCTCCTGTTTTGGAGGAAAATGGAAGTCAATGGTGAAACAAGAGCTAGAGGTGAAGGAGTGAGAGGAAGAGGAGGACGAGGAAGGACAGTTGTCTCAGATGAGATCAGCGCCACATTGGTTGACCATGTGCTCAACCATGGATTGAGTATGAGGGAGGCTGGGCAGAGAGTTCAGCCCAACCTGAGCCGCTACACGGTTGTATCTATCATCCGTACATTCAGAAATGAGAACCGGTAAGTTACCTACCATCTACACTATGCTCTTTATGTATGTATACTGCAGTCCGACATATCAGTAGGCCTATGTTACTCAGTGATTGTTGGCCAATGTTACAGTAATGTCATTTCATATGGAAAGAAAATAGATCATTTTAGCTTACTGTAACCAATCATGTCATATTTGGGGATCTTCTGCAGAACTGAGAGATGGCCAGGCCGTGGTGGAAGACACCAGAACAGGAGACTGCTATTGTGAACATGGTGGTGGCAAACAATACCATTAGACTATGAGAAATCCAGAACCACATAATTGCAGACAACACAATATTCAATAACATTCACCAGGTGGGCTTGTCTACACTGGACCGTGTATTACAGCGCAACCGAATCCGGATGAAACAGGTCTACAGGGCRCCATTTGAGCGAAACTCAGAGAGGGTTATGAATATGTGCAAGTAAATACTATACTGTGAATTTACTATCATACCAGCACCGTATAGACACATTACAGTACTGTAATCCGGTGTATTGTGCCTCACCATATTGACTGTTCTAGGTCTACTAGGTCTATGTCACATATTGTCTTGTCTGTTTCAGAGTCTTGGAGCTGGATGCCGCTGCAATTCAGCACATTTATATTTACATTGATGACGCTGGCTACAACCTAGCCAAAAGACGGGGACGGAACATTATTGGCCCCCGTGCCATTGTGAATGTCCCTGGACAGCTTGGAGGGAATATCACCATGTGCACAGCCGTTAGCCAACGAGGCATCCTCCATCACCATGCCAACCTTGGTCCCAACCACACTGCCCTTCTCATTACATTCCTGGACACACTACACGGCATCCTCATTCCAGCCGAGCAGAGGGGTGGACCAGAGCAGAGGGGTGGACCAGAGCAGAGGGGTGGACCAGAGCAGAGGGGTGGACCAGAGCAGAGGGGTGGACCAGAGCAGCCCAGGTATGTTGTCATCTGGGACAACGTGAGTTTCCACCGGGCTGCTCTGGTCCATAACTGGTTCATCGACCACCCCACAATTTATTGTTCTATACCTCCCATCATATTCCCCATTCCTAAACTCAATTGGAGAGATTTTTCCCGGCACGGCGATGGAAGGTGTATGACCGCCATCCCCTTGCATGCATGCCTCTTCTCCTGGCAACGGAGGATGCATGGTGGTGAAGTTGATGTGGGGGCTTTCGGCGTCTGGATCCGTCACTCCAGAAGATTCTTTCCCCGCTGTTTAGCCAGGGAGAACTTCGATGGTGATGTAGATGAGGTGCTGTGGCCAGACCAAAATAGGATGCAGTCTAATGTCTTTGTTCTTACATTTACATGTGTTTTTGTATTTTTTGTGTTTAGAGTTTTGAAAGAGCCACTTTAATTTAAAAAATTGTACAGAAACCCCTTTATGTTACTGAATGTTTTTCCTGGTTTTCTCCTGTTGGGTATGGAAAGTGTTACATACAAAACAAATACTGCATTTTGGAAATAAATGACAATGTTTTTGTTACTGTATTGCATTTGTGTGTGTTTATTTATGTATATTTGAGTAGGTATACATTACTGTAACAATCTTTTACAACGGCTACAGTGTAACACTGAAAAGGCATAAACCTACTGATGGATATTCATAGTAGTGTTGAGCACATCAGTGTGTTGTTGGTAGACAGATCTACTCCTATGACGCGTGTGTCATTTTGATGCTAAAAAGAGAACCGTTTTGAATGCAGTGTTTGCTTTTGCTCGAGATCTGTAGAGTTTGGGGTTTGTGCTTTGTGTTTAGAGTTTTTGGGGAAATGGGCCAAAGATTCAGCAAACGTGTGGAAAACTGTAAGACGAAATTGAAATCTCGGACAAATGGAATATCTTTTCTGGAAAGTATATATATTTTTTATGTATCAATAACAGTCTGACAATCACCCTGAGAGACATTGCAATACAAACAAGTGGAAGAGGAGAAGTCCAGTGGCTATAAGACTCAGGCTGGTTCCCATACTTGCCCTCTACAAGATCATCACCATCCTCTGACCAGCTCTCTCCGCTCAAGCCATGCACTGACCCTCTCCATCTTCGGTGGATGCAGCATTCAAAGACTTGGCCTCTATTGCTTGACCTGGGCTGATATATTGCTTKTTTTTTTTKTTGTTGCTCTTGAACCCCTTTAGATTCTATGAAAAGCGCTATAGAAGTTGAATAAATAATAATTATTCACCTGCTTCCACGGAGTACATTTTTATTATCCTTGGGACGACCACCAGAGGCCCGGAGTTAGCCTGCGTTCCCCATTGGGGGGGGGGGGTAGAGGCTTGCTCTGTAAAATGAAATATCAACAAAATGTAGAAACAAGTAGTACGCAACCATATAATAACACGCTCAAAGTTCCAATATAATTACAATGCTCTGATTTCAAATGGCTGTGGATAGTTGATACCATCTCCTGTGCAGCTGCGCTGCACTCTTAGCCACCCATCTATTGCGAGTCTGATCCCACGCAATCTGTGGAAGAAGATGGTAGAAATGAGAATCAGTCTTTACCCATCTATCGTTTTCTACCTTCAACTATCACTCAACCATTTCCGAATTACAAACCCTTTGTGTCCTGTGTTTTGCGTTTGGTGTATTATTCCACAAATGTTTCTCGACAGGATATGAAGATTTGTTGGCATCTGGGAGGTGGTCCTTCTTACGCCCGAAGCCAAGCCAGCCCTCTCTGGACCACATGCAGGAGTTTGAGTTGGTCCGTTGGGGTCAGAAGCACTTTCAGTCACGTGGCTGGTCTTCTATTCCTGGCACAGGATGTCAACATGCAGTGCATTCGGAAAGTATTCAGACCCACTTTTTCCACATTTTATCAAATCAAATCAAATGTTATTGGTCACATACACATGGTTAACAGATGTTATTGTGAGTGTAGTGAAATGCTTCTGGATCTGACAGTGCAGCAGTATCTAACAGTTAATATCTAACAATTCCACAACAAAGCCTAATGCACACAATCTAGTAAAGGAATGGGATGAGAATATATAAGTATAAAATATATTCATGAGCAGTGCCAGAGCGGCTAAGATTCAATAGGTAGTAAATAATAGATAGTGAAGGATACAGTATATACATATGAGATGAGTAATGTGAGATATGTAAACATTCTTAAAGTGGCATTATTAAAGTGACTAGTGTTACATTTATTAAACTGGCCACGATGGCCTTGAGATAGAAGCTGTTTTTCAATCTCTCTGTCCCAGCTTTGATGCACCTGTACTGACCTCGCCTTCTGGATGATAGCGGGATGAACAGGCAGTGGCTCGGGTGGTTMTTGTCCTTGATTATCTTTTTTGCCTTCCTGTGACATCGGGTGTTGTAGGTGTCCTGGAGGGCAGGTAGTTTGCCCCCGGTGATGCGTTGTGCAGACCGCACCACCCTCTGGCGGTGCAGTTGCCATACCAGGCGGTGATACAGCCCGACAGGATGCACTCAATTGTGCACCTGTAAAAGTTAGTGAGGGTTTTCAGCCWCCTGAGGTTGAAGAGGCGCTGTTGCACCTTCTTCACCACACTGTCTGTGTGCATTGACCATTTCAGTTTGTCGGTAATATGTACACAGAGGAACTTAAAAGTTTCCACCTTCTTCACTGCTGTCCCGTCAATGTAGATAGGGGGGTGCTCCCTCTACTGTTTCCTGAAGTCCACGATAATCTCTTTTGTTTTGCTGACATTGACTGAATGGTTATTTTCCTGACACCACACTCCAAGGGCCCTCACCTTCTCCCTGTAGGCTGTCTCGCCGTTGTTGGTAATCAAGCCTACCACTGTGGTGTCGTCTGCAAACTTGATGATTGAGTTGGAGGCGTGCATGGCCACGCAGTCGTGGGTGAACAGGGAGTACAGAAGAGGGCTGAGAACACACCCTTGTGGGATCAGCGGAGTGGAGATGTTGTTTCCTACCTTCACCACCTGGGGGCGGCCCGTCAGGATGTCCAGGACCCAGTTGCACAGGGCGGGGTCGAGACCCAGGGTCTCAAGCTTAATGATGAGTTTGGAGGGTACTATGGTGTTGAATGCTGAGTTGTAGTCAATGAACAACATTCTTACATAGGTATTCCTCTTGTCCAGATGGGATAGGGCAGTGTGCAGTGTGATGGTGACTGCATCGTCTGTGGACCTATTGGGGCGGTAAGCAAATTGGAGTGGGTCTAGGCTGACAGGTAGGGTGGAGGTGATATGATCCTTGACTAGTCTCTCAAAGCACTTCATGATGACAGAAGTGAGTGCTACGGGGCGATAGTCATTTAGTTCAGTTACCTTAGCTTTCTTGGGAAAAGGAACAATGGTGGCCATCTTGAAGCATGTGGGGACAGCAGACTGGGATAGGGATTGATTGAATATGTCCGTAAACACACCAACCAGCTGGTCTGCGCATGCTCTGAGGACGCGGCCAGGGATGCCATCTGGGCCGGCAGCCTTGCGAGGGTTAACACGTTTACATGCTTTACTCACGTCGGCCACGGAGAAGGAGAGCCCATAGACATCAAATTACATTTTATTAGTCACATGCGCGGAATACAACAGTGAAATGCTTACTTACGTGTCCCTAACCAACAATGCAGTTCAAATTTAAAAATAAATAAATAAGAAGAATAATACGAATAAGAAATAAAGAGCAGTAGTAAAATAACAATAGCAAGGCTATATACAGGGGGGTACCGGTACAGAGTCAATGTGTGGGAGCACCGGTTAGTTAGAGGTAATTGAGGTAATATGTACATGTAGGTAGAGTTATTAAAGTGAGTAGATGATAACAACAGAGAGTAGCAGCGGTGTAAATAAGAGAGGGGGGGGGGCAATGCAAATAGTCTGGGTAGCCATTTGATGAGATATTCAGGGATCTTATGGTTTGGGTGAAGAAGCTGTTTAGAAGCCTAGACTTGGCGCTCCGGTACCGCTTGCCGTACGGTAGCAGAGAGAACAGTCTATAACTAGGGTAGCTGGAGTCTTTGACAATTTTTAGGGCCCGTGTCAGTGGCACTGCATTGTCCTCAAAGCGCGTAAAGAAGTTGTTTAATTTGTCTGGGAGCAAGACGTCGATGTCCGCGTCGGGCTGGTTTTCTTTTTGTAATCCGTGATTGTATGCCACATACATCTTGTGTTTGAGCCGTTGAATTGCGACTCCACTTTGTCTCTATACTGCCACTTTGCTTGATTGATTGCCTTATGGAGGGAATAACTACACTGTTTGTATTCGGCCATGTTTCCAGTCGCCTTGTCATGATTAAATGTGGTGGTACGGGCTTTCAGTTTTGCACGAATGCTGCCATCAATCCACGGTTTCTGGATAAGGAAGGTTTTAATAGTCACAGTAGGTACAACATCTCCTATACACTTCMTTATAAACACGCTCACCGAGTCAGCGTAGACTTCAATGTTATTGTCTGAATCAATCTGAGTCCATCCCAAATGGGAATCATAATTGCCTCAGTGTCTGGCCAATTTGGGTACTTCAAATGATATGTTGTATAGTTCTACATTGGGTAATGCTAGTCCTCCTTTATCCCTTGGAGCATATAACTTTTTTCTCATCCCAAAGATMATCCTTAATCATTTGATTGTACTGCTTAAATAGTAAGGGAGAAATGGTCACAGGGAGCATCATGGACACAATCATTAAACTGGTGCCACAACCATTTTAACAGTATTTATTTTGCCTCATGAAGTAAGATTAAACAACCTTAATTTATCAATGTTATTCTAGTTTTTTTTAAAGTAGTGGCATCATATTAATTTGCATGATATTCTGTAGTTCRTTGCTCAGTCTTATACCCAGGTATTTCATCCCTGATGGCACCCATTTGAACTGAAATTAAGTAATTGCAACAGGAGGACATCATTTGGATACAGGCATRGCCTCTGACTTCTGCCAATTAATCTTATAACCAGATATATGTGAGAACAAGTCAATTGTGTTCAAAACCAAAGGGATTGATGCAGCCGGTTCCCTAATAAGTAACAATATGTCGTCAGCATATAAAAACAGCTCATGCTCTCTGGCACCTCCCATCACTCCTTTGATTCCTGAATCAGCTCTGATTGCTGCTGCCAAGGGCTCCAGAAATAGAGTAAAAAGGAGAGGTGAGAGAGGACTGCCCTGCTGGGTTCCCGTTAACAAATTTTAAAAAATGAAGAGATCCTACCATTTGTGAGGACTGCTKCTCTTGGACTGGAGTATAATACCTTAACCCACTTGATAAATCCAGGGCCAAAGCCAAACTTTATAAGGGCATATGTCAAAAWGCCCCACTCCACCCTATCGAATGCCTTCGCCGCATCTAGTGAAAGGGCTGCCACCTGAGTATCCTCGTTTTGACTCAGCCACATGAGGTGAAGCAAACATCTAAGATTGTCTGTGGAGGTTCTACTTTTTACAAATCCCACCTGATCCGTGTGAGTAATATGAGGTWAAACCTTCTCCAGCCTCATGACTAGTACTTTGGAAGGCACCTCACAATCAACTCCGAACCTGGGTCAGTGGGGTCTCTATCCTTCTTGAGAATTAATGAAATGAGTGCCTTATTAAAAGTGTCAGGTAGCTGCTCCAGTTCCAGAGCTTCTATGTACACCAGTGTTAATATAAGAGCTAATACGTCATTATCCCTCTTATAATACTCAACCGGGAAGCCGTCTAATCCTGGTGACTTTCCAGACTTCATTGAGGTGATGGCTGTTCTTATCTCAGATTGTAGTATAGGAGAATCCAAATCCTTTATTTGATCTGGGGTCATGTGAATGAAATTTCAGATCACAGACTTGTTTCAATAGTGACTCAGTGTTTTTCTTGGATGACTATTTTTCCAACTCTTTAATTTCAAGACTCTAGTTTTTCAACTCTTTCTCCATCTTCCMTTTTCTTTCTACTGGTGTGTGCTATTGTCTTGCCCCGAACATAAGCTTCAGAGGCMTCCCACACCGTACTCAGTTTATCAATGGAACCAATATTTGTTTGAAAAAAAACACTTGAGATCTTCATTGAGTGAAAGATGAAATGTTTCGCCTTGGAATAAGGACGTATTMATCCTCCATCTAGTGCTATTCTTAGCCATATCAGCCTCAACTGCTATACATAATTCCACTGTTGCGTGGCCTGTCAAAGCAATAACCCTTATTTTACAWYCTATCACCTCTTTAGTCATACTCTTGGAAATTAGGAAGTAATCTATCCTGGAATGATATTAATGGTTATGTGAATAAAACATATATTCCTTCTCTCTAGGATTGACAAGTCTCCATATATCTACACAGACCCAGATCCCTCATTMATAGGTGTATCACTGCTCTGTCCCTTGGTACCGTTTTAGAATAAGTCGTTTTTATCAAGAATACCATCTTGAACCTGGTTAAAGTCTCCCGCTACCACTGTATTGCCACCAATGATTTCTCCCATGACCTTATTAACCTTATGGAAAAACCCAGGATCCTCCTTGTTTGGKGCGTAAATATTACACATATTAACCTTATTACCATTTACCAGAGCCTCAACACAAAATCATTCTTTCTGCCTCGTCGTTACGTAGCTTTAACATGACAAAATTGCAACACCGTGTTTTTTGCTTGAAAATGAGCTATGAAATATCTGCCYAACCCAATCCCTTTTCAATTTAGCAGCCTGTGAATCAACCAAATTAGTTTCTTAAAATAAAAGCTATATCACTTAAAAGCRGTCACCCTAGTCCCAAGCCCCTCACCTCCTCAACCCCCCCCCCTTCTCAGGACACCTTAGTAAAAAAAATCATAAAAAGGAAATGATTTAAACATAGCATATACTTCACCCACCAAATGGCAATACGTRAAATTAACGGAAAGGGGGTTAACAACATTTTCTATGAACTCATAAAATCAGATCAATTAAAATAATGTCAAGGTTGTTAGTTCCATCTACTTAATTGACCGACATATTTTCTTATGGGTAGTTTTGACAAGGCAACTTGAATACAGTCACTGAGTACCCAACCGGCTAAACCTCCAGTAACAAAAATAGCAACATTGTAGCTATACAGTCTGAAATAGCCGAAAAGCTAAATACTGTAGCTATTAGTTTGCACGGTGTCTTTGCGATAGTGTGTCACATAAACACCGTACCATATAGAACTCGCCGGCAAATATAGCTATGCCATTCATGCCCTTGTTTCTGGTCCTCTGAGTTTTTCTTGAAGAATTCCATCGCCTTGCAATAGTCACCGAAGTAAAGCCTAGCACAGCTGGGTAGGCGAGTGTGAAACTTACATCCAACTCATGCAGCCTCTTCCTTGTTAAGGTAAACAGCCTCCTTTTATCCACCATAGCCTTGGTCATATCGGGAAAGAATCATAGCTTGAAGCCCTTACATGTCACCTCTCTCTTCTCCCGATACATTCCCTTCGCATTGGCCAGCTCTCTCTCTCGCCAGATCCCTGAGAAAGCAGATGATGATCGATCTAGGCGGCAGATTTTTTTAACCGTTATTTAACTAGGCAAGTCAGTTAAGAACAAATTCTTATTTACAATGACAGCCTATCGGGGAACAGTGGGTTAACTGCCTTGTTCAGGGGCAGAACGGGGGATTTTTACCTTGTCAGTTCGAGGATTGTCAGCTCCGGGATTTGAAACCTTACTGGCCCAACGCTCTAACCACTAGGCTACCCGATTCTCGCGTGGTATTGGTGCTAGAGAACCGTGGACTCGTTGARGCTCAGATTCGTCCAGATCAACCCCCAGAGCCTCCGATATAATTYGTCTCACACATTCCCTCTGCTTGCAATCCTCCTTGACCCCTAAAAGTCATAAATTGAGGYGCCCTGTCTCGGTTAGCTTGCACCCTTCTGTGGAGATCCTCATACAGTTTGGTCATCCTCCAGCATTGATATCTGACCATCTGCCTCATCAGCCTCTGTAATTATGAACGATAAATGTTCTTGCATACAGTGGGGAGAACAAGTATTTGATACACTGCCGATTTTGCAGTTTTCCTACTTACAAAGCATGTAGAGGTCTGTAATATTTATAATAGGTACACTTCAACTGTGAGAGACGGAATCTAAAACAAAAATCCAGAAAATCACATTGTATGATTTTTAAGTAATTAATTTGCATTTTATTGCATGACATAAGTATTTGATACATCAAGAAAAGCAGAACTTAATATTTGGTACAGAAACCTTTGTTTGCAATTACAGAGATCATACGTTTCCTGTAGTTCTTGACTAGGTTTGCACACACTGCAGCAGGATTTTGGCCCACTCCTCCCTACAGATCTTCTCCAGATCCTTCAGGTTGGGGCTGTCGCTGGGCAATACGGAGTTTCAGCTCCCTCCAAAGATTTTCTATGGGTTCAGGTCTGGAGACTGGCTAGGCCACTCCAGGACCTTGAGATGCTTCTTACGGAGCCACTCCTTAGTTGCCATGGCTGGTGTGCTTCGTGTCGTTGTCATGCTGGAAGACCCAGCCACGACCCATCTTCAATGCTCTTACTGAGGGAAGGAGGTTGTTGGCCAAGATCTCGCGATACATGGCCCCATCCATCCTCCCCTCAATACGGTGCAGTCGTCCTGTCCCCTTTGCAGAAAAGCATCCCCAAAGAATGATGTTTCCACCTCCATGCTTCACGGTTGGGATGGTGTTCTTGGGTTGTACTCATACTTCTTCTTCCTCCAAACACGGCGAGTGGAGTTAGACCAAAAAAGCTCTATTTTTGTCTCATCAGACCACATGACCTTCTCCCATTCCTCTCTGGATCATCCAGATGGTCATTGGCAAACTTCAGACAGGCCTGGACATGCACTGGCTTAAGCAGGGGGACCTTGCGTGCGCTGCAGGATTTTAATCCATGACGGCGTAGTGTGTTACTAATGGTTTTCTTTGAGACTGTGGTCCCAGCTCTCTTCAGGTCATTGACCAGGTCCTGCCGTGTAGTTCTGGGCTGATCCCTCACCTTCCTCATGATATTGATGCCCACGAGGTGAAATCTTGCATGGAGCCCAGACCGAGGTGATTGACCGTCATCTTGAACTTCTTCCATTTTCTAATAATTGCGCCAACAGTTGTTGCCTTCTCACCAAGCTGCTTGCCTATTGTCCTGTAGCCCATCCCAGCCTTGTGCAGGTCTACAATTTTATCCCTGATGTCCTTAACAGCTCTCTGGTCTTGGCCATTGTGGAAAGGTTGGAGTCTGTGGATTGAGTGTGTGAACAGGTGTCTTTTCTACAGGCAACGAGTTCAAAACAGGTGCAGTTAATACAGGTAATGAGTGGAGAACAGGAGGGCTCTTAAAGAAAAACTACCAGGTCTGTGAGAGCCGGAATTCTTACTGGTTGGTAGGTGATCAAATACTTATGTCATGCAATAAAATGCCAATTAATTACTTAAAAATCATACAATGTGATTTTCTGGATTTTTGTTTTAGATTCCGTCTCTCACAGTTGAAGTGTACCTATGATAAATATTACAGACCTCTACATGCTTTGTAAGTAGGAAAACCTGCAAAATCGGCAGTGTATCAAATACTTGTTCTCCCCACTGTATCCATCTGAGATTGCTTGACCTGAGAAACATCCGATTCAAAGAATAGTGCTGACTCAACCCATTTCTTCCATGGCCTTCTGTAGGGATGATTGCAAGGCCGACAACGAGTGGTTCTATGTTCTGCCCTGTCAACGTCATGCTTGCTAAAGTGCTAGCAACAGAGCTAGCCCTGTTAGCCTCTGCACAAGGGATCGTGCTACGTGTACGTGTTGAAGCTGAATTCAATGCAGACATTGTTGAAAAACTTAGATAAACAACTAAAAGTACAGTTGAAGTCGATAGTTTACATACACTTACATTGGAGTCATTAAAACTCATTTTTCAACCACTCACAAATTTCTTGTTAACAAACTATAGTTTTGGAAGTCGTTAGGACATCTACTTTGTGCATGACACAAGTCATTTTTCCAACAATTGTTTACAGACAGATTATTTCATTTATAATTCACTGTATCACAATTCCAAGTGGGTCAGAAGTTTACATACACTAAGTTGACTGTGCTTTAAACAGCTTGGAAAATTCCAGAAAATGATGTCATGGCTTTAGAAGCTTCTGATAGGCTAATTGACATAATTTGAGTCAATTGGAGGTGTACTGTGGATGTATTTCAAAGCCTACTTCAAACTCAGTGCCTCTTTGCTTGACATCATGGGAAAATCAAAAGAAATCAGCCAGACCCCAGAAAAAAATTGTAGACCTCCACAAGTCTGGTTCATCCTTGGGAGCAATTTCCAAACGCCTGAAGGTACCACGTTCGTCTGTGCAACAATAGTACGCAAGTATACACAATGGGACCACGCAGCCGTCATACCGCTCAGGAAAGAGACACGTTCTGTCTCCTAGAGATGAACGTACTTTGGTGCGAAAAGTGCAAATCAGTCCCAGAACAACAGCAAAGGACCTTGTGAAGATGCTGGAGGAAACATGTACAAAAGTATCTATATCCACAGTAAAACGAGTCCTATATCGACATAACCTGAAATGATCGCACAGCAAGGAAGAAGCCACGGTCCAAAACCGCCATTAAAAAAAGCCAGACTACGATTTGCAACTGCACATGGGGACAAAGATCAAACTTTTTGGAGAAATGTCCTCTGGTCTGTGAAACAAAAATAGAACTGTTTTGCCATAATGACCATTGTTATGTTTGGAGGAAAAAGGGGAAGGCTTGCAAGCTGAAGAACACGCATCCCAACCGTGAAGCACGGGGTGGCAGCATCATGTTGTAGTGGGTTTTCTGCTGCAGGAGGGACTGGTGCACTTCACAAAATAGATGGCATCATGAGGCAGGAAAATTATGTGGATATATTGAAGCAACATCTCAAGACATCAGTCAGGAAGTTAAAGCTTGGTCGCAAATGGGTCTTCCAAATGGACAATGACCCCAAGCATACTTCCAAAGTTGTGGCAAAATGGCTTAAAGACAACAAAGTCAAGGTGTTGGAGTGGCCATCAACAAAGCCTTGACCTCAAATCTATAGAACAATTTGTGGGCAAGAACTGAAAAAAGCGTGTGCGAGCAGAGGAGGCCGACAAACTGACTCAGTCACCAGCTCTGTCAGGAGGAATGTGGACAGAATTCACCCTAACTTATTGTGGGAAGCTTGTGGAAGGCTACCCAAAACGTTTGACCCAAGTTAAAACAATTTAAAGCAATGCTACCAAATTACTAATTGAGTGTATGTAAACTTCTGACCCACTGGGAATATGATGAAAAGAAATAAAAGCTGAAATGAATAATTCTCTCTGCTATTTATTCTGACATTTCACATTCTTAAAAATAAGTGGTGATCCTAACTGAAACCTAAAACAGGGATTTTTTACTAGGGATTAAATGTCAGGAATTGTGAAAAACTGAGTTTAAATGTATTTGGCTAAGGTGTATGTAAACGTCTGACTTCAACTGTAACTTTCCCCTCAAAAACAATTATACTAAATTGACTATTCTATCGAACTTCTATCGAAGAAATTGGAGGGTTTTATCAGGAGGCTCCTTTCAGACAAGCACCTTTCTTCGTAGCATCACATGACTCCCCACATCATCATCAGCACCTTTACTGTTGAGTTGCAAGTATTACTGAATCTTAACCATATAAATGTGTCTTGGTTTTAGCTTATCACTACTATACTCATTTCAGACAGAATGTGTAGTATTTACCTGTAAAAAAATATATATATATATGACCCCCTTTCATACAGCCCCCTATTTACCACTTTCTCTGCAGTTCTACTACCATTTTATACATATCAGCGGTAACTGACAAATTGGGAGGGTTGGGGGCAGGGAGGTGTTTTAAAACCATGGCGGGCTGTTTGCATGTCAAATTCGGGAGGTGTTAATCAATGGAAGTGTTAGTGAAGTTACCTGTTTGAAACGCAGAGAACCCTTCACACAGACCGGATACCTGTATTTTGATTACAATGGTCTGTGAAAATGCCAGGAATCATGACTAGGGGTTCTATTCAAATCGTATCGCGTAAGAAATGTTAAGGTAATTTCTGATTGAGCCTACATAAACAGCGTTTACCATGAATGCAGACTCCGCTAACAWAGTCTTTAAATTGAAGTAACGCTGTAATGCTACATTTCCGTGATATGGATTGACTAGAGCCCTAGGTCTTTAAGTGYATTTTATTTGTCATTGTTTTTGTTTTTTTACCACCTACCCCTTTCAGATATACGAAGAAGTAGGCATTGTAAATGAGTGAGATTTCGGTCTGTGCATGAAAGGGATCAGAATCTTGGTATAGGCCTATGGAATTAGGGGCTCGACTCAATCGCGACTGACATTTAAAGGCAATKTTGCTRCCGTCGCGTGATAGCATTCACAGTAAGAAAAAACGGCATATGTCGACTCAATCGGAAATTACCTTTAAATTGAAATTGCGTTATACCACGGCTCTTCAGTGATACGATAGAATCGAGCCCTAGATGTTCAATGTCTGAGGGCAGTATTTCCAGGTAGTGCTGCAGATTGTGCTATGTTTGGTGATGTAGTGATTCTGGGGGAACAGACAACAAAGAGGGGTATGGCCACAGTCCTTGGCTATAAAGGTCCAGACATTGCCCTTAGACATACAGGTCTAGGATCAGTTTACCCTCCAATGGCTCCACAAATCSTACTCATATCCATGAGGAAGGGAAACACAAAACGTACCATATATCAGTCTGTAGTTTCCTACCATAGACACTGTATGAACAATAACAGTATTTAAAAATATATATATACAAGATTAAATCAATATCATAAATGAGCAGCATTAATACAACATTGATGAAAATTGATATTGGACAAATGCAAGTACACATTTTATTGGAGTATACATTTTTTTTATGTCAATAACATCTGTCAGACTATTTTCCAGACATTCCTAAAACAAACRACCAGKAATTCCTGTTTATAATGAAGTGAATACATCAAGAGACTCTGAACAGCAGACCATGAGTTTTAAACTACTCTGTAGTGTTAGATCAAATCAAACTTTTTTTTACATAGAACATTTTACAAAAGTAAATTCATGACATCTATTTATCTGAAAYCCAGAGAATGAATGATCCAGAGTTGCTTTGYTTTTCCAAAGAGTTGTTCATCTTCAGACAAGAGGTCTTTGTCCTAATTCGTTTCCTCTTTGATTTTTCATTCTGTTTTCTTTACTTGTTTCTTTATTTGTGRACGTTCTCTCCTGTGTGAGTCAGTATGTGCAAGTTCAGGTTCCCYTTCCGATTGAAGCTTTTCCCACAGTCACCACAGCTAAATGGTTTCTCTCCKGTGTGAGTCAGYACATGCCTCCTTAGGTCCCCCTTCTGAATGAAACTTTTCCCACAGTCACCACAGCYAAAGGGTTTCTCTCCTGTGTGAGTCCTTATATGTTCAGTTAGGTGTCCCTTCTGATTGAAACTCTTACCACAGTCTCCACAGCTAAATGGTTTCTCTCCTGTGTGAATCCTCATATGTCTGGACAGATCTCCTTTGAGTTTGAAGGTCTTTCCACAAAAGGGGCAGGTGGAGGGTTTCTCCACATGACAGAGTCTGACATGGGCCTTCAATTTACAGGTGGAGTTGTAGCGTTTTTGGCAGAGGTGGCATTCGCTGGGTCTCTTCTTAGCGAGAGTCACATGCCCCTGCAGGTCAGCTTTCAGAGCAAACGTTTCACCACAGTCACAGCAATGGTGAGTTTTTCTAGACGTGGTGCTGGGTTTGGAACAGTGTTCCCCCATTGATGGGTTGGGATCCAATGGTGGGCTGCTGTCAAGTCCTACTGGGTCACTGCTTACAGCTGAGCTGTGGCTGTAGACATTGTTTTGATTATCTGGAGGGTCACAGGGAATGTCAAGACTCTTCAGGTGGGTAACAGTGACAAAAGGTGTGAGATTCACTGGTTTAGTGGCACTGTCTCTGTTCTCCACCGTCTGGGTTTGGGGAAGAGTCAAGGAATGAAGAGGGTTTTCCTGATCMCAATCACTTTTCAAATAAAGATGAGGTAATTTGAACTCGATGATTTCAGCTTCCTGCCCTTGAAGCTGCTCTTCCTCCTTACTGGCCTTGAGTTCCTGATGTTCTTGTTTAATCTGTGTGGGCTCTGGGTCCTCCTGCCCCAGACTGGGCCTCCACTCCTGCTCAAAGTGTTGCTGCTCAAGGGGAACATTCTCTTCAGAAACAGCGAGAGAGAGCTGCAAGGAGTCTGGAGGGAAGGTGCAGAGGTTATTTGTATACCACAGAATGAAATAGAACTGAATGATACAACTGAATGATACATCTCTATGATATATAGATCTACAGCCTTTAGACATACYTGAGTGCACATACCAAGCAAAATGCTATTTCAATAAGTTTTTCATGACAGACAACTTTTAAATCATGCACAGTAGAAAATACATACAAAACTGTTCTATAAAGGCTCGCTAATGCTAAAGCAGGCCATTGGATTCCATGAAAAGGTGGCACCTAGTGTTTGGGTGAGTAGCTGCCGAAAGGGTTGTGGAATCCAATGGGCTGGTTTAGCATTAGCAAGCAGCATTTCAATCTTCTAATTATATCATTATCAACGAYACCTTCCATCCCTGGATTGAGGTACATTTTTCAAGCTATATCCCTGATTTGTCACTGCAGTGCAAACATTATGGGCAAGCTGTGTTTCGACTTGAAAGAGAAGATACTGAACATCAAGTCGAGTTTTAACTAGATATGTATACTGCCCTACAAARGCAAAGAGGACTAACTACACAAACAGTGAAACTGAGAAAAATGCCTGGAGTTTTTTTGCTACCAGGCCAAATATGGTGTAGGTAGATACAGTCCCTTAATTAAGTATTCACACCCCTTGACTTTTTACAAATTTTATGTTACAGCCTGAATTGTAAATGGATTAAATAAATAAGAATCTCACCCATCTACACACAATAACCCATAATGACAAAGTGAAAACATGTTTAGACATTATTTATTAAAAATGAAATCTCATTTACATAAGTATTCACACCCGAGTCAATACTTTGTAGAAGCTCTTTTGGCAGCGATTACAGCTTTGAGTCGTCTTGGGTATGTGTCAGAACATTCTATATCAGCTTTGGATTTGTGAATTTTCTCCCATTCTTCCTTGCAGATAGTCTCAAGCTCTGTTAAATTAGATATGGAGTGGCAGTGAACAGCAATCTTCAAGTCTTTCCACAGAATTTCAATGGGATTCAAGTTTGAGCTTTGGCTGGGCCACTCAATTACTTTTACATTTTTATTCTGAATCCATTACAGAAATGCTTTGGCTGTATGMTTTGGGTCATTGTCCTATTGGAATGTAAATCTTGGGCCCCAGTCAAAGGTCATTTGCACGCTGAAGCATGTTCTCATCTAGTATTTGCCTGTATTTGGCTCCATTCACTGTTCCCTCTATCCACACCAGTCTCCCAGTCCCTTTTACTGAAAAGCATCCCCAAAGCATGATGCTGCCATCACCATGCCTCACGGTAGGGTTGGTGTTAGACAGGTGATGAGCTGTGCCTGGTTTCCTCCAGACATAGTGCTTTGCATTTAGGCCAAAGAGTAACAATTCTGCCTGATCAAACCACAGAATATTTTGCCTTATGCTCTCAGGAGTGGCGTCCTTCTGGCCACCCTCTCATAAAGCCCAGATTGGTGAAGTRCAATAGAGACTGTTGTCCTTCTGGCAGGTTCTCCTATCTTTGCCAAGGAACTCTGTAGTTCTATCAGGGTTACTGGGATCTTGGTCACCTCTCTGACCAAGGTCCTTCTTGCCCAGTTTGGTCAGACGGCCAGCTCTAGGCAGAGTCTGGGTAGTTCCATATTTTTTCAATTTCCCAATGGAGACCACTATGCGCTTGGAAACTTTCAACACCCTAGAAATWGTTTTATACCCKTCGCCAGCTATATGCCTCATCACATCTCAGCACTCTACAGACAGTTCCTTGGACTTCATGGTAGTTTCTGCTCTGACATACACTGTCAACTGTGGTWCCTTATATAGACAGGTGTGTTTCTTTCTTAATCACRTCCAAACAATTTAATTGGCCACAGGTGCACTCCAATCAAGTTGTAGTTGTAGCGCAAGAATGATCAAAGGKAATTGGATGCACCTGATCTCAAATTTGGAGCATCATAGTAAAGGGGTGTGAATACCTCAATAAATTGGCAAAAATGTGTAAAAACATGTTTTCACTTTGTCATTATGGGGTATTGTGTGTAGATGGGTGAGAATATATCAATACTCTCTGAARGCACTGTATGTTTGGGGCAAATCCATCACATCACCGAGTACCACTCTTCATACATTATTTTCAAGGATGGTGGTGGCTGCATCATGTTATGGATATGCTCTTCTTCGGCAAGGACTAGGGAGTTTTTTTTACGATAAAAATAAATGAACAGCTGAGCACAGGCAAAATCCTAGRGGAAAACCTGCTTCAGTCTGCCTTCTAAAGACAAATTCACCTTTAACCTAAAACTCAAGGCCAAATATACACTGGAGTTGCTAACCAAGTTGACATTGAATGTTCCTGAGTGGACTAGTTACAGTTTTGATTTAAACCAGCTTGAAAATCTATGACAAGACTTGAAAATGGCCATCTAGCGATGATCAACAACCAACTTGACAGAGCTTGAGGAGTTTTAAAAAGTATAACGAGCAAATAATATTGTACAATCCAGGTGTTTACCAAAAAAAGACTCAGCTGTAATCGCTGCCAAAGGTGATTCTAACATGTATTAACTCAGGGGGTTGAATACTTATCTAATGAAGATATATTAGTTCCATTTTTATCTTTWAAAAAAATGTTARRATTTTTCATCCACTGTAGATCTTTGAAAAATTACAATTATATTAATTTGAATCCCAATTTGTAACAAGAAAATGTGGAAAAAGTCCAGGGGTGTGAATACTTTCTGAAGGCAATGTAAGTGGTAATGCATTGATGGACTATCTTATTATGAATTAATTTTTTCTGCAGATCAACCCTGACCACTGATCTGACCCCTATGCTGATACTGCACTCTGCCTTTTGTATGACCTTAAACAACTGTATGGGTAATGCAAAAGCAAGGTGCAGTATCTACAATCTAAATGGGTTGAACCAACTTTTTTGTTGTTTTTCTTTTTGATGGAAAGAGTTTGAGAGCTCTAACTAAACTCACACATTTTTTTATAGACTAGGCTAATATACATTTTGGGAATAAATCTTTGGATACCAACTAAATTCATGACAAACAAACAGTCAGTGAGTCATGATGGGATTCATGTCAACATGTATGTAAACTCAGCAAAAAAAGAAACATCCTCTCACTGTCAACTGCATTTATTTTCAGCAAACTTAACATGTGTAAATATTTGTATGAACATAAAAAGATTCAACAACAGACATAAACTGAACAAGTTCCACAGACATGTGACTATCAGAAATGGAATGTGTCGCTGAACAAAGGGGGGGGGGGTCAAAATAAAAAGTAAC